>NC_084805.1:13692146-13998709 GCF_963583255.1 Pyrus communis | reverse complement strand
GGTTGAGATTAAATTACAAGCCACACAATCTCAACCACACAATTTCATTAAAGTCAAATCCAACGGTTAAGAGAGTGTCCCCATTTTTTTTTAGAAAAATGGGGATACGTCTTGTTAAAGAATTCCTATATATATATATATATATATATTCACTATTCACCCAATCCATTACCTTGTGAATACAAAAGTTGCATTTTGTGGGAAAGTTCAAAAGTTTCGAATCAAAATCAATGAGAATTCAATAGTATTTATGGGAGATATCAAATATTAGCCAACATCAATGTTTAGCTTTATTTTTTATACTCCACGAGATTTGTTCATTAAATCATTTTATACAGCAAATACTTAGTGATGAAATTAATATTACTAAATTATAATTTGTCCTTACGGCACGAGCTGACGACAGCCATGCACCACCTGTGTCCGCGTTCCCGAACTGAATGAATATATCTTTTGTATTGACGAAGATGGCTATAATCATTAACTGATGGGGAATCCGATATTCGGTGGGTTTTGGTTATGGATAATACCCGATGGTTAATTTGCGGTTATGGATATGGTTAATTTTCGTGGTTATGAGGATGGATATAGCATTTCCGTCCCTAAATCGAACCATTGCCATCCCTTGGGCCATGTCTCTGTGTCCAAACCTCCTATTGTAACTATGTTTAATACTGCTTGAGCTTCCTAAACTGCTAACCGAACATTACGAAAGTGGCTAAATGAGACTCTTCTAATACTATCATTCTAATACTATTATTTTGAACTTTTAGACTTACAATTATATGAAGTTTAAAAGTTGTGTGCTATTATGGAATTCAAGCTATTCTAAGTAAAGCAATGAATGGTGTAAGAAAGAACAAGCAAAGGTGTGCAAAGATTTGAAAAGATCATTCCAAGCTTTGGGTCTTTTATCCTGAATATGCATTTAACCATGCATACAATTAAATAACAAAAACACTTATCTGTTGTAGCATTGCCATGGTTTGGACCAAGGTTGTTCACTCTTCAAATGGGGCTTCGAGTTGTTTTCCTCATTTATTTTCAATGAAGCATTTGAGAATCCTAAAGGATATTTGGGAGTAGATATTGCATCCTCTTAAGAGTGTGATTACTTGAGGTGAATGTCAATCTCTAGACTGTAAGAACTCAAGAATATAGGAAACATGGCTGATTCTATGCTGGATCAAGTTTCTTTATCTTGCGGAACAAATATGGCCAATCTCAACGAGGCTACAAAACAAGTATGGTCAATTGTGTTGAAATTCTTCTTTTAACATCAGCAATAGAAGCATCAGAACATTGAAGTCAAGTAAACCCATTCCCAGGACAACTTGGCCGATTTCTTCATGAAGTCATTACGAAAGTTTACTTTTTAGAAGCTCATCCAAGGAATTGATAGACGTAAATTATCTGATCTGAATTGCCTGTTGTTCTCATTTTTGGAAGTTTTGTCAAGCTCAATGGAATTATCTAGAAGTATACTCACTTGATCTTAATGTACTCTTTTTCATTATAATTAGGAGCATCTTTCCCACTGGTTTTTTTTTTCTACCTAACTAGGTTTTAACAAGGTACCCATCTCGGGCTGGTCGTTCCTTATGAGGTTTTTCTACTTTGGACCAGTATATGTTTAGTTTTGACATTATGCATACTTCTCACGTTTCTCCTTAGTCTATGAGTCTTTCTCCCATATTGGGTTTTACCATAGTGAGGTTTTGTGAATTTTACTACCAGTGCATCCTTTTGTTATTTTGAGACACTCATTCGCTCATTGTGCCCATAACTTCATCAATTAAACTTACTTCACTGACCTAATACTACGTTTTGTTTGAGCATTTACACACTTAAGGGGGAGTGCTGCAGTCTTAATTAGGTTAGAAATGTAATTATGTAAATCCTAGAAAATTCTTATGGATTTGTATCATATATTTCTAGATAATATCATATTTCAGGTGTAATACCTATTTGGTAAGGAATTTACCTTTCCTATTATTATAAATAGAAGCACAATGGGGTGAGATAATACACACCTCAGAATTACACCGAACTCTCATTGTCTTGCTTGTCGCACCCCTCTTTCCCACTCTATAATTCTTCGGTTAAATAGGCCTACAACAGATGGAACTTTTTTGTTTACAATTTATTCCTTCAAAAAAAAAAAAACCTAAACCCAACAAAATAACTATGCTCATGGGCGTGTTTGTTTTGTTGGAAATGTGCCCTAAAACCAATCATATGATGATACTTTACGGACATTTCACATGTTAAACTAATCTAGTTTAATATATAAGGCAAAGATTACTGTTTTAAGCTGTCTCATATAAATGTTATATGCTTAAACGATAAGTCCAAGAAATATGTAATTGGGAGAATGCGATCTAAATAAGTTAGATTCATGAGACCATTCTCTTTCGTATACATATCCTAAACGTTCTTGATTATAGGATTGCCAATTGGGCATTGACAGTCCGTTAAGATCAATACGTGCTATGTCTTCTCTTTGGGAGAGTGACTAGTCTCGAATCATTGGTGTGACTGACACCAAGACAAGCATGTAGGTGCTCAATAGTGAATGAGTCTACTGAACGCGATCAATAAGGAGTTCTCATACTCATGTCATATGAGAACTCATGGTTAGGATAATGCAAAGTAGTCATTTGACTTGAGGCATCATAGTTGTCTTGTGGTTAGGTCCTTGATCTTTGACTATGTCAAAGTCACTCCATCAGAGGGTGTCCACGACATAGTTGGGGTTAAGCCACTTAGCCATGGAGGCAAGTGAATGTGCAACAAGGGTTCTCTAACTTTCAAACCGTTTGAGGGAGAATACTCTATGATATGATTAAGAATCTCTGGCCAAAGTATGAATGAGATTTAGGAAATTGTTCCAAATCACATTCAAGGTAATCATATAAGTAAGAGAATCACATTGGATAGTAGACATGAATAAACTATCAAACCAAACAATGTGGTCAAGAGTATTGTATTAGAGAAAGACCGTATTGCATTGTAATCCCAAACTGAATAGGTTCTCCAACCTCTTCTGATTAGCTTGGGTAGCCATGACATACTGCTAGGTGTCACTCATGGTTTATGGAAGCCCTAAAAGTGTATAATCGCTAAAGGGAGAATTGAAAGTAAGTTTCAATTCACAATTGGTTTGAAGAGCTCTAATGGCCCACTGCCTTGCTAAAAGGAACCTAATGGATCACACATCGTATAAGGTAATGATTGAAGGATATAACGGAGATGAGTAAGGACAATTAAATGGTTTAATTGTATATGGCAAAGATTAATTAATATGTTAATTAATCAAACGAATAAGTTCGTTTTAAACCTTGAGTTAGTGTTGGGCCTTAAAGCCCAAATGGGCTTCGGATCGTCAAGCCCATTAGCTTAAATTGTATGACAACTTAACAACCGAAATTCAAGAAGCCCAAAACAGCCCAAAGGCTTGGGAAAACCGGCCATAGAGAGAGGAAGGCCTTTTGGTCCAATATGCACACAAAAGTTGAAAGCATAGAAGGGGTATCTTTGCTCCATCCTCATTAGGGTTTTCCAAGGATGAAAAGCGAGAACAACTATCTCTCTCTTTTCTCCCTAGGATAGTCGGCCACCATGGGAGAGTTTATTAGCATCTAACTCTTCCATGGCCACTCATCTTTTTCCTCAACCATCCTTGGTGTTGGAACTTAGAGATCTCCAACTTTGGGGACTTTGGAGAAACCAATTCTTCCATCCATATCCAAGAAGGCATGGAACCAAGAAGCAAAGTTCCTCCATCCACATCCTTGGAGCCAAGGAGCAAGGTGACAAAGGAAGAAGGCCCTCACATGGGTGATTAACCTTTGCTAAACACAGAGGTGCTTCAAAGGTATAAAGAAATCTCAACTCTTTCTCTTAGATCTTGAGTTGAGTCTTGGTTCACCATAACTACTTGGCTTTGAATTTCATGAGTTAAGTTTTGTTTTTGAGCGCATACAAGCATGATTCTGCCTTTAATTGTTAATTGCATGCATAAATGTTGCTCAAATGAACTAGTTTTCACAAATATTTCCTTCAAGTGGTATCAGAGCCTAGGTCTAGTAGTTGGTGAATCCTTTTGGGTTTTGTAGTTCATAGTCTTTGATTTGAATGTTGTAATTGTTACAAGCTTTATTCCTGCTTCTTTGAATGTAAATTTTGCTAGAAAATTTGCCATCTCAAATGTTGTAGATGTAGTTCATATGAGCATGAATTTTGGAGCTAAAATTTGGTGCCATGTTTTTTGGGGAAATTCGGCCAAATCCAAAGGGTGGATTTTTGGGTTCATGTTTGTCTTGTTAAAAGTGTTTTAAAGTGACTTTTTGGAACCCCTAAGTACCCTAGTATGGTAATATGTTATTTCCCTTAAGTTTGAGTGTTTTTGGGGTGTCTTTGGGTAAAAAATGTTCATGGAGCTCTTATGGGTTTTCATGGATGTTCTTCATTGTTCTTGATATGTTCTTGGCAAGAACAAAAAGGTTGGTGTTTTGATTCAATTTGTTTGTTGTTTTTTCATATTGTTGGTGATGGATGGTGTGATTGTTTCAATCAACACCCATACCTTTTCTACTATTCACACCATACCAATCACTTACAACTTTCAATCACTTTTCAGACAAATCAACTCACACACAACCTCACTTCTCACCTACCAAAACCGGCCACTCCTTTAAACGGAGTACTTTTGGGGCTTTTATGCAATTGCATAAAGTTTTGATATTTTTGTGTATTTGCACTTTGACCCGAAAGTTTACGTTTCTACGTAAAGGCCCAAAAACACTAAAGGACAAATTATTTTGCTCCTTTAATGAAGTTTTTTCATTTGTTGAAATTTTTGGGTTCTAGTTGTAATTACATGAAGTAGTGGACTTCTGTGTTTTTACAAAGTGACCTCAAAAGTTTGTGTTTTGCAATATAGCCCAAAAAGTTGAGGTTATTGCATCTTGGCCCAAATTAGTTGAGAACAAAATAGTTTTGTATCTTTAAATGAGAATTGGATTTTCAGTTTATTTAGCTTTATCTAAATCAATTTTATGGATACAAAAACCAAATGAAAATGTTGCATTCAAGTTTAATTAGTTAAAGCGTTAATTAATTAAAGAAAGGGTGATTATGAACCTAAGCCTACGATAATTGAGCTATGTGAATGGCCGTCTTTCAAATTTGTTTGAACCATGGGAATATGTAGATTAGATTTTGGTTGTAATTTGATATGATGAAATGTTGTAAAAGAGCATAAGCTCTTCTTTACTTTAAAGTAATTTGTTTTGATCAAGTGTTGTAAAAGAGCATAAGCTCATCTTTACTTTGAAGGACTCATTTCTTGTTTTATTTGATATGCATGAAATTGGAGTAGAGGGTCCAACGCCCAATAAGAAAACACGCCTTAATGTGATTAAACGCGTAACTAAAATCAATCACCATTCTTAGACCGAGATCCAACACTAGGCTTGTGTTGGATCGAATCAAAGGTTCATAGTCATCCTAAGGCCCTAAGGCAACTATATAGTCCATCAAAGAATGTAAAACTTATGTTAGTAGTACCATATTCTCTTACTTTAAAAATTATTTTACAAACATAGTGGGAGTATTAAATACTCCTAAATCAATCATATGGACCAATAGTTGTAATAGGACCAAATTGTTTTATTGTGATTAAAATGAATGATAATATGTGATGAGACCTAAAACCCTCAACCAAACCATTATTAAGTTGACAAGCATGAGAGTGCTTTGAACACTTTTTCATGGCCTTCAAGGCTCCGATCATTTGTGACTCGTACACCAACTTCACCCTATCATGGGGGAGTACAAAATGCGTGCTTACACTCAGGAGGAGTCCTATACGCATACATGATGTTGTGAAGGTAGGCAACGAGAATGATCAACATCATATCATTGTGAGGTTGTTCTTGAACCCCTACCCGAACTTGCTTGGTGGAAATGACTTAACTAAGTGCAATGGAGCCAACATCATATCATTGTGAGGCTTCATTCTCTAGAGGCCAAATAAGATGGGTACTAAGAGATGCAAATGAGTAAACGTACTCTCTCATTATTATTGATGCTAGCCAACATCATATCATTGTGAGGGGGCTTGGTAATAGTGAGCCTCCCATACCCTACTAAGAGTTTCCTAAAAAACTCTCGAATTCCCATAAGGGATATGGAATTTGCAAAAAATAGTGGGTGGTGATATTTGATTTAAAAGACCCAAATCAAATAGCTTAAAATCAATCAATTTATATTTTTTATGTATTTATTTACCGATATATTTGCAAACACTATCCAAAAATTGACAAAGCAAAAGCCGAAGGCTTTAGTTTCCGGACTTGGTACCGCAATCCCATAGATTGTCTTGAATGGATTGTATATGTACCTAAGTAGTCTCATCCTCACAATCTTCCTATTGATAATGTATCATTAGAAGAACATGTTAGATGAGTCTATCATAAAGAGGACAACACAAACAACCAATGCTTATTCCTTTGTTGTATGAACAAAGGAACTTATGAAGATTAGCACAAAGACATGGACACTTTTAGTGTCATAGTCCTTCACTTACAAATCGTTGTATGAAGAAATAAGAGTTGCTTTGAACAACCTTTAGTTAATGCAAACACTAGTGCTTGTTTCTTTGTTACATGAACAAGGAACTTGAGAAGTAAGAACAAGGGCATGAACACTTTATGTGCCATGATTCTTCACTTACAAGTTGTTGTATGAAGAAATGAGAGTTGCCTTGAACAACTCTTGAATGTTTGTAATCTTGTTTAGAATAAGATGGTTGGTTGACAAAAATAGTCCATAAATATGGACTTTATGATGATTTTGAATCATTGAGTGTTGAAGTGTTAAACCACTTCGCAAGACAGAAACTAGGCTAGGACTTCACCTTTGTATCCCTATCCAAATGCTTCACTAAGTTTATTGTAAACTATATAGTGAACAATAACCACACTCTCTCCAAATCGTTTGATGTGTATAACACAACTGAAATAAGTTTCAAGAGAGACAGTGGGAGTTTAGGGACCATGACTGTTATAGTCATTGGAGAAGTCAAATGAAGAAGGTGAAAAACTCCAAGGGAACAAACTTTCTTTATGAAAGGATGGACAATGGAAGGGGTATTTGCAAGAAATGTCTTGCAAGTGTCAGGAACACACTTTTCGAAGATGTTATAAAATGTTCTTGAATAGTTCAAAAAAGTTGGTTTTTCTAATTGAATGTTTGATTCCGTATTAGTAACTATGTTTTACAATCGTTGTAAAAGTGTGGCTAATAAGAAGTAGAAGACTAATGAGAGAAGAGAAAGTACTTCACATTCGGAACGTGAATCAAATATAGATCTCTGCGAAAGCAGATAGTACTTACTTCCCCATATGAACTACCAAAGAAATTGGAAAACCAAAGATTGTCTTTAAATTCCAATTTAAATTCCACAAGCTTCTCAAGGATGATGGAAACGCTTATCATAGTCCAAAGCAATATAGAAGCATTGTTGGTGCTCTGAATTATCTCACTTTTTCTAGGCTTGATATTGCCTTTTCTATGAATCAATGTTGTCGTTTATGCATCCTATGACTTCACATGTGGTTGCTATGAAAAGAATGTTGAGATATTTGGCAGATACTTTGGACTATGGTCTTAGTTTTAAACCTAGAAAATTACATTTGCAAGCTTATAATGATGCTGATTGCGTTGGTGACCCCAATAATATGAGGTCTACATTTGGACAAGTTGTTTATTTTGGTTCTAATCCCATATATTGGGCATCTAAGAAGCAGCACACAGTTTCTAGGTCCTCTACAAAGGCAGAGTACAGGGCTTTAGCCATTGCTGCTGCTGAATTAGCATGGATAAGGCAACTATTACATGATCTTCATGTTTCTGCTTTTTACTGCAACAATTATATAATTTGACAATATATCAATTATAGCTCTATCCTCCAATCCTGTTTTTTGTTCTAGGGTGAAACACATCAAATTTGACTACCATTTTGTGAGAGAAAGAGTCATTTGAGGAGATTTGAATGTTTGTCATGTGCCTTCCAAAGAACAGTTTGCCGATATTCTCACCAAGGGCTTGGCTGCACCATTGTTTCTGAAGCATTGTGATAGGATTAAAAGCACACCACAAAGTAGCACACAAATGTCCTATTAATTTTCCTTATAAACAATAAGATTTGTCAATTGTAGCATATGAAAATAAGGGTCTTTCCTGCAGAAGATTGTTTTATCTAACTACTTAAAATGTCACAAAAACTGGGTTGTTGTCCCTACTGACCAGCCACTGAAAAAGAATTATTAGACTGACTTACACTCATCTAAAGTCTACAACATTTTATACGTAGATACTAGACACATAGAGCTACACTCACACAAATATTTAGGATTTTTGGAGTTGATTTGGAATTTAAATTAAATCGAACAAAAACAGGACAGAGACAGATTTTAAATAATAAAAACAGATTGTAGTTCACAAGTTAAGAAAACGAGTTAGGGGAAGTGTTATTGATGCGATATTTATACGCATACAAATTAAACCCTATTTGTGACAATTGTAGTAATGATATAAGTAGGGATCGTTCTAACCGGGGATTAACTAGGGATACTAAACACTTGACTCAAATAAATAAAACTAACTTTTAAAACACTCAACTTACTTAACAAGAATTCAAAACAAGTACACAAGACTCCAAATACTTAAAACACGAAAATAAAACAAATACGAATGATTAAGACTCAACGAAATATGGGGGAAATGTGTTTGGGCAAGATTAAATGGAAAGATTATAATTAAGGGCAAAACGTAAATACAAAGATGATAAAAATATGGATGATGGAATAGCCAAGGGGTTCTTCTCCACACATGTTACACTTGCATAAAATATTGATTCTCAGTTGGTCTTTCAATAAGTTGTGAAACTCAACACTCCGGGTTAATTAGGTCCGCTTAAATTAACCGTCAAGTTCTCCTTAAGTCAATGAATTGGATGGGTTAGCGCAACGCAATTCACCACATTCTCCAAAAGTCCTTTACGTGAAAAGCACAATAAAGATACAATCAAAGATCATTAAGCATTATGAAAACTATAAGTATTGACGAGGCATTCGTTACTATGGAATACGCATGAAACTTATGCCAAGAATTCGTTTAACACGATTGTTTATAAGCAACCTCCACTACTAGTGAATATAAGTTCATAACGATTAGGTGAAATTCACTTATATTCTAGCATCATATTTATGCATGAAAATTAAGCGCGCATTCTTAATAAACATTCATAAATAAGTTATCAATCAAACGGTTAAACAAATTGAATCCACAACTTATGAAATTCCAACGAAAGTTAATCAATTCATATTGCAAATATAAACATAGTTTCGAATCACCCCCTAGCTAAAGGGGGATTAGTTCCTCATAACTTTGAAATCAAAGAAACACCTAAACATTCCAACAACTCAAACTTGAATTGTATGAACGTTTAGGCACTCTTATCTTCCATTCGTCATACGTACACAACAAAGAGAATTAAATTATAACTTTGAAATCAAAGAAACACCCAAACATTCCAACAACCCAAACTTGAATTGTATGAACGTTTAGGCACTCTTCTCTTCCTCTTCGTTGTGGCACAAGGTCTAAGGAGATGTTAAGGGCTTTAGGTGTATGTGGAATGGAGTAGGGAGTGGTTGGAGATGGAAGAATGAAGAGAAAATATGCAGAAAATGAAGGGATATGCACGGCAAGAATGGGTTTGTTGCTTGGTGTTTGTAACTAAAAATGTGTATGGAAGAGTGAATGCATTTTGAGGAGTGTTGGATGCTTATTTATAGGTGAATGAAGGAAGGAAAGAGGGAATATTGCAGCTAGGATGGAATGAATGATTATGGGTGCATGTGATTGGAATAATGAAGGGGGAATGTATGTAATCAAATAGCTAGGAAAAGTTGTGGAAAGCTGGAAATGGGAGTGGGAACTCACGGTATTGATGGTGTTTGTGTATGTGTTTGGGAAGAGAATAAATGTATGATGGTGGCTGAATGATTAAAAGGAATGAATGAGAGTGACACTAGGTTGGTTATGCATGTGGAATGTGGCTGAATTGTTGGTGAAATGATGAATGGGAAAGCTGGAATTTCAAGGGAACTCACGGCAAAGGAAAGTGAATGTAGATGGGTGCATGTGTTGGTGGTTTTTGCATGTGAATTAGAGGGGGAAGGCATGTGCAATGAGTGGTGTTTTGTGATGCATGGTTGAATGATTAAAGGGAATGAATTGGATTAAAGAATAAAGGGTGCATGAGTGAATGATTGAATGCATGTTGAATTGGTGCTAGAAATGAAGGTGTGATGCATGGATTAGAGAGGATGGGTGAGTGAAGTGTGTGTGAATGCATGTGAAGATGCTAATAAATAATGCATGTAGGGTTAGGAAATAAAATCATAACTTAAAGGGGAATGATTAAAGGGTGTTGAAAGGTTGGAAAAATGTGGAGGATGGATGGAATTAGGGGGAATGCACGGCAATGGTGGGGAGTTATTTGGTGATGAGTGCAATGATGAAGAGTGAATAAATAATGCATGTGTTGATGAAATTGCATTTGGAAAGGTTGGAAAGTGGAAGGGAAAGGCACGGCAACAAGGAAGTTTGGTGCTTGAAATGCATGTGAATGCATGTGAGTGCATGTGTGTGTAAATGGGTGAAAATGTGGGTTAAAGTGATGCATGGCTAGGAAATGTGAGTGAATGATGTGCATGTGTGTGAATGCATGTGGAATAAAGAAGAGTATGGAAGTGAATAAATCATAATATGGCTCGTTTAAAGGGCTAGGGTTTAAGTACATAGAATGGGCCTAAAATAAGTTGGTTTGCATGGCATAGAATGTTTGATTTGGGCTAGAGGTTTTCCATGGCTCAAAGGATTTGTTTGATTGGGCTAGGCCCTTTGTTTTATGTCCCCAAAGAGCATACAAGGCTTCAATTTCGTCCATCCTCTTTGCTCCATGATTAAGCTATCCAATCCATGCCCAAAAGTGCCCCAAATAGCCTCAAAATGCACTTTCTTGCTCCCTAAGCCCTTAGAACCTGAAAACACACAAAAGAAGCATAAAGGACTAAAATAAATAGAGAAACATAACGTAAATGCACGAGAACAAACCATTTAAGTCGCATGAATATGCTCCTATCAAATACCCCCACACTTATCTTTTGCTAGTCCTCGAGCAAAACAGAAAGAAAAACAAAACAAAACCAAACGAAACAAAACAAGTAAAACACAACCTAAACCTTCCAACAACCGTCTTAGGGATTTCCAATGCACATGACACGTTAAAAAAAATCATCATTCCCACAGATTTTAGTCATCTTCACACTTAAGTACATTCTTAATCATAGTCACCATATACTAGTTCACAATTAAGCATTTAAAACCATGTTTTGAATGTAGTAACATGCCTTAGAGAATTTGCTCAATTCCTTACAAGATATGCACTCGATTTTCACTCAGAATTTCTAACTACACACCCTAATCTAGTCATATGTGAGAGATTGATGTAAACATAAAAGACTAGTATCTCACATATGTTATAACAAAGAAAGCATTTTCTGGAGTTAATAAGCATGTTTAGATATGATCTCAAGAATGGAATGCTCCTACTTAGATGCGAGAACCAGTGACACCATAAGCTCAAATCAATTCCAAACTCCACATTATTGAACACATAACGATCAAGATAGAAGTCAAAGGGGTGTAACGGGGCTAAAAAGTGTTTGGCTAACAAAGAAGGGATATGGAAAACAAAGGTTCTTAAAGAAATAGCGAGCAAAGAATTTGAATTAACTTAGAATTCACTTTTGAATGAAAAACTCAACTTTTGAACAAAAAGGGAGAACAAGCTCTTTTTTTCTTTCTTTCTTTCTTTTCTTTTCTGTTTTTCTTTTTCATATGTTTTTCACAATTTTTTTTCTTTTCTTTTGACTCTCAAAACATACATAAACGCTTAAGAACAAAACATTCTCCCCCACACTCATTTTCTTTCATAATGTACTCAAAAGGAATTCATTTAAGTCATGCTCACTATCATTTAAGAACAAGGGTGTGGACTGTCCTACACTAGGCTAGGTAAGGGGTGATGTGGTTAGCAAAGAAAATAGGCTAAACGAGGCTCAACGGGGTTAAAACTAATATATACGAAATATGGGAAGTAAGGCTATTTGGCTATGGTGGCAACTACACAACTTCATCTTGATATATGTTATGCAATTCAATGTCATGCTTTGAATGAAACGGATATAAGTTCTAGCATTTAGTTCTATCATGATACAATTGCATTCTAAGTAGCAACCAAGCAAGGAATAATGAGATCATGCAACAACTTTAGAAAACAAAGAATCACAGAATATAACTCTCCAAAGAAGGTAATGGCTCGAGTCTCACAAGGATGTAACGTTATTATGAGTTCCTTCCTTCAAGCATGTTACAAAAACGAATTTTTTTCTTTTATGATTGCATGTGAAGTCATACATTATAACCATAACCAAGCATATACCAAGAGTAAATCAAACTTTTCTCTATGTTTATAACTCTTTCTAACCGTCATGCAATTATAAACCAAATCCTTATCATTGTGTTGGAAGGTACCCTAAGACACAAACACACAAAAACGACTTAAAACACTCTTTTTAGGCTTTTCAAAACATTTTCTTCAAATTTTTATGTGATTTTCGGAGTTATAAAACAAAACACACTAAAACACTCTAAAACAACTTAAAAACACCTTAAAACAGCAAGGAACAACATTTGAAGTTATGGGTGATAAAATCCCACGAATTTGCATTAACAACATTAGTTACCCCCCCACACTTAAATCAAACATTGTCCTCAATGTTTTAAGCATAGATTCACACAAAAACATAAGTAAACACACAAAAAGCACTTAAACATACTAAACATGGCATAATGTAAATAACAAAGAGAAGAGTTTAGGGACGCAAATCTGGTTGTGGAATGTAAATTCCATCTTCTCCTTGGTGATTGCATTGATGCTTGATTTTGTTGATTCCACAGGCTTACTCTCGAACTGGCAGCCGCCCATCGTTGATTTTCCTTTGTGCTACTCTTGATCTGGGCAGCAGGATTCTTTGGTCTCCCCCGAAGGTCTGAGCTTACTCCTTTGGTCTGTTTCTTTGTTCAATCTTTCCAATTCGTATTGAAAAGGGTTGGAGGATAACTCAGCCTAAGTTTGTCTCCACATGCTTCAATGTATCATTTTCACTTGCCTTACTCGCTCCCCTTTGCAGAAGTGGTCCCTTTTCTGGAAGTGTATCAACCGTTGAAGATGACTACTCGAGAGCAACGCTCGGTAAGCAATCAGGAATAGATTCTAGGCAGTTGGCTCCAGATCGGAAGACTGACTCCAAGTGCCGGCTGATTGCTTCTTTTACTTTGCCATGCGAGTAAGAACAAGGACAAAGAAAAAGACAGGGAAAGAGCATGATATGAGATACTTTTGCTTTTGACCTTGATGATATGAGATACCTTTGCTTTTGAAGAAGCGGTGAATGAATCAGCATACTTCAATCCGCCGTTTCCTCCTGGGTCATCTGTACTCCAGGCATCTGGTATCATCTTTGGGGAAGAAGAAAGAATTGAGTATTTTGAAAGGCTTTGCTGGGAGTGCGCCCTCAGAGGTGAGAGAGAGTTGGGCATTTTCTTCAGGTTTGCCCTGCCATAAAATACGAAGGTCGACATATATAGAGATAATAGCAAGTGGTGGTACTTTTTACCTTTGTCGAAAAACGTTTTGATCCCGCAACTCCGGCTTTTTGAAATAGTGGCGCCTCTTTGATCTTTGAATACGCCTCTTCGATTTCTGAGCAGGCGCCCCTTCGATTTCTGAACGACACGTGGTAGTGCAGATGCGGCTCCTTTTGACAAAGCTGCACACGTCTTCTGAAAAGCAGAGAAAGCGTCGCCGAACTTTGCGCTTGTCGGCTAAAGATGTGTAGTTGCGATGATGGCGTCCACGTGTTTTCAGCTTTGTCAGAAATCTTTTGACAAAGTTGAACGCGTTTTCTGAAAAGCCGAGGGAGCGTCGCCTAACTTACGCCGGAAAATCCGGCTCTTTGAATCGGTGGATGCGTCGCCTTGGCTTCTTATAGAGGTATCGATCACCGCCAACATACACACTCTGAAGATTTCCCATTCTTGAACATCGTCTCCGGCCCTTTGAAATTTTAACTTCATCCTCCCCTTCTCTTTGAACACTTTTGAAAATGGCAAACTCATCGAACCTTAGCTTGGAATTGAGCCTTAGCAGTGATACGGGCGCGCCGCGTCAAGGTAACGTATGGCGCCCTTCTTTCTTTTCTTCTAACGGTCCTCTCACAGGTGAAGACTCCGTGATGCAGGACGCCACAACAGCTACAATAGTAGCTAGGAACCTCCTCACTCCAAAAGATAGTAGGCTGCTGTCAGGACGGTCCGATGAGTTGGCCGTTCAAGAGTCCCTCGCACTTAGTGTTCAGTGTGCGAGTTCTGTGTCCAACATGGGCCAACGCCTGCTTGCCCGCTCCCGTCAGGTGGAATCATTGATGGCAGAGGTGGAAAGTCTCAAGCAGGAGATCCAGCAGCTTAAGTATGAGAATAGAAGTTTGCATGTGCTTGCAAATAACTATTCGTCGGGCATGAAAAGGAAGCTTGATGAACTGCAAGAATCTGAGGGTCGAATTCACAGTGACCGTCAAAGGCTTGCGGCTTATCTCCAGAGGCACCTGTTTCCTGGGTCATCCAGCGCTTGGCTAAGTATTGAGGCCTGGAATGCTCTAGCTCCGATGCCTTCTGCTCCGATGTCTTCTGCCCCGATGCCTCCCGCTTCTATGCCTTCTGCTTCGACGCCTCGTAGTGGGGCTTCAAGTAAACGCCCTTTGTGAAAGCTCCATCTTTCTTTGTTTAGCAGTGCCTATCAATAAATCAAACATTTTCTCAATGTTACAAACATAGACTCACACAATTAATAAACAAACAACAATAACTAAACAACCTAACAAGGCAGAAACGAAATAGCAACAAAGAGAAGAGTTTTTAGGAATCTGGAATTGGAGTGCATTCTAAGTCTTCCTTTGTTGAATACATGGGTTGCCTCCCAAGTAGCGCTTTCTTTTACGTCTTGCAGCCGGACGGTACCTCCGTTTAAGCTTGACTAGGTTCCACGGCATGGAGGGGTACCTCTTCCACGACATGCTCCTCGAACATCTCGTAATAGGGCTTCAATCGATGCCCATTCACTTTGAATTCTTGCTGCGTCCTTGAACTTTTGATTTGTACTGCACCATGAGGGAAAACATTAGTGACAATAAAAGGACCAACCCATTTGGAACGCAACTTACCCGGAAACAACCGAAGGCGAGAATTGAACAACAACACTTTCTGCCCAATAGAGAACGTCTTGGCACGAATCATCTTGTCATGAAATGCCTTTGTTTTCTCCTTGTAAATCCGGGCATTCTCATATGCTTCATTTCGGATTTCATCAAGCTCACATAATTGAAGCTTCCTATGTAAACCTGCGGCATCAAGGTCCATATTGA
This sequence comes from Pyrus communis, assembly GCF_963583255.1. NCBI lineage: Eukaryota > Viridiplantae > Streptophyta > Magnoliopsida > Rosales > Rosaceae > Pyrus > Pyrus communis. The sequence goes on along the minus strand of NC_084805.1, from coordinate 13,983,089 downwards.
ACGTTTTGACGGCCCAATGTGCACGATGCTCTAGTTCGACGGGAAGATGGCATGGCTTCCCATAGATGAGCCGAAAAGGTGACATCCTAATGGGGGTTTTGTAGGCAGTGCGATACGCCCACAATGCATCGTTTAAGCGCAAACTCCAATCCTTCCTTGTAGGCCCCACGGTCTTCTCAAGAATCTGCTTGATTTCCCTATTCGAAACCTCGGCTTGCCCGCTCATTTGAGGATGATAAGGTGTGGCCAACTTATGTGTGACATTGTATTTCTTGAGCAACGCCTCGATGGTTCGATTACAAAAATGGGAACCTCCATCACTGATTAGCACTCGTGGCATTCCAAACCTTGCAAAAATGTTAGTTTTCACAAAATCTGCAACCACTCGAGAATCATTAGTTCGGGTGGCTTTTGCTTCCACCCATTTCGACACATAATCCACAGCAAGCAATATATAAATAAACCCATGTGACGAAGGAAAGGGACCCATAAAATCAATACCCCAAACATCAAAGATTTCAACACTAAAAATGGGGGTTTGCGGCATTTGCTGTTTAGGACCAATATTTCCCGTTCTTTGGCATCTATCACAAGACATGCAAAATGTTCTAGCATCCCTAAAGATGGTAGGCCAATAAAAACCACATTCTAACACCTTAAGTGCTGTTCTTTGAGTGCCAAAGTGTCCCCCACAAGCATAAGTGTGACAAAAGGTTAGAATAGCATTAAACTCAGAATCGTGCACACACCTACGTATAGCTTGGTCAGGGCAATATTTCCATAAATACGGGTCATCCCACACATAAAACCGTGCCTCTTTCTTTAATTTATCACATTGGTGTTTAAGTAATTCTCTAGGAACATGTTTAGACACCAAATAATTCACCAAATCAGCATACCAGGGTTCACTTACCTTGACAGACATCAGTTGCTCATCTGGGAATGTCTCTATGATAGGCACGGCATCCTCTTCATGCACCATACGGCTCAAGTGGTCAGCCACCACGTTTTCACTTCCTTTCTTGTCCCGGATTTCGATATCGAATTCTTGGAGAAGAAGCATCCATCGGATAAGCCTCGGCTTTGCTTCCTTTTTCGTGAGCAAGTACCTCAAAGCTGCATGATCAGAATAAACGATTACTTTAGTTCCAATTAAATATGAACGGAATTTATCTAAAGCAAAAACCACAGCTAGAAGTTCTTTTTCCGTCGTGGAGTAGTTCAATTGGGCATCATTGAGAGTCTGAGAGGCATAGTATATGACATGCGGCCGCTTGTCTCTTCTTTGTCCTAGAACAGCTCCTAATGCATAGTCAGATGCATCGCACATGAGTTCGAACGGAAGGCTCCAATCTGGAGGTACAATAATGGGGGCCGAGACTAGCTTCTCCTTGAGTTGGTTAAATGCCGAATTACACTCTTCATCAAACTTGAATGACACATCTTTTTGAAGCAATCGGCAAAGAGGGTTGGACATCTTGGAGAAGTCCTTGATAAAACGCCTATAGAACCTTGCATGGCCAAGAAACGAACGTACCTCTCTAACCGAAGTAGGAGAGGGTAAGTGACGTACAAGGTCTATTTTCGATTTATCTACTTCAATTCCTTTTTCTGAAACAATATGTCCTAAAACTATACCTTGTTTCACCATAAAATGACATTTCTCCCAATTCAAGACAAGGTTAGTTTCAACACATCGTTTCAAAATTAAGGTCAGATTATCCAAGCAATTATCAAATGAACTCCCAAATACACTAAAATCATCCATGAAAACCTCAATGATCTTTTCAACAAAATCGGAAAATATACTTACCATACACCTTTGGAAAGTGGCCGGTGCGTTGCATAAGCCAAATGGCATGCGACGATAAGCAAATGTTCCAAAGGGACATGTGAATGTGGTCTTCTCTTGATCATCCGGGGCTATCACAATTTGGTTATATCCAGAGTATCCATCAAGAAAACAGTAAAAAACATGACCGGCTAACCTTTCGAGCATCTGGTCGATGAATGGCAAAGGAAAATGATCTTTCCTAGTCATGGCATTTAGCTTCCGGTAATCGATACATACTCGCCAACCTATTTGAATGCGGGTTGGCACAAGCTCATTCTCAGCATTCTTCACCACTGTCACTCCGGACTTCTTTGGAACACATTGCACCGGTGACACCCAACGACTATCAGAGATCGGATAAATCACTCCACAATCAAGAAGTTTGATAATCTCCTTTTTCACAACTTCCATCATTGGAGGGTTGAGACGGCGCTGAGCCTCTCGAGTTGGTTTAGCCCCCTCCTCAAGAAGTATACGGTGCATGCATGTGGTAGGGCTTATTCCTTTAATGTCGGCCAAAGTCCACCCTATGGCCGTTTTGTGCTCTCGCAGCACCCTCACAAGCTTCTCCTCCTCCATTGCCGTGAGACTTGATGAAATGATGACGGGCAATGTTTCGCCTTTTCCCAAAAACACATACTTCAAATGGTCCGGCAACGGCTTAAGTTCAAGCGATGGTGCCTGAACAACAGAAGGTAGCATCTTAGTGGAAACTGAATTTGAAAGTGAGAGTGGAACCTTACCATATTGTTGTGGCAATGACTCAAGGGCTGCCACAACCTCAATTATTTCTTCACTAGAACCCATTGCAAAGAATTCCTCCTCCTTGTCGTGGCCTTGCATTGGCCCAAATCCTTCATTTTTGCGCTCTATGGCCTTAGTCATGGTTGTTTCCAGGGCGTCCTCGTTCAATTCTTCAAGGTATACCTGCGCCAAAGAATCGATAACATCAATGGAAAAACAAGAATGGTCATCAACGGGATATCTCATAGTTTCAGAAATATTAAAATCAATCACTTCCCCATCGAATTCCATTGTCAATGTGCCTTTGTATACATCAATCTTCGTTCGGGCCGTCTTCATGAATAGCCTACCAAGGAGAATCGGCAAAGATGTAAAATGGGCTGAATCCTCCATGTCTAGGACGTAGAAATCAGCCGGAAAAATTAAATGGTTCACCTGCACAAGCACATCTTCCAAAACTCCTTTTGGATACGCGTTAGAACGATCGGCCAATTGTATAATTACACCATCTTGTTTTAATTCACCCAAATTCATAGATGCATAAATAGAATAAGGCATGACATTTATGGATGCACCTAAATCAAGCATGGCATGTTCAAAACGATTATGTCCAATCACACAAGGAATCGTGAAACTACCGGGGTCTTTGCACTTGGTAGGCAGTTTACGTTGCAAAACAGCGGACACATTCTCGCTTACCTTCACTACCTCTTTGTTTGCCCTTCTTCTCTTTGTATTGCATAGGTCCTTGAGGAATTTAGCATACTTTGGAACCTGTTTGATTGCATCGAGAAGCGGTATGTTCACTTGCACCTTCCGGAACGTTTCAAGAATGTCCTTCTCGCTTTCTTCCTTTTTTTCTTGCATGAACCTGCTAGGAAAAGGTACATTGGGCAGATTAGGACGTGAAGTACATGAATTTGAACTTAAATTACCTGATTTGGCCGAGTTAGGGTGATCTGCCTCAGATTGTGTCGTCTCTTCATCTACTTTCTGGGCAGATTTGGGATTGTTTGGCTCGGTCCCAACTTCTTTTCCACCCCTTAGGGTGATGGCCTTGGCGGATTCGAATCCTCCATTTGGATTGACTGTGGTTGAGCTAGGAAGCTTTCCTTGCTCTCTAGTCTGTCCAAGGAACTCAGAAATCTGCCGTATTTGTTTCTTCATATCCATCATCTCCTTCTCGTTATTTGCTATCCGGTTGTTTTGATTTTGCAATCCCTGCGAAATAGAGGTTAGTAATTGCATAGCTTGATCACTTTCCAAGGACGTACCTGAATAAGATGATGCCGAAGGTTGTTGGGGTTGTTGGGGTGCATACGGCTTGGAATAAAAACCAGGGGGGTTTGGCCTAAATCCTCCTTGTTGGGCCGCTTGTTGTGACTCCCTCCATTTGAAGTTTGGATGGTCCCTCCATCCGACATTGTAAGTGTTCGAGTATGGGTTGTTTTGATTTTGTCCTTGGAAACCAATTGCATTGGCAGATTCCCACCCACCATTCTCGATTAGTTGAGGGCACTTGTCGGATGGATGCCCTTGAATTGAGCACACGCCACAAACTTGGTGTTCTTGTGCTTTTGGACCAATCACAACCTGAGAAACAAGAGAAGTAAGATTAGCAAGTTGTGATTGAATTTCAGAAATAGCACTCACCTCATTTACACTTTGTTGCCGTGGGGCTTCCCTTTGGCCCACTCCTTTATATTGTTGAGCGTTGAGCGCTCGGTTGGCTATGAGAATCTTGGCATCCCTTGGTGTTTTGTCCACCAATGCTCCTCCCGCTGATGCATCAAGCATTTGACGTTCGATAGGAAGGAGGCCCTCATAGAAATATTGAAGGAGAAGTTCCTCATTCATTTGATGTTGAGGACATGAAGCTACAAGGCCCTTGAAGCGCTCATAATAAGCCGGGAATGTCTCACCATGATTCTGTTGAATACCACTAATTTTCTTCCGTAGGAGAATCACTCTCGAAGTAGGGAAGAATTTCTCCAAGAAAGCACGCTTCATACTCTCCCACGAAGTCACAGTTCCCGGGGCTAGTTCGTAGAGCCAATCTTTGGCCTTGTCCATAAGTGAAAATGGAAAGGCCTTCATCTTCAATATATTCCCATCCACATTGACGGGGGTCATGCTCGAACAAACCACCTCGAACTCCTTTAAGTGTTTGTTGGGGTCTTCCATAGACAAGCCATGGAACTTCGGAATATGGTGTAACAAACTGGATTTGAGTTCAAATTCATCGGTCTTGCCTTGGGCAGCCGCGGGGTATTGAATGCAAAGAGGGGCTGCATTGGCCAAACCTGAGGCAGAAAGCTCTTTAATGGTTCGATTGTCCACGGCCATGGTTAGTACTTCCTCTTTAACCCAATCCGTGGCTTCCTCTTCTACTTCAGGTTCGGGACTAGGAGGATTAGACTCTTGCAATTTCTTGTTCCTTCTCAAAGTCCTCTCGAAATCACCGTCAAAGTCGGAGATATGCTCACGAACAGGTTGTGAGCTACGGGTCATAAACTAGTACCTACACACAAAAGTAAACAAGATAAGTAACCAACTTAATAGACTTGGCACACGTAAGAAAACAAGTTGCCACACACGGCACAAAAACACATACACACGGTGCAAAACAAAACAGAAACTAAACAATTTAAACAAGACTCAAGACAAGGGATTAGCAACTTTGCCAATCCCCGGCAACGGCGCCAAAATTTGATGCGATATTTATACGCATACAAATTAAACCATATTTGTGACAATTGTAGTAATGATATAAGTAGGGATCGTTCTAACCGGGGATTAACTAGGGATACTAAACACTTGACTCAAATAAATAAAACTAACTTTTAAAACACTCAACTTACTTAACAAGAATTCAAAACAAGTACACAAGACTCCAAATACTTAAAACACGAAAATAAAACAAATACGAATGATTAAGACTCAACGAAATATGGGGGAAATGTGTTTGGGCAAGATTAAATGGAAAGATTATAATTAAGGGCAAAACGTAAATACAAAGATGATAAAAATATGGATGATGGAATAGCCAAGGGGTTCTTCTCCACACATGTTACACTTGCATAAAATATTGATTCTCAGTTGGTCTTTCAATAAGTTGTGAAACTCAACACTCCGGGTTAATTAGGTCCGCTTAAATTAACCGTCAAGTTCTCCTTAAGTCAATGAATTGGATGGGTTAGCGCAACGCAATTCACCACATTCTCCAAAAGTCCTTTACGTGAAAAGCACAATAAAGATACAATCAAAGATCATTAAGCATTATGAAAACTATAAGTATTGACGAGGCATTCGTTACTATGGAATACGCATGAAACTTATGCCAAGAATTCGTTTAACACGATTGTTTATAAGCAACCTCCACTACTAGTGAATATAAGTTCATAACGATTAGGTGAAATTCACTTATATTCTAGCATCATATTTATGCATGAAAATTAAGCGCGCATTCTTAATAAACATTCATAAATAAGTTATCAATCAAACGGTTAAACAAATTGAATCCACAACTTATGAAATTCCAACGAAAGTTAATCAATTCATATTGCAAATATAAACATAGTTTCGAATCACCCCCTAGCTAAAGGGGGATTAGTTCCTCATAACTTTGAAATCAAAGAAACACCTAAACATTCCAACAACTCAAACTTGAATTGTATGAACGTTTAGGCACTCTTATCTTCCATTCGTCATACGTACACAACAAAGAGAATTAAATTATAACTTTGAAATCAAAGAAACACCCAAACATTCCAACAACCCAAACTTGAATTGTATGAACGTTTAGGCACTCTTCTCTTCCTCTTCGTTGTGGCACAAGGTCTAAGGAGATGTTAAGGGCTTTAGGTGTATGTGGAATGGAGTAGGGAGTGGTTGGAGATGGAAGAATGAAGAGAAAATATGCAGAAAATGAAGGGATATGCACGGCAAGAATGGGTTTGTTGCTTGGTGTTTGTAACTAAAAATGTGTATGGAAGAGTGAATGCATTTTGAGGAGTGTTGGATGCTTATTTATAGGTGAATGAAGGAAGGAAAGAGGGAATATTGCAGCTAGGATGGAATGAATGATTATGGGTGCATGTGATTGGAATAATGAAGGGGGAATGTATGTAATAAAATAGCTAGGAAAAGTTGTGGAAAGCTGGAAATGGGAGTGGGAACTCACGGTATTGATGGTGTTTGTGTATGTGTTTGGGAAGAGAATAAATGTATGATGGTGGCTGAATGATTAAAAGGAATGAATGAGAGTGACACTAGGTTGGTTATGCATGTGGAATGTGGCTGAATTGTTGGTGAAATGATGAATGGGAAAGCTGGAATTTCAAGGGAACTCACGGCAAAGGAAAGTGAATGTAGATGGGTGCATGTGTTGGTGGTTTTTGCATGTGAATTAGAGGGGGAAGGCATGTGCAATGAGTGGTGTTTTGTGATGCATGGTTGAATGATTAAAGGGAATGAATTGGATTAAAGAATAAAGGGTGCATGAGTGAATGATTGAATGCATGTTGAATTGGTGCTAGAAATGAAGGTGTGATGCACGGATTAGAGAGGATGGGTGAGTGAAGTGTGTGTGAATGCATGTGAAGATGCTAATAAATAATGCATGTAGGGTTAGGAAATAAAATCATAACTTAAAGGGGAATGATTAAAGGGTGTTGAAAGGTTGGAAAAATGTGGAGGATGGATGGAATTAGGGGGAATGCACGGCAATGGTGGGGAGTTATTTGGTGATGAGTGCAATGATGAAGAGTGAATAAATAATGCATGTGTTGATGAAATTGCATTTGGAAAGGTTGGAAAGTGGAAGGGAAAGGCACGGCAACAAGGAAGTTTGGTGCTTGAAATGCATGTGAATGCATGTGAGTGCATGTGTATGTAAATGGGTGAAAATGTGGGTTAAAGTGATGCATGGCTAGGAAATGTGAGTGAACGATGTGCATGTGTGTGAATGCATGTGGAATAAAGAAGAGTATGGAAGTGAATAAATCATAATATGGCTAGTTTAAAGGGCTAGGGTTTAAGTACATAGAATGGGCCTAAAATAAGTTGGTTTGCATGGCATAGAATGTTTGATTTGGGCTAGAGGTTTTCCATGGCTCAAAGGATTTGTTTGATTGGGCTAGGCCCTTTGTTTTATGTCCCCAAAGAGCATACAAGGCTTCAATTTCGTCCATCCTCTTTGCTCCATGATTAAGCTATCCAATCCATGCCCAAAAGTGCCCCAAATAGCCTCAAAATGCACTTTCTTGCTCCCTAAGCCCTTAGAACCTGAAAACACACAAAAGAAGCATAAAGGACTAAAATAAATAGAGAAACATAACGTAAATGCACGAGAACAAACCATTTAAGTCGCATGAATATGCTCCTATCAGTTATCCACCACCAAATAATCATGCAAACATGTTATGTTTCATTCAAATTCCTTCTATTTCCAGATAAAGATGCTCAAGTTGGCTCAATGTTAGAACTCAACCTATTACTCTTTCTTATGTAGTATGTTAAGAGAATGGTGTTTTCAACTTAACTTAGTCCCTAGCATGCAATTTAGAATGGCGTGTTCATAGATTTAACAAGTAGAAATCATTAAGAACGAAAAGAGTTAGAGTTATCACAAGGTATCGTAAGTACTGGCGTTGTCTTACTTATCCTAGAAATTGGTTCACATGTCAATCGCAATTAACAAGTACTATTCTAGAACATATGTAGGTCCTCATTCAACAAGGGTAGGCACATACATATTCATAGCATTAGAATCCTAGCTATGCTTACTAAGTATGCATCCGTAGAAAACACATAAAGAATTCACCAATGAGACAAGTAGTGAATCAATTTTCATCCATTCATAGAAGTAATTCAAACGAAATGTCATAACAAACTTGCAATCATATTTGGGGCTTCAAAACAGCCCCTAACTACTAAAAATTAGTTACACATAATTCTCAAATTAAACCAAAAGAAAGACATGAGTTTGAGAAGATAAAACCAAAAGAAGAGAATACCAAGATTTCCTCCTTCCTTTCCTTCCTTCCCCAACGCAGCAGCCTTGCCTTTTTTCCTTGCTTTCATTCCTTTTTTTCTATCTTTTTTTCCACCTTTTTTTCCACTCTTTGCCACTGCAACCTGCAACCCTTTTCTTCTTTTCTGCTGCCACAGTTTTTTCTCCATAACTCACCCCACTAACAACCATTTAGTGATGACAATAAGTGAGAGGAAATGCTAAAACAATTGTAACTTTTTGGGCAGCCTTTATGCCCATTACTCCCACTTAATTTTCCATTTCCTCTGATATTTGAATAGGTGTCAGCTGGCTTGTTCTTGGCTGCATCAGTTTTGGCTGCTAGTTTTATTGGATTTATTGCTTTCAATGCTTTATTGTCAGTTACAAACTGATCAGCCTCTTGGGAACCTTTCAGTGTTAAAATGGCCATAACTTCTTCTAGAAAAACGATATTAACAATCCGTGAAATGCTCCAGAAAATAGACATCCGTAACTTTCCAAGAATATAAGGTTCATTCTCTATTTAATTTTGAGCTGTCCGCAACTTGCTTCCAAAGTCAGCTGACCTGCACAGGCAGTTTTGACGAATTTGTTACTTAAAATTCCACTTGTGCTATTTTTCTTTTCTTTACTTGAAAAATCCTACAAAACACAAAAACATAGTAAATAACTCAAAAATATAAGGAACTAACTAAGAAAAGACGAGTGAATTTGATGTAAAATTTATATAAATATGAGCTTATCACATTGTACCAATCTTATGCTTGGTTCCAACAAGCATGAGATTGAGGGGGGATGTAAAAATATAAAGGGTTCTGATAGTGACATGTGTCAATAGATTACACACTTAGTTTCTTAAGTTTGTTTGTAGTTTACTTAGTGAGTAAGGAATATGTAATCTATATATACTCATGTACTAATGTAATTCAATTCATTCAATCAATATACAAGTTTATTATTTCTCCCTCTAAATCAAGAAGTCTGTCTAAACCTTCTACTTTCTTTCTCTAGAACATGAACATGGCATTGTATTTTCTGCATCTTGATAGGCCTAACCCGCCCACCCCCCCCCCCCCCAAACCTCGTGGGTGCGGGAAGGTTAGGTCCTTGATCAAACGTGTTGACGATTTGCAAGTGCATTTTCGTCAAAACTAGAGATGGCAGAAAATTGCATCGACACACCAGCCCTAAACACTTACTCTTTTTCTAAGAAACTAACTTCGGCATCAGAGATCCATTGGCCTAACCCCCCCTTCCCGCAAGATGAGGCTTAGGTCCTTGGTCAAAGGTGTTAATTGTTTTGCACGTACATTATCGTCAAAACTCAAGGGGGAATGTTGCAGTCATATTTGGAATATGAATGTAATTGTGTAAATCCTAGTGTATCTAGGGATATCTTTGATATTCCCCTTAGTAGTCTAATTCTTATTAAGAGTTGTTATCATAAAAGAGTAAGGATTTTACCTATACTATAAATAAAGGCACAATGGGGTAATACAATACACACCTCACAATTAAATCTCTTTCTTTCTCTCTTGTTGCCGCCGGCCTCTCCTCTCTCTTTCTATTCCTTTAGAATAATTCAGTTAAATAGGCCTTAACAATATTGACATTTTTGGCCCAACAAAAGAATTCCTTTATATTGGGTTGCAGTCCAAAAAAGGAAATAAAAGCATCGGCGGCAAAGACGTCAGGTGACGACGGCCCGCCAAGAGAAAGAATTCAAATCCAATAGAAAAATAAAAGCCAAACCGAAACCAGGAATTTTGCCACGTCAACAGTATATGGATGAGCAACGAAAATAGCTTTTAGTACTATTCAATTTAAAAAAAAAAATCACATTTTTACACTAAAAGGTTAATCATATACTATTTATTTTACCATTTATTTTATCTTTATTGTTAAAACTTAAAGTTTTCAACATTTTCATTAGTTTACTTTTAAATAAAAGCAAAGGAAGTTGGTTACTTTCTCTCTGAGTCTCAATCCTCTCTTGTCACTCACCACCATTTCTAATAGCTTCTTCTTCCTTTCCTCTTCTTCTTCTCTCTCTCTCTCTCTCTCTAGGAGATGAACTTCTCCGCGAAGCCTCAAACCCTAACTTTAATCTCATGCGCTCGTCTCTCCTCTTCTTCTTCTTCTTCTTCTTCTTCTCGCCGATCGATCCGCAGAGACTTCCTTGGCTGCAGACACAGTCTCCCCGCCCTCCGGCGGTCTCCGATCCCATTTGAAACGCAGGAGCTTCGACGGTAGACAGCGCTCTCCTCCCTCGAAGTTTCTCATCAAAGCCTCACTGGACTCGCATTCGCTCCTCGTTGTCGTCGCCGTCATCACCTTCTCTGCTGCCTCCGTAGTCGACTTCAATCACTCCGTCAAGCCCCGGAAGAATGTTGATGTTAGGGAGAGAGAGGTTAACGGTATAGTTCCGATTGAAGAGAAGCAGATTCTTGGCTTCAATACTTTGAACGGCAAAATTGAAGAAATTGAGATGTCGGCGCTGACGCCGGTGCTGCAGTTTCACAATTCTGGGTAGGAGTCTCTTTCGCCTTTTGAACCGCCTCGCTTCTCTGCAGAATTGGCTCTGCTGCAACAACAAGAACGGTCTTAAGGTGTTGATTACGACCCAATTTCTGAGGAGTTCTCCAAATTAGTAGGCGAGCCTAATTTCGGTGTAGCTTTGAAACCTGATCCTGCGAGTGATGAGGAAATCGACAAAGTCAGTGAAACTACTGGATTTCATGTGCTACATAGAGAATCAGTGAGAGAAGAGCTTTACATGTTTTATGAGGGAAACAAGTTTGAGACGAAATCAGTAGCAAGCGTCAATGGTAAAAAGTTATCGTTTTTACGAAACGGCACAGTGACAGGGGCGGGTTTATTGCCACAAGTTTCCGATCACACTACAGGTAATGCCATTCGCCCATTGCCACAAAGGAAAAGACCATATTTTGATATCTATAAGGTAATTGGAAGAAGTAAATTTTTTCGATTAATTGCTGAAGTCTCAGAAATTCGAGTTTGTTTTCCCATTTTACTGACTTTATGAAAAGGGTATCTCAAAGTCATACAAATATATATGTAATTTAATATTTTAGTCGGCAGGATGTTGAATTTTCACACATACATTATAATCGGTTCAAAATTCTCCATCTTCTAAATTATTGTAATAGTTTCAAATACTTTCTCTTTCCTTACTAATAATAAATTATAAAAAGCCATACAAATATAACAAAATATTATTGACATCACTCATGAATTATGAGATGCATGACAGAAATATAAGCGGTAGTTAATTTCCACTTCAATCATGAACTGCATTATAAAAATATGTCCAAAAGGGGTTTTTTTTTTATATATTATTGACATTATACAAAGGTCATTGTGAGAGTCAAATTAACTTTCTATATTTATATAAAATATATATATATATACACACACACATTTATGAGAAGTGTAGAATGAATTTTTTTTAGTATCTATAACAACATTTTTCGTTCAATTAAAAAATAAGGGATATCAATTGCAAAAGTTTTGCACGGTATTTGAATAGAGTAATGCTATGAGACCATATATTTATACTACATTACATGATATGGTTAATGATTCATGTAATCATTAGTTAATGGGATAAAACCATTAATGGGATAAAACCATTAATTGACGTGTCATGTACAGATTACTTGCCACATCATACATCAATGTGATATAAAAGTGTAATCTTGCTAGCATTTTTCATTTTTGGATATTAGGATGTCTTTTGATATATATATATATGTGTGTGTGTGTGTGTGTGTGTGTGTGTGTGTGTGTGTAATATGTTGGATTAAAACTTAAGTATAAGTAGATTTCAAGAAAATGGATATAACAGTTTAATTTTAACCCCCTAAACGGTAAGAAGCGAATATTATAAAGTGATTTCTTTTGAAAAATAAAATTAAAATCCAATTATAATACAAAGATTTGGACGGTTGTGATACAAATTAAAGGTAAGACACTTTTATTTATTTATTTATTTATTTATTTTTTATGAATAACTTTGAGATTTTTTTCAACAAGAGAGAAATGAACAAGGTTCATGAGGTGCACTTAGTTAATGAGACGTTAACTAGCTAGTAGTTCTAAAAAAACATTGAAAATGCAAATTTACCTCAAAAACCTAATTCTAATAAAGATGGGCTTGATATAATAGTAATTGAAATGTTAATAAACAATGGTCTTAGACGGATTTGTAGAAGATAATAATTTTCTCAAATAGTTAGATAGTCAACAATTTATAGTCAAATATTTCTTGGCAAGAGAAATGCTAATGAGATTCTCTCAAAGTGAGACTTTCCATGGACTCTATATCATCTCACAATTTAACGTCAATTTATGTGTTAACATTATAAAATATTGTGCCAAAAATATGAGATGGCAGAGAGTTCATGAGAAGTCTCACTTTTAAGAGTCTCCTTAGCATTTCTTTTGATGGCAAACAAAATAAAACATAGTTATGAAGGATATTGACATTGTTGGGATTTACGGCTCAAAATTATGATGATGCAGAAAGTAGGTATATGTTATCTATTTCATTTGGTGTCTTATTTGAGTTTGGATTTGACTTTTTTGGTTGGATTCCTTAATTGATGGAGAGATTCTGTTAATTACCTATTTGATTAGGATTTGGAATTACTTCTAGTTAGGATTAACATTCTCATTGTAACCTAAGTCATATGCTCTATAAATAGGGCCATAGGGTTAGTTTATTTAGTGTGCCAACACCATTAGCTCATAGAGTTTTCTTTCATAGTGTTTTGGGTGGAAGTCACTATTTTGGAGTCATGAGTATGTGGCAAACTCATGACTCATTCATTTTGGCAATTGGGTGAGAATCAATTTGAGAGTGAGAGAGCAATTTGGGAGAATCTTCCCCGTTTGTTTTGGGTTCTCTACTCATTTGGTTTAGAGTTTGTAATTTGTAGGATTTGTAGGATTTGGGTTGTGAGAGTTTAAACACTCGTTTGTAATCTCCGTTTGTTTAGTGAAATTCCTCGTCGTGCTTTGCATGTAGACGTAGGCTTTGCACCAAACCACATAAATCTTTTGTGTTCTTTTGAGATTGTTTTTAGCATTCGCATACAACTTTGATATTTGGTACTTTATTAGAATTTACTTCTGCTTGCGCATAAAAGTACAACAAGTGGTATTAGAGCCCAACCAATGCTTGGGGTTGTTGGAGAACCCATGCAACTAGGGCTAGGCACAGGCTGAGCAGGGCCTAAATTTGGAGGAACCGGACCGGACCCGTTTTAAAATAGAACGGGGCGAGCCAAGCCGGGTATAAGAAATTTGAACTTTGGAACTGGACCTAACCCGACCCACTAAAAACTGGCCGGTTTGGGGCTAGTCCACAAGTCTAATTTTTTTTTCTTTTTTTTTTAAGAACTGCTTAACAATTACAGAACTTTGAGCCTTGTAAACAGTCTCTAAATTACAGAACTTGCAAACAGTTTCCACTATCAATAAAATAGTTAATTTTCCTTCCAAGTTTGTAGATTCAACGCAAAGATTGCATAGGTTGCTGAAATGCCTAATAGGTTCAACGCAAAGCTTGTAGATTCAAATTTGCAGATTCAAGCAAGTCTGCAAATTTAGACAATGCATAAATAATAAATTCCCAATTCAAATTTCAAACAATATGAAATGCCCAATAGGTATAGTATGAACATTTGAATCCTAATCCCAAATTCCCAATTCCTATGAAGGCAAATTTATGAACTTGGTTTGGGGTATTAAGAACTGCTCAACAGAGTGAGAGATTGCAGAAAACCCTAACTCCCAAATCTAGAAAATTAATCAGAGATAGCGGAAACCCTGAATCCCTAAATCCAGAAAATTAACAAGAGAGTTAAAAATTACGAGTTCAGAAATTATATTACCTTAAATTGGGAGGAGATGAGAAGATGGTTGCTAATTTTGATTCGTAGTATGGCGGTGTTCTTGACGGCGGTCATGGGGTGGTCGCAATCTGGAGAGATGACAGTGATGGCGGTTGTTGATGGTGGTTACCACTCACGATTCGCCAAAAAGAGGGAGACAAAGATGAAGTCGAGGGTTGTGGTAAGAGATGGTGGTTGTTGATGGATGACTGCGATTGAGGACTCGACTCGGGCTCGAGTCATGAATGAATGAGAGAAGGGGTCTGAGACTCAAACTCTGAGTCTATGAGATGAATGAAAACTTCCAATCAACATTGGAGAGTGTATGACTTGATGATTATAAAATCCCATCCAATTACCTCAAGTTAGAAACAGGCTGGGTCGGGGGCCCGTTCCCTTTTATTTTTAGATCCGCCCCTCCCCGTTTTGTGTTTTGAAATTTTGGACCCACCCCGAACTGCGAGTTGGCCTCGACCCACGGGTACATGACCCATTTTCCCACCCCTACATGCAACATTTGGGATTGGAGAAGCTCACGTTATTTGAAGTTGAAGAGCTCATTTGGAATTGGGTTGCATTTGGTCAAGATGGAGCTCTATTTGCATTTGGATCTTGAGATTGTTGGAATTTGGTGGCTTAGATCAGAGCCATACTTTGTCCCACATCAGCTAAGGAGGAAAACCATTTGTGGTTTATAAGGAATTGTACCACACACATATTGCCGAGGCCTTTTAGTAAAACTCAATACTCGTTACTCCCAAATGGCTAAAATGAAGGGAATAACCCAATTCGACTTTTGTGTGTGGGACCCATAAGTGACCCATCGACAAATGAATGCTTGCACACAAGTGGTATCAAAGCTCTAGGTTTCGACTTGGTTTTTGTTTTCCATTCAAGATGAACCTTTCTATGTCGTTGGCGAAATATTTGTTTTGGTTGTCTTTGAGGTAACATTTGTTCACTCTGCATTTGTCATTAGGTGGAGTTTGAAGTTCGAGATTTTGGTGAAGTGGTCGCACTTTTTGGTTCGTTTGTTCAAGTTTTGCATAAATCTTTTGGCTCATATTTGTTAGTTTCCGTAATGGAATTTGTTGGAGAAAGTGTTGGAGGAAATTTTAATATTTGAAGACTTTTGGATTTTTTGAATTATGGTGGAGATCAATTTCGAAAGAATTTAATGATCATTTTGCATTTGTATTTGTTATCCCAACTTGAAGTTTTTATTTGATTTGGCAGTTTGCTAATTTCTTGCCGAGGTGGAGATTGTTGGGATTTACAGCTCTAAATTAGGATGATGCAGAAATTAGGTCTATGTTACCTATTTTGTTTGGTGTCTTATTTGGGTTTGGATTTGACTTTTTGGTTGAATTCCTCGATTGATGGGGAGATTTTGTTAATTACCTATTTGATTAGGATTTGGGTTTACTTCCAAGTAGGATTAGGATTCTCATTGTAACACAAGTCCTATGCACTATAGATAGAACCTCAGGGTTTCTTTATTTTGTATGCCAACACCATTTAGCTTAGAAAGTTTTCTTTCATTATGTTTGGGGTGGAGGACACCGTTTTGTAATCTTCGTTTGTTTAGTGAAATTCCTTGTTGTGCTTCGTCAGTGGATGTAGGCTTTGCACCAAACCAAATAAATTTCTTGTGTTCTTTTGTGATTGTTTTAGCATTTGTATACATGTTGATATTTGATACTTTGTTAGAATTCACTTCTGCTTGCGCATAAAAGTACAATAGACTTTGTTAGAAAATTTATTCAAACTCGTACATAGTATTGAGGTCCCACATCAATAACATAGGGCTTTAATTAGAGTCCATTTCAATAATTCATCAATGACGATGCAAACTCAACTCAACACTTGAAACAATAATTCATCATTGATGATGGAAACTTATTTTTCTAAAAATCGACCTAGGCAGCTGCCTAGGCGCTAAGCGATGGCCAACCACCTAGATTAACCACTAGTCGGAAAGAAAATCGAAGAAGGGATTATGCGGGAGGTAGGCGTCGCTTGGGTGGCCTAGGCAGACGACTTGATGGCCTAGGCGGTTTGACCGTTTCAATTCCTTTTTCTGTTTTTTGAGTGAAGAAAGAGAAATGCAAAGCTATCTGGGTTATGAACTGAAGGAAGATTTGTGAAAAACAAGTTCATTTGAGCAACATCAACAACATGCAATTAACAATTAAAAGGCGGAATCATGTTTATATGCACTCAAAAACAAAACTTAACCCATGAACTTCAAAGCCTAGTAGATAGGTGAACCAAGACTCAACTCAAAACAAAGTGAGTTGAGAAATCAATACCTTTGTAGATTCCTCTTTGCATAAGCAAAGGCTAATCACCCAAAGAGAGGGCCTTCATTCCTTGCATCTTAGATCTATGGATTTGGATGGATGAAAAAGTTTCTCCAAGTTCCCAAAATTGAGAACCTCTAAGTCTCCACACCAAGGCATATTGTAGAAGAAATGAGTGACCTAGAGGAAGTAAGATTGCTAGCTATTTTCCTCTAGGGTGGCCGGCCTCTTTGAGAGCAAAGAGAGGTTTGTGTTCTCATCTTTTCTCCAAAAAGAAACCCCTAATGAATTTTGGCTATAAAGTCATACTTATTCCGTAATTCATTTGAGTGGCAAACTTGTAAATAAGTCCAAAACCACTCCTTCTCTAACATGGCCGGCCATATGGGATTTATTGGGCTATTTGGGCCTTTGTGAATCATTATTCATTAAGTTGTCACACAACTTAAGTCAATGGACTTGACGTTTGAAGCCCATTGGGCCTTAAGGTCCAAAACTATCCCGAGGTCTTTTAACGAACTTATTCGTTTGATTAATAATCATATTAATTAATCCTTGCCATAAATAATTAAACCATTTAATTATTCTTACTCATCTCCGTTGAATCTTCAATCTCTACCTTACACGGTGTACGATCCATTAGGTTCCTTTTAGCGAGGCAGTGGGCGATTCAAACTCTTTCAAATCGATTGTGAATTGAAACTTACTTTCAATTCTCCCTTTAGTGTTTATACACGTTTAGGGCTTCCACAAACCATGAGTGACACCTAGCAGCATATCATGGTTACCCAAGCTAATCAGAAGAGGTGCAGAACCTATTCAGTTTAGGATTACAAATGCAATACGGTCTTTCTCTAATACAATACTCTTGACCACTTTGTTTGGTTTGATAGTTTATTCATGTCTACTATCCAATGTGAATCTTGTACTTATATGATTACCTTGAATGTGATCTGGAACGCATTCCAACATCTCATTCATACTCTGGCCAGAGATTCTAAATCATATCATAGAGTATTCTCCCTCAAACAGTTTGAAGGTTAGAGATCCCTTGTTGCGCATTCACTTGCCTCCATGGCTAAGTGGCTTAACCCCGACGATGCCGTGGACACCCTGATAGAGTGACTTTTGACATAATCAAAGATCAAGTACCTAACCACAAGACAGCTGTGATGCCTCAAGTCAAAGGACTACTTTGCATTATCCCAACCATGAGTTCTCATGTGACATGAATATAAGAACTCCTCGTTGATCGTGTTCAGTGAACTCATTCTCTATTGAGCACCTACATGCTTGTCTTGGTGTCACTCACACCAATGACTCGAGACTAGTCACTCTCCCTGAGAGAAGACACAGCACGTACTGATCTGAACAGACTGTCAATGCCCAATTGGCAATCCTATGATCAGGAACGTTTAGGATATGTCTACGAAAGAATGGTCTCATGAATCTAACTTCTTTAGATCGCATTCTCCCAATCACATATTCCTTGGACATATCGTTTAAGCATATAACATTTATATGAGACGGCTCAAACAATAATGTTTGCCCTTAATATTAAACTAGATTAGTTTAACATGTGAAATGTCCATAAAGTATCATCATATGATTGATTTTAGGGCACATTTCCAACATGAACTCCAGTGAAGAAGACGAAAGGAAGAAGACTCTTCAATTCTCACTACACGTGACCACTGTCAGGTCTCAGTGTTCCATATTTAATATATTTTGAATTGCCACCCAATTAAAATTAGACACCTAACAATCCTATTACACTGATATGTATAAAGAAGGTGACAGCTAGCATGAATGTGCCCCACATCCCTCCCTTCTATGCATCTCAGCTTCCCTCCCTTCCTTTTTTTTATTTTTTATTTTTTATTTAATTGTTTTAGATTGCTGATTAAATATTTTATTTTTTTGGTCAAAAAACAAGATTAAATGATTTCTAACCATATATTTGGCACCTTTATAAATTCATACGATCTTGGATAAATATATCCTAAAATACTAAGATTTGTATTATTTGAACTTTTATCTCATTCCATCAAAATAACCAAAGTATTAATATTTTATTGTAAATTTACACAAATCCGCCTAGGCACTAGGCCCATACCGCCACCCGACTAGCGCCTAACCTCTTTTAGAACCATGTGGAAACTCAACTCAACACTTGAAACATCATCAAGCCCTGAGTGCCATGAGAAATAATGTACATCGTGTGATTCTCACTCCACGTGACCACTATCAAGTCTCAATGTTCCATATTTAATATATTTTGAACTGCCACCCAATTAAAATTAGACATCTACCAATCATATTAGACCGATATGTATAAAGAAGGGGACAGCTAGCATGAATGTGCTCCACATGCCTCCCTTCTATGCATCTCGGCTTCCCTCCCTTCCTAAATGCAATGAGCAATAATGTACATTGTGTGATTATGATTACAAGCACTAAGCGATTTTCATAGAATGAAAGTACTCGTCATTTTCTTCCAAGAGAAGAATGGTTGGTAACTGTTGCCGGGTGTGGGGACACATGAAAAATGAAGGGACCAAATTGGCAAGAAACAGATCTGCAAATCTCAATGACTTTATGCTCAATAATTTCCTGTTGCCGTGTTGCGTTGAACTAACTCATTGACTTACCTTTTTATACCTAGGTAAAACATGAATAAAATTTGCTGGGTATATATTTTTTAATGTTCCGATCTCTATATATACACAAAGGAAGGTGATCATTTATATATTCGTCCATTGAAAACATAGTTAAGTTTCTTTATACAGCTCTCTCTCTCTCTCTCTCTCTCTCTCTCTCTCTCTCTCTCTCTCTCTCTCTCTCTCTCTCCCTCCCTCCCTCCCTAAAGTGATGATATAAATATACATATTGTGACTTATAGATTGCATGCATGCAACAGGTGCTTTATAAGAAGAAAGAAATAAAGAATATTGAAGAATGTGGAAGCTTAAGGTCGCAGATGGTGGCAATGATCCATACATCTACAGCACAAACAACTTCGTGGGAAGGCAGATATTTGAGTTTGACCCTGAAGCAGGAACTACCGAAGAGCGAGCTGAGGTGGAAGAAGCTCGTCTTCATTTCTACAACAACCGCTACCAGGTTAAGCCCAGTGGTGATCTCCTATGGCGAATGCAGGTATATATGCTGTAGTTCGTCCAAACTTATGTTGTCAATTAGTTTACGCAATGTAAACCATGTTTCTAATGAATGTGAGTTCTAATTACTTGGTTTCACTGATGTAGTTATTTATTAGAAGCAATTAATATTTGTGTCCACTTACCTATTTATCCACCCACTTATTATTAACGCACTATACAATAATCAAAGACATTATTTTACTTTTTCACATTATTTAAAGATCATATTTACAGAAAATCAATCAATTTAGAGATCATTTAGTCATTTATATGTATCAAACATGATCAACGGTCTTGGTAATAACCTATCAACCATCCATTCAGTTGATGCATATGAACGACTAAACATTCTCTAACTTAATTGATTTTTAGAATATTAAGTGAATAAACGTAATTCTAATAATGAAGTTTGTATGTAAAGAAATACGTTAACTACAAGTGAATAAATACACCCATAAAGTATTCTTTGTCATGAATGGCATGCAATGAAGCTAAGAAGAAAAAATGACGAAGCCAAATATAGCGTACGACGTGTGTATATAAAATCCACAAGTTCCATAACAAGCTAGCATGATGCTCGCGTGTTCCTTGAATGCACCATAACATAGTCTAACAATATCCTTCACTTAAAAATGCATAGAGAGGAGACAAGTGTGCGAATAGCGTTGGACCCTTTTAAGTTTTAACTTTTGATCTATGGGGAGTAATTTCATTTCTCATAATCTGTTTGTATTGGACTTTTATTTTTAATTTTAAAGTGAAATAATTTGAGGAGGAGAGACAATATTACTTAAGAAAGAGTAGTCTCCGTTAGACTTATTATTTTGGGAGTTGTTGCAAGGGTAGGATTATCTCCCCTCCTATTCTCATTTCATTTCCTCTCCTTCTCTCACATATTGTTTTTTGTCTTATTGTTTCTATAAAAAAAATCAATATAAGATGTTGACGTGGTTAAACCGTAACCGTTCAAATAGAAGGGAAGGGAAGGAGAGAGAGATTAGGAGGGGAGAGAATCCTCCTCCTTGCTCATTTGTTACTCAGTTGATTAATAGTATCCATCATGGCATTCGAAATTTTGATTAGTTTAATTTTTCCACCTTAATAATTTTTTTGTATAAAAATATTAGCCTTCTACGTATGTTATCTTGCACTTCCCCAAGTATATTTTCTTAGGAAAACTAATGAAAAATTCAAAAAAACTTCCCTTTTAATGAAAAGCCCTTTTTAAAGGTATAGTGAATAGTACTAAGGAAAGGTATAAATGTGGTTTTTCGTTAAAAGTGAACAATATTGGGAGCGTTTTGTTAAAACTCCCTATTTTCTTCTTTGGTTTTATGAAGGAGTGCGAATGATATTTTTGAAGTACGAATAATATCTTTATTTTAATTTATTTTCTTCTTGCCACTTAATATTATGATTTAATAATATTCTTATTCACTTAAATTTGACTCTTATAATGTCGAGTTTGATATTAATTTAGGCTTTTTATATTAGCACCCCACAAAATATTGAATGTAGCCCACATTAAAATTTAATATTAAATGACTTATTACCCTACTAAGCAATGACAATTTTGACCTTATTAGGTTAAAAAAAAAAAAGTTCTATATACACCCCAAATCACTTTTAACGTATTATTTATCTTCTTCAACTATCAAAACTCCTCTGACCCTCCATTGTTGAACAAAACCCTAACCAATGAAACTACAAACATGTTGATTGAGAAAAATTATTTTTGACAAATGAAACATGAAATCAATGTTTTGGAAGCTTCACATGAGGTAAGACTTCATTTTTTTTTTTTTTTTGTTTTAGTGAATTTGATGACATCGATAATTATTTAATCTTGATTTTGATGAGTTATTCAAGCTTCTATGTTCGTATTCATATCTTTTAGGGATTACATGAAGAATTAAACATCTAAAATTACCATCAAATATTAACAGACGACACGGGATTTAATGGTGGAATTGACAACAACTCACATATGTTTTAAATCCCAGGCAGCATCTTTTGTCAAAATTCTAGTCGTCATTTTTTGTCCAAATTAAAAGCTTCATAAGATTTGAGAAATGTGGGGTGTATAAAAAAATATGGGGTGCATGTAGAAAATGTAATGTGTATATTAAGTATGGGGGGTGTGAGGGTATTATAGGGAAATATGTGGGGATTATTCAACAATTTGTGAAGTGTTAATATAATAAGCTTTAATTTATCTCCACCATTTAGTATAAATATACTCATTCATGGTTGGAGGTTTTCTCGGGCCCCTCTCGATCTTATCTGTACGTATTTGGGAATAGAAGGGAGTCCACTTTGACTTTAAAGGAGCCTTGTTCGGCAGAAAACAATAATAATAATAATAATAATAATAATAATAATAATAATAAATATACAAAAATCAGATTTTTTTTTTGTCTGTCTTGTTTCTTGTGCAAAGTTTTCATTTTCCTATCTGATGGGCAACACCAATAAATCTTTAGGGTTTATTAGAATTTAATTAATAATAATATCATCATCATAAATTTGTTTAATCATAACTTCAATCCTCTCATTAGTATCGCACTTAATTATCTGTTCACTTATCTACAGTTCCTAAGGGAGAAGAACTTCAAACAGACAAATCCCCCGATTAAAGTTGAGGATGGAGAGGAAATCACACATGAAAAGGCCACAACTTCGTTGAGAAGGTCTGTCCACTTCTTTTCAGCATTGCAGGCTAGCGATGGCCATTGGCCTGCCGAAAATGCCGGCCCGTTGTTTTTCCTTCCTCCTTTGGTCAGTATTTAACATTGTCACCATTTACTATCATGTTATATACCACGCAATGTCCTTCTTATATTAATGGATAAATTGACACCAACTTCTTAAAGTTTATGAGGTCACGTTTCAAACCCAATGTATATGAGTAATGCTAGGTAGATTTACTTTTTAGACCTATTTGTAAATCATGTTATGTATTACTAATAGAAAATAAGCAATACTAATCCATTCATTAACGACTATGTCATATGATTTAAATAGATAGTCTCTCTAGCATCACCTCAATGTATATGGAAGACAAAATTTGCAAACTAAATGATATGTCACCAATAGGAATGAGCACATTTATCAACATAATTCAATCATTAACTTTCATGTTATTTAGTTTACAAAATTTTATTTACGAATTTAATCTCCTTAGCATTAATCTAAATATATAGGCTTTCAACTTTCAAAATTTGAGAGAAATAACTAAGTTTCTCTATGACTACGCAGTTACACCTATTGTCAACTTTCAAAAATGTTCAACCGACTATGAAATATTTTACTTGCAATCCCATGTTCCCATTTTGGGACATAAAATAAATAGCATATTTTCTCGAGTTGTTACCTAACTCCAAATATTTGGGGGTTTTATTTAATTGCTCTTTCTAATTTTTTATCCAAAATTTGCAGGTTATGTGTGCTTACATTACAGAGCATCTTAACACTATATTTCATGCAGAACACCGCAAAGAAATTCTGCGTTACATATACTGTCATCAGGTGCATATATATTTACATTTTGTTTTTTTTTTTTTCCACACAAATTGGATAACATAAAAAATTTCAAAATGTGCTTATTTGTCTTAAACTATTAACAAGGGTTGCAGTTAAGTTGGCCAACAGTTTTCATTTCTGCATCCAAAATCCCGCTTGTATAAATAAAAATATTGAATAAATAATCCTAATTAATATGCATTAATGTTTTGGGTAATTCAGAACCAAGATGGTGGTTGGGGATTACACATTGAAGGACACAGCACCATGTTCTGCACAGCTCTCAGCTATATTTGTATGCGTATTCTTGGAGAAGGACCTGATGGTGGCCAAGACAATGCTTGTGCAAGAGCTAGAAAGTGGATTCTTGATCATGGCAGTGTTACCCACATCCCCTCATGGGGTAAAACTTGGCTTTCGGTATGCCTATCTGCAGCACTAAGACAAATTGCTTAGGCTTCGGGTTAACTGTTGTTCTTAAATAGAACTATCACTATGGCAAATTGTCAACATATTGGTAATTTATGCATGCCATATATAACCGAATTATTTGAGATTATTTGTTATTGATAATGGGTCAATATCGACAACGTATAAAGATGTATAGCTGTTGAAGATAGCAAGTCAATATTAACAAAACTAACCTTATTGTTGACACACTCTATAATAGTGATGACCCCCTACTAAAATTTACCTCTGTTAGAGTTGCAATCTAAAAGAAAAAGATAAATGCTATAAAGTCATATTTGACTCCAAACTAGTGATGCAAGTTATACCATATATATCCAATGCATACATAATCAAATAATTATTGAAACTTTTAGTTTTGTTCAGTAGAGAAAGATGAAGTGAAATTTAGAATTAACTATTACTTTATATCTTCTAAAGGTGGAGTCCCACCTTTTAACTAGATTAAGTCAAATGTGACTTTATATTGAAGAGTGATCGAGTCATATTTGGCATTGAGAACACTGCACTACTATTATTTAAGAGGATTTCCGTTTTTAATTAATCTTGCACAATTGATTCTTGCAGATACTTGGTGTGTTTGAGTGGTCCGGAAGCAACCCAATGCCCCCAGAGTTTTGGATTCTGCCTTCATTTCTTCCTATGCATCCAGGTTAGCACAATTCCGGACTCCACAAGTACAAATAATTCAATCTTTCACATGTTGTCTCTCTCTACCTATAGTCTTCTTTTTTAATCTCTTCTACATCATGCAAATGCAGCAAAAATGTTGTGCTACTGTAGGATGGTTTACATGCCTATGTCATATTTATATGGGAAAAGATTTGTTGGTCCAATCACACCTCTCATTCTACAATTAAGGGAAGAACTCTATGCTCAGCCTTATGACGAAATTAACTGGAAGGGAGTGCGTCATCACTGTGCTAAAGTATGTTGAACTTGAATAAGATAGCTAATTAGTCTATTTTTTTCTTGTTTAGGTACATAAAATGATTGCGGTAATTTGAATGCAGGAGGACATCTACTACCCTCATCCTTGGATACAGGACTTTCTATGGGATAGTCTGTACATATGCACGGAGCCTCTTCTTACTCGCTGGCCATTTAACAAGCTGATCAGGAAAAGGGCTCTTGAAGTAACAATGGAGCATATTCATTATGAAGATGAAAACAGCAGATACATTACCATTGGATGTGTCGAAAAGGTGTTATGCATGCTGGCTTGTTGGGCTGAAGACCCAAATGGTGATTATTTTAAAAAGCATCTTGCGAGGATACCAGATTATTTATGGGTTGCTGAGGATGGAATGAAGATGCAAGTTAGTACACATTTTGTTAATACAGTATATGATACGATGATTTGTTCTTTACCCCCTTCTCTGTTTCAAAAGTTTACTCTTCTAAATCATTGGAAAACATTATAAGTTGATACATTTTCTTAATACGTGCAGAGTTTTGGCAGTCAACAGTGGGATACTGGTTTTGCCATTCAAGCTTTGCTTGCTTCCGATCTAACCGATGAAATTGCTCCCACGCTCGCTAGAGGACATGACTTCGTCAAGAAATCTCAGGTTCGTTTTTTATATAGTCAACTGAACTTTCATTTTTTTGTGAAATGTGTATATGTGCATTGATTAATTTGTTGTCACTAGTGACTGTTTTGTAATCGAATTGTAAAGGTTCAGGACAATCCATCGGGTGACTTCAAAAGCATGCACCGCCACATTTCCAAAGGATCATGGACTTTCTCTGATCAAGACCATGGATGGCAAGTTTCTGATTGCACTGCAGAGGGTTTAAAGGTAACAAATACTTCAACTTAGTTATCCACCTTAAATGCTAATTCCATTTTTCTCACCATAATCCCCTGTACAGTGTTGCCTGCTTTTATCGATGATGCCACCCGAGCTGGTTGGTGAAAAAATGGAACCTGAGCGGTTATACGATGCTGTCAATGTCCTCATTTCCCTACAGGTACAACTATTATGTATTGGAAGAAGATCGGGAAGAAGATCTACTTTCTGTCAGTTACCCTACCCGGCATGGGTGTGTGCATGGGATGCTGTCATTTACCCTAGCCGGTAGGTAGCATGGGTGTGTGCATAGGGTGTTGTCTAACAATAGGGCTGTCATTCTCACTAATTCAAGGGATTTTCTGATCTTGCTTTAGTTGTTATGTGATTAGGCATAAATCAAGGAAGGAAGAATGTTTCTTGTTCCTTGTTCCTTGTTTTTCTCTTCTTCCCACGCTCATATATATGAGCTATCTTTGTACTTTGTTTCAATATAATAGAAAATACACCTTCACAACTCAATATTATGTCAGTCAGTCATATATATGAGTATGAGTTGCATTTTGTTTCCCTGCCGTTATCAAATTTTGGACCTAATGCATGCTGTCTTACTTTAAAAACCTTAAAAAACTTGTAGACTTTCAAGACATTTGTTCTTCACCGCACGGTCTATTAGGTCTCTCTACTCATTACAAATCTCATTTTATGGCTCATTGTAGAGTAAGAATGGTGGTTTAGCAGCCTGGGAACCAGCTGGAGCAGCAGAATGGTTAGAAGTAAGAATTTGAAAGAACTGGAGTAATGTTGTCGAACTTAGATGTGTAAGAAACTAAAGTTTTTGAAGGCATTAATAATTAGTAAATACTTACTGGACATTCCCACTTCTTTTTTTCTCCCCAGATGTTGAATCCCACCGAATTCTTCGCGGACACTATTGTTGAGCATGAATATGTTGAATGCACTTCATCTGCAATTCAGGCTTTAGTTTTGTTTAAGAAGTTGTACCCTGGCCACAGGAAGAAAGAGACGGATCAATTTATTACCAATGCTGCACAGTACCTTGAAAATATACAAATGGAAGATGGTTCATGGTATATATCATATTATTGAATAAAAATTTGATTATACACATTTTCTTTGATTAACTACTATAGCAGAGAAACAACTTAGTTAAGAAACATTTGCACAGGTACGGAAGTTGGGGAGTTTGCTTCACATATGGTACCTGGTTTGCTCTTGGAGGGTTAACAGCTGCTGGCAAGACTTTCAACAACTGTGCAGCTATACGCAAAGCTATTAATTTTCTACTCGCAATCCAGAAAGAGAACGGTGGTTGGGGAGAGAGCTACCTTTCATGTCCAAAAAAGGTAAAATATGGGAGGTGGATTATTTTTGAAGCTAGCTCCAAGTTTCTTAGTTAATCTCATTGTCTTAGACTAAAATATTTCAATGTGTGGTGGGTGATCAGGAGTACGTTCCTCTTGAAGGAAACCGATCAAATTTAGTACACACAGCCTGGGCTATGATGGGTTTGATTCATGCAGGACAGGCGAAAAGAGACCCCACACCTCTTCATCGCGCAGCAAAGTTGATAATCAACACTCAGATGGAAAATGGTGATTTTCCTCAGCAGGTATCTTGGTTACCCTAACATCTATTCCAACCAAAAATATTTCCCTAACATTACTTGGAATGGAAGCTTGACCAGTAAAAAAGATAAAACGCAATTACATATCGTGTTGCGTATACGTATGCTCAAATTTTACTTGCAATGTTTTATAACATCCAATCACTAATTATATATGGCAGGAAATCACTGGAGTGTTCATGAAGAACTGCATGCTACATTATGCAGCTTATAAAAACATCTACCCACTGTGGGCTCTTGCAGAATACCGCAAGCTGGTTCCATTGCCTTCCAAAGCCTAATTAGGCTTTCTGTATTGTTTAGCTCTTGCATGCAGCATAATTTAATAAGCATAAAAGCCAGTTGTTGAAATTATGTATTATACAAAATGTGTATCGATCAAATGACGAAGCAAGATTTACCTATTTGGAAATCAGTGAAATTATACTTCTTCAAACTGAAAATATATAAAATAAAATAAAAATCTATTTCTGCCGGATATATTTTTAATTCTTTATTTTCTTATTAGATGCCTAAAATTACAATATTATAGGGCGAATATAGATTGTGTGACATGTTACTGAAGGGTGTATTCAAGAAATTTAGGCCAAAGTTGTTAAGAATATACCGCATACAAAAATAAGATGGAAGGACTTGAAACAATTAATGCAATAAATTTGAGAAAACTTTCAAATAACCAAGGTGTTATTTTGAAAGTCCTTTGGTCAATGTCTTTATAGTGCATTTCTAGTGTTTTTATATTGATTGAGTAATTTATTGATAATGTTCTTGTAGTGCATTTTTCACAATTTGGAATAAAATGCCTGAAACTTTGAAAGTCCCTCAAACATAAGGCAAAGAAACATAAATCTTCTCATCCCTCGCCAACTTTCCCAAAATGCAAAGAAGGTTGGCTTGAGGCCACATATATAACTATTCTAATCACTCTACTTAGTTTGGTGCCACAAATATCTCTGTTTACTTGGGCATTGTAGAAGAACCCTTGAAATCAAGGATGGTGTGTTGGATTTGGAGTACTTCTCATTGATGGGGTTTATCCGTCTGGTTCTGCTTTCCATTATTCATTTTTGAAATGATTTTTATCATTTGGGATGTTGGTGTAGCTGGGATGTTGAAGAATTAGTAAATAAAGAATGTCTTGTACATAAAATGTGTGACATAATCAAATTAGCTAGAGTTGTGTGCTTCGTTCTCTACACCTAAATTTAAATCCTCTTATGAGTTCGGGTTTCTACCTTTCACTTTTTTTTTTTTTTTTTTTTTAAATGGATCCTTCACCAACAACGTCAAAATTCAACCAGCCCCTAAAAAACCCTAGGTGCAAGAGAAAAAAAAAAAAAAAAAAAAAAAAAAAACCA
The DNA here is from genome assembly GCF_963583255.1 of Pyrus communis. Taxonomy (NCBI): domain Eukaryota; kingdom Viridiplantae; phylum Streptophyta; class Magnoliopsida; order Rosales; family Rosaceae; genus Pyrus; species Pyrus communis. The sequence continues at coordinate 13,954,324 of NC_084805.1, read as the reverse complement.
AATAAAAACCAACCGCCGGCCCCAGCCCTTGGCCTTGGTGTTAGGAGCAATCCATTTTTATCCCTTCCTTCTCTTTTTTCAAGTTTTTATTAGTGGTCACTCTCTCATTTTGTCGAGGAAGCCTTTGCGGTTGTGGTCACTTTCTTTTTCTAAGGAGGAGAGCTTTTGTAGAGGTTATGGCTTACTACTCAATCCCTTATCTTAAAGCGACAATTGTTCAAATCTAAGGTAGTGATTTTGTGGTTTGTGCTCTTGGCAAGGATTATAAAGAGAAAATTCGACCTTTGTTGGAGGTGACTCATAGCATAATTTATGTCAAGAATTGTAAGATCATCAAAGAATGGTGCGGTCTTTCCTCCAAGGCGTCGTTGGAGTTGTTCGAGGATTGCAAGTTTATGCCTTGTGAGCTAGTCATTTTTTTTTTGTTAGGTGTGGATTGAGGAATCATACTTCTGAAGAGTTTATTTTGTGTCGTGTCGTTTTTCCAAGGTCATCAAAAAGTGATATAAAGTTTTTTCTTCTATTGTGTTATCTTTCCATTTAGTTAGATGTGGTTATGTGGGATAGGTTTTGTATTAGTTTTCTACTATGTTTATAATTATGAAATGATATTCTTAATAGATGATGATTCTCATTTTATTTGAAATAGTTGTTATTACATTATAAAAATGAATCCTTCACCAACTTGGGATGTGCTTGGCCAACTTGGGATGAGCATGGCCTTATGGCCTAGTCAAATCTATCCAACCAAGTCCTTATTATAGTAGGACTCGGCCTAACAAGAAGGGAAAAAGTTCCAAGGCCTTATTCGAGTGGGAAATGGCTTAGTAAGATGAAAGTCCTTATTGGAGTAGGAAATGGTTTAGTAAGATGAAAATCTTCAAGTCCTTGCTTTAGTAGGATCCAACCTTGCGAGGAGGAAAAAGGTCCACAATTCCTTATTGGAGTAGAACCTGGCCTAGCAAGATGAAAAATGTTTTTGAAAGCATGCAACGGACCTTAAGGTTGAATCATTGGGCCGCTATTAGATGATCTAATATTAGTAATGGTTTCGGCCTAGTGAGAAGTATTGACCATGTTAGCAATGCCACGTTAGCAGTGCCACCTAGGCAATAGTTGCTTAAGACATAAGTCGGTGTAATTGAGATGTAGTATAAAAACTGATTTCCCTCTCATTGTATAAGTAAGAAAGTCGGTTGTGTTGTAAGAGAACAGTTATCAAATACACAAAGCTTCTCTCTTCCTTCTTCTTCCTCAAGGTTTTACTTTTTGGGATTTTTTGATTCTTAAAGATTTGTATAGCTTAATTCACAGTGTTATCATGGTATCAAGAGCCAGTCTCACTCGCATGGTTGTCCTGGTTTTGGGTTTTTCGCTCTCGTATTATTGCTCTGCGTGTTGATTGAGGTGATTGTATTCTTGAACTTTTCTTCTGTTGAAAGTTGACTGGAAGATTTTTCTTTAGAAATTGATATTACATTGAAGGCGGATGTCATAGTAGAATGTTATATGAAGAATGTATGATGATTTGTTTGAAGGTCGAAGCCAGAATTCTTGATTTTGTGAAGATTGTGTTGATTCTTGAAGGCCGATGCCAAAGAAGTTGAGATTTTCTTTGATTCTTGCATAGTTTCTCAGTATTGTGTTGGTAGTTGATCTGTTTACTTATTTGTAGTGTTCGATTTGTGCAATTTCTCATCTGGGTTTTTCTTGCCGCTTCATTTGAGATCTGTTTTTTTTGGGTTGTAACCTGTTTGAGTATTTCTACAAGTTAATTGCGGCTATCAAGATGACTTCTGTGAAAATTGAAAGTCTATTGGGCATGATTACCATCAAATTAAATGATGATAATTTCATCAAATGGAGCTATCAATTTTGTTCTATTCTTTGTGGTTATGATCTTCTTGATCATTTCATGGGAGAGTCTGTTTGTCCTCCAAAATTTGTTCTTACTCCTGAGTTGGGTGTTACCAAGGAGATTAATGATTCGTATAAAGAGTGGGTTAAGACTGATATGGGTTTGTTGAGTCTTCTAATTGCCACATTAAGTGATGATGCCATTGAACATGTTGTTGAATGTAAAACTGCTATGGAAGCTTGGAATGCATTACATGATAGATTTATGTCAGTTTCTAAAGCTAGCATCAATCATTTGAAGGCTAAATTACATATTATGCAAAAAATGGGTGATATTATTGATAAATGTCTTTTGCGGTTGAAAGCTATTAAGGATCAGTTACAAGCTGCTAGAGAAAAAGTGACTGATAATGATCTCATTATTGCTGCTCTTACTAGATTACCATCTAATTATGATGTGATTAGAACTGTCATTTTAGCTGGAGACTCACCAATCACTCTTAAGGAGTTTTGACCATAGTTAATAGGGGCAGAAAAGACTATTGAAACTAGAGTGTAAACTTTAGTTTAGAATATGGCTGCAATGTATGTTAATGCTCTTTCTCCACATGGTAATGCTGGTAGTAGCTCTCAACCTCCATTTTCACAACCCTATGATAACACATTTCCTCGTTCTGATTCTTCTTCCATGTCTTTGCCACAACAACCTTCTGCTGGTGGTGTTAAGACTTATAATGGTGGAAATTCATCTAATGGTAATCATTTTCAGTTTAATGATAGTTCTAATGGGGGTAGGCCTTTTCATGGTAATAATTACAGACCTCAAGGCAATGGAGGTTATAAACCACAGTTTAATGGGTCTAGAAATGGTAATACTTGGCAACCTTGGTCTAGTAATTCTTCAAACAGGTTTGAGCAAATTCCTGAATGTCAAATTTGTTCAAGGAAGGGTCATGTGGTTGTCACTTGTTTGTATCAAAATGATGGCACTATTAATCAATATCCTCAAGAGTGTCAAATACGTGGAAAGCGTGGACATATTGCTCTCAATTGTAGACATCGAGGCAATTATGCTTATCAGGGGTCTCAACCTCCTGCTTCATTATCTGCACATTATGCCTATCAAGGGTTTACTGTGCCTCCACCACAATTTTCTTCACCACAGTTTCCTTATTCACCTGATTTGACCATGTCTCCTTCACCACAAGTTCATGTGTTTGTTCCTTCGCATCCATATGGTTCTACACAACAATTTTCTTCTCTTGTTGGTTAACAAACTATGAGTACACCGAGTTCTGATGTGATATAAACCAACACATAAATTAAACCCTCTTTTTGATAGTTGTAGTATGTGAAAGTAGGGATTATTCTAGGCCATGGATTAGAAGGGCTGCTAATCTACACAATGTTATAACAAAGAAGGCACTTTCTGGAATTATTAACATGTATATGATCTCATGAATAGAATGCCACTACTTAGACGTGAGAACCAGGGATTCCATATGCTCGCACCAATTTCAAACTCCACATATTTAAACACATAGCAATCAAGATAGAAGTCTAAGGGTTGTAACGGGGCTAAGGTATTGGCTAACAAAGAAAGGTAAGGATAAACAAAAGTTCTTAAAGTGATAGTAAGCAAAGTAATGAAATAAACACTTAGAATTCACTTTTGAATGCAGAAATCAACTTTAAACATGAAGGGAAGATTCATACATCACTTAGGGCCAGATTCAAACTTTTGGACCCTTTCTTCAACCACCAATACTTGTGAGTACATTCTCACTTATATCTCAACTCTTTTTCTTTCTTTTTCTTTTTTTTTTCTTTTTCCACGTTTTTTTTTTTCTGTGCCCTTTTCTTTCTTTGGCACACTAAGCGTACATCCTCATAGATTTCAAACGAAAAACCTTCCCCACACTTGTTTTTTTTTGCAAATTGTAGATTAAAAGGAATTCCCTGCTAGACTATTCTTTAAGAACAAGGGTATGGATAGTCCTATTCTAGGCTAGGTAAGGATAATGTGGCTAACAAAGAAAATAGGCTAACTAAGGCTCAACGGGGTTAAACCTACAATACATATGCAAGGGATAAGGCTTTTTGGCTCTGGTTTAAGTAAACAACTTCATCTTGTTATATGTTATGCACTCAATTTTATGCTTTGAATGAAATGGGCATGAGTTCTAGTATTTGGATCAATAGTGATGAAAACGCATTCTAAGTAGCAACCAAGCAAAGAAATAATGAGATCATGTAACGACTTTAGAAAACAAAAACACCTCAGATTAATAACTCTCCAAATAAAGTTTAGGCTCAAGTCTCTCAGGGTTGTAGCGTTAGTTTGAGTTCCTTCCTTCAAGCATGTTACAAAAACTGATTTTTTTCCTTTTTGTGATTACATGTGAATTCGTAAACGACAACTACAACTAAGCATAAACCAAACAGCAAATCAAACTTCCATCCATGTTTGTAACTTTCTTCAACAGTCATGCAATTAAAAACCAAATCCTCATCATTATGTTGGAAGGTACCCTAAGACACAAACAAACATCAAAAACGACTCTTTTTGGGGTTTTTAAAAACTTTTTCGAATTTTTTTTTCAAAATTTTCAGATTTTCTGTTATAGGACACATTAAAACACTTCAAAACACAATAAAAATACTTAAAAACAGTGAGTAACAACTTTTAGAAGTGATAGGTGATAAAATTCGAAAATAAGTCATGAAAAGTATCTATTTACCACCCCCTCCCCCACACTTAAACCAAACATTTTCGTCAATGTTTCAAACATAGACTCACACACAAGTAATCAAATAACACAACTAACAAACATGACAATTATGGCCAAGTAAAAGCAATAAAGAGTAGGGATAAGGAACGCAAATCTGGTTTTGGAGCCGGAGATTCCTAGGTCTTCTTTATTTGAATGCATGGGTTGCCTCCCAAGAAGCGCTTGCTTTAACGTCTTCCAACTGGATGATACCTCCTTTTAAGCTCCATTAGGTTCCACGGCATGGAATTGATCTTTGAATGGAAGGTGATACTTGAAATGATCCGGCAATGGTTTAAATTCTAAACTGGGTGCCTGAATCATCAACAACCTGTTAGTAGAAAACGAAATTAAATATGAGGAGGTGGCTTTCCTGTGTACTCCGACAAAAACTCAAGGACAAACACCACTTCCTTGAACGTTCCAGGAACTTTGTACTCGGACAGATTTGGTGTGAGGGTTGTAACTTGTCCTGTGTCCTAAAATCCAACTTCTTTGGGGTTGGTTGTCTCAAGTACATCCTCTTTGATGAATTCTTGATATTCCCCAACCATTTCTTTCTCTTGAATCATTCTTCTTATTGTACAAAGTTCTTTGAACAATTCAACACATTCTGGAACTTGATTTGTTGTACCAAGAATCAGGATATTACTTTGCGCCTTTGGAAGGGCTTCCAAGATGTTTTTTTCACTCTCTTCTTCCTTGGAAATCATGAACCTGCTAGGAATAGGGACATTTGGTGGAATGGGGTTAGAAAGAATTGAATTTGGAACAACCATACCTGAATTAGATGGTGTAGGAGCTTTAGAAGGCTGCGGCAAGCGGTGTTCTTCCCTTGTTGTGGCCTTGTCCACCTCTTCTTCTTCTTGCAGTAGCTGTTCATCGACGTTCTGGCTGTGTTTGGACGTTTTTGGGTCAGCTTCAACCTCTATACTACTTCCCAAGGTGATAGCTTCCGCGATTTCAAAATCTCCGGTTGAATTTACAATAGTTAAGTTGGAGAGTTCACTTTGTTCTTGAATTTGCCCGATGAATTTTGTGATCTCTCCAAGTTGATTTTTCAATTCGCTTATCTTCGCAGCTTGGTTTTGTAAGCCATGCGTCAAAGAAATTAGTACATCAAGAATTTTATCATTATCCATGGACATAATTGAATTCGATTGGAATTGTTGTGGGGGAGGTTGTGGTGGCTGCATAGGTCTTCAATAGAACTCCTCAGATGGCTGCCAATATCCTTCTTGTTGAACTTGTTGAGGCTCCCTCCACGTAAAATTTGAATGATCACTCCCACCTAGATTGTAAGTGTTGGAAAACAAGTTGTTCCTTGATTGATTATGGCTAAGATAACCCCAAGCATTGACATTATCCCAACCTCCATTCTCAATTAATTGAGGATGTTGATTAGTTTGATATCCTTGCTTATAGGACACACCAAATGTACCAACTCTTTGCATTCGGGACGTTTAAATACACTGTGACAAAAGAGAAGTAAGATTCACCATTTGAGCTTGAACACTAGCAATTGCCATGTCTTGCTTCTCTAGTACCTAAAATCCAAGAAAGAAAACTAAATCAAATATCAAAAGTAAAATAAACAAAAAAAAAAAAAAACAGAGGGATTAGCAATTTTACTAATCCCCGGCAACGGCGCCAAAATTTGATGTGATATAAACTAACACACAAATTAAACCCTCTTTTTGATAGTTGTAGTATGTGAAAGTAAGGATCGTTCTAGGCCGGGGATTAGAAGGGCTACTAATCTACACAAATTAAACTCTAAATCACTAAACTAGACTCAAAAACAGAAAACTAAACTTAAACAACTCAAAACAAGCTAAACTAACTCAAATAACACAAAACTGACTCAAATAACCCAAAACAAGCACTAAGCAGTGATTTGGACGAAAATCTAACTAAAAAGACTCAATATACTAATTGGGAGCTGTTTTGACGAATTTAACTAAAATTAAGTAAATTGCAGAAACAAATTAAGTTTGGTACGAAATTGAGGTGAAAGGCTAGCTAGAGGGTCCTTATCCATACATAACACATATGCATACAAATTGATTTCCAGTTATTATTCCAATAAACCATGTATGACAATGCCCCAAGTTAATCGTGAACTACATAAATTAACCATCAGATTTTCCTAATTTCATTGAATTGGACTCAGCGACGCAACCAAATTATTCTTATCAAGTTCCCTATATGAACTGCATGATAGATATAAATATCAAAAATCATTAAGTTCTATGAAAATCATAAGCTTTGACAAGGCATTCGTAACTATGAACTGCATGATTCTTGGATTTACTTAACACAATCATGACTAGTGATTTCCACTACTTATAAATATAAGTTCATAACTATCAGGTGAAATTCCCTTATATTTTAGCATCAAATTCATGCATGCAAACTAAGTGTCCACCCTTAATCAACAAACAAGAATAAGTTATCAATCAAACAGATCAGTAAGTCGTATTCATGTTTTAGGAAACAATAACTGGAGGAAATCAATTCATATCACATATATGTTCATGGCTTTGAATCCACCTCTAGCTAAAACGAAATTAGTTCCTCATGTTCGCACTTAAACAAAGATAACTTAAATTAAACATTGAAAACAAAAGATAGAATGTACTTAGGAACGTTCCAGCAATCCAAGCTTGAATGGCAGGGCACGGCTCCAAGGGTCTCCTCTCCTTTCTCCTTGCAAAGCTGCGGCACTAGAGAGATTTCTGTGTCTGATGGATGTGTGATGTGAATTATGGTAAGAGATGGGTGAGTTATGATTGCTGCGGCACAAGGTATTTATAGGAAGAAGGGAGGGCACGGCAAAGGCTAAGAAGGAGGGTAATTAGGACTCAAATCAACAAGGAAAAAGGGCACTTCTCATTCAGATTCCAGAGAGGAAAAGGAATGATCCTTGTGGTAGGAAACATAACTTCTAGAAGGGGTGGATGCGGCTGCTTTTTAGGGATAAGGCTTTGGCTTCTAGAAACCTGATTTGTAGGTATCCTAATGTCATTTAGATGTCCTCCTTGCGGCTAGAATGGTAGATTAGGATAAGGTTAGGATAAGATAAGGTAAGATTTAGGATAATGTTTGGATAAGATAAGGTAATTTGGATAATATTTCCTTCTTCTTAGCTGATTCCTTATCTTCCAAGTCTTGAATTAATTTCTTCAACTCTTGAGCACATTCCTAGCCTCTTTTAATCTTCAAAAACTTCCATCTATCTTGCTCCATGCATGTGCTATCCATTCCAAGCCCAAAACTGCTCTAAAATGTTCCAAATTGCACTTTCTTGCCAACTTTGTCATTTGAACCTGAAAACACACGAAAATAGTTTAAAACACTCTAATTAGAAACTAAGTAAATGCAAGGAAATAGGCTAACAAAGTTGCATAAATATGCTCCTATCAAGTTCCCATGCAAGTGCATCTGGAGAGTCTTGGATTGTTGAAATTGGGGCTTCTCATCACATGACTCCAGATATCACTGTTCTAGATTGGGTTGTACCTTATGAGGGTACTGAGAAGATCATTGTTGGAAATGGTGAAGGTTTGCAAGTTCAGAATATTGGCAATGGGGTTTTACACACACAGTCACATTACTTACATCTTAAACAGATTTTACATGTTCCCATGTTAATTGTTAATCTTCTATCTATCAAAAAGTTGTGTAAAGACAATCACAGCTAGTTTATTTGTGATGATATTCAATTCTTTGTGCAGGACAAGGTAACAGGGGCAATCTTCCACCATAAAAAGAGTAGCAAGAATGAGTTGTTCAAGATTCCTGTGCATATTGTTCCTACATTACTGAATCAGGGTGTGCATTCTTCTGCATTTTTGGGGCATGTTGTCAAAACTTCTCTCTGGCATCAAATACTTGGTCACCCGTCTAATGACATACTAACTGCAATGCTTAGAGAATTAGATATATCTTGTGTTCCTGATGAACTTGTAAAAATCTGTTCTCATTGTCTTAGTGGCAAAATGAGTAGGTTACCATTTTCTGATAGGACAGACAGAGTTGATATTCCATTTTGTAAGATTCATAGTGATGTTTGGGGGCCCTCTCCAGTTGTTTCTCTTAAAGGTTACAGATATTATGTTTCCTTTATAGATAAAGCTACTAGGTTTGTATGAATCTATCCTTTAATCAATAAACCCAAGGTTTTTGATGCATTTGTAAAGTTTTGTGCTTATGTTGAAAATCACTTTCATACCAAGATCAAAGTTTTACAATCTGATGGCGGTGGAGAATTTCTTAGTAATAGCTTTAAGAAGTTTTTGGATACTAATGGCATTATACATTTTATCTCCTATTTATATACTCCTTAGCAGAATGGATTGGCTGAAAGGAAGCATCGATATCTTATTGAAATAGCTATTATCTTGTTGTCAATTGCTAAGCTTCCTCACAAATTCTAGTTTTATGCAGTGTCCCATGCAGTGTACTTTATTAATCAGATGCCTTGTAAAGTGTTACAAATGAGTTCACAATTTCAGCAGTTGTTTAACAAGAAACCAGAGTTGTCCAATATGAAAGTATTTGGTTCAACCATATATCCATACCTCAGACCTTTTAATGTACATAAATTGCAATATAGATCTGTTCAATGTGTCTTTTTGGGATATTCACCAGGATATAAGGGTGCTATTTGTTATAACATTGAGACAGGGAAGATCATTATTTCTAGGCATGTCATTTATGATGAAACCATTTTTCCATACAATGAAATACCTAGAAATTTTGGTACTGCTTTATGTCAGCTATCTTCTTCCAACACTAATAGACCTATAATTGTTCAGTTACCTTTGGTTCAGTCTTCTACCGAGGTAGTTGAGCCTGTCAATTGTGGAGTGTCCTCTAGTCAATCTCTTAGTCCATTGGTATAATCTAGTGACAGTAATGGTGATAGTTAAGCTCATAATGCACAGGAATCCAATCCCACTACTACTCTTTCCAATGTTAATGCCCTGTTGCCTGTCTTTCAGCCTACTTAACTTCAGGTTGTTTTGCCAAGTATTAATTCCTCATCTTCTTCAAGTTCAGAGCGAGTTATTCCTTCTTCAGGCATTCAGACAAGATTGCGCATAGGAACAATCACTAGATAGGATTATTCAGCTCTCAGTGTAATGTTTCCTGCAGTTAGTAATTAACTCTTGATGGTTATGATCGTTTTTCAGGAGGCTTTACTTTTCTTGCCGATATTGTTGATACTTCAGAACCATCAACTTTTAAACAAGCATCTCAAATACCTCAATGGCAGATGACAATGCAGGAAGAATTTGATGCACTTCAAACGCAAGGTACTTGGGTTCTAGTTCCTTCTTCTAGTGATAAAAATGTTATAGGCAGTAAATGGGTATATAAAATAAAGAGAAATAGTGATGGTTCAGTTTCAAGATATAAAGCTCAATTGGTCGAACAAGGTTTTAGTCAAGAACAAGGGCTTGATTATACCGAAACATTTAGTCCTGTTGTTCGCCATACGGCTGTGAGATTAATCTTATCTTTAGCTGCAACACATAAGTGGGATCTTCGACAATTAGATGTTAAGAATGCTTTCTTGCATGGTGAAATGCAAGAATAGGTTTATATGAAGCAACCTTAAGGATTTATCAATCCTCAGTTTCCCACTCATGTTTGTAAACTAGTAAAGTCCTTATATGGTTTAAAGCAAGCTCCTTGGGCTTGGAATGCTAAATTCACTAGTTATTTACAAGCAATTGGCTTCCAAGTCTCTGTTTCTGATTCCAAGTCTCTTTGTCAAGGTGGTTGACACTCAGGTTCTTATCCTTCTTCTATATATGGATGATATTATCATCACAGGATCCAGCACTCAGTTAATCCATTTTGTGATTCATATTCTTAGTGAAGTCTTTGATCTTAAAGACATGGGGAAATTGGCCTATTTTCTTGGTCTTCAAGTTACATATAAGTCCAATGAGGCTACAGCAACATACTCGGCTTCACATGATGACAAAGCAATAATTGATTGCTTCTTTGAAGTCCATGAGAAAGCTGTTGATCCTAGAAAAAACACATAGCCAGTTGTGCTTTTCCTTTCATCTTGGTCACCTCCCCAATCACTATCTGAATAACCAAATAATTTTGCATCTTCACCAAAATTATAAAATAGACCATAGTTTAGAGTACCTCTTATGTACCTCAAAATTCTCTTGGCGGCCAGCCAATGAGACTCCCTTGGTGTTTCCATGTATCGACTCACGAGTCCAACACCATAAACTATATCAGGTCTTGTGATTGTAAGGTACCTTAGGCTTCCAACGAGGCTTTTGTACACTGTTGAGTTTACAAACTCACCCTCTCCTCCTTTGGACAGCTTCAATCCAGTTGCGACTGGGGTATTGACAGTGTTGCACTTGTCCATATTGAACTTCTTCAATATGTCTCTCATGTACCTTTGTTGAGAGATGTAGATACCATCACTTTCTTGCTTCACTTCTATGCCAAGAAAGTATGACATTAATCCATTGTCAGTCATCTCGAATTCACTGAACATGGATTGCTTGAACTCATGGAACATTGCCTCATTGTTTCCTGTAAACAACAAATCATCTACATAGAGACAAATAATTAAGAACTCCCCTTTTTCACCATTCTTCATGTAAACTGAATGCTCGTATGGACATTTCTGAAATCCATTTTGGTGAAGGTAGTTGTCGATCCTTGAGTTCCAAGCTCGTGGTGCTTGCTTGAGGCCGTACAAAGCCTTCTTCAAACGATACACCTTATCTTCTTCTCCTTGTACTTGGAAGCCTTCCGGTTGTTCCACGTACACTTCTTCCTCAAGTACTCCATTAAGGAAGGCTGACTTGACATCTAGTTGATAAATTTTCCATTTATGATGTGCGGCAAGAGAGATTAGCAATCTTACCGTGTCAAGTCTCGCAACTGGAGCATAGACTTCATCATAGTCCACTCCATACTTCTGTTTGTAGCCCTTTGCTACAAGCCTTGATTTGTATCGATCCACACTCCCATCTGCAGTGCGTTTGATCTTGTAAACCCACTTGACACCAATAGCCTTCTGATTTGGTGGGAGCTTTGTCAGCTCCCAAGTGTCATTCTTCTCGATGGCATGGATCTCTTCTTCCATGGCTTTCTTCCAACAATCTTCTTCCACAGCTTCATTGAATGAGAAAGGCTCGTGGTCTGCATACAAGCAGAAAAAGTTGGTTTCTTCTTCTTCTTCTTGTCCATAAATCTCTGTGAGACTCCTTAACCTCACTGGAGTTGAGGAGCTGCTTTCCTCACTAGATGTAGGACCACTCCTTGCAATTCTGTGCACTGGAGTTGTTGTGATAGTTTGAGCAGGCTGTTGCTCAATCGGTGGTACAACTTCTGGTTCTTCAAAATCAGTGGAGACGATCTTCTCTTTACTGACTTCTTTGTTGTTCCACGTCCATGTCTCTTCCTCACTGAAGATGACATCTCTACTAACCACTAGTTTGCCAGTTAGTGGGTTGTAGAGCTTGTATGCCTTGGACTCTTCACTATAGCCCACAAACACACACTTCTCACCTCTATCATCAAGTTTCCTCCTCTTGGCTTCTGGAACTTGAGCATATGCAACACACCCAAAAATTCTTAGGTGTGTAACATTCGGCTTGTATCCACTCCAAGCCTCTTGTGGTGTCATCCTCTTGACACTCTTTGTTGGACATCGATTCAACAAATAAATCGAACAAGCTACAGCTTCTGCCCATAACTCTTTTGGCAAATTCTTCTCCTTAAGCATGGACCTTGTCATGTCAAGGATGGTTCGATTCTTTCTTTCGGCTATCCCATTTTGCTGTGGGGTATAGGCAGCAGTAAGTTGATGCCTAATTCCTTGCTCCTTGCAGTATGCTTGGAAAGCATTGGAGGTGTACTCTCCACCTCTATCTGATCTCACAGCCACAAGCTTGTGGTTACTTTCTGCCTCTGTGAGTGCCTTGAACTCCTTGAAAATTTTTAGGGCAGCTGACTTCTCCTTGAGAAAATAGACCCAAGTCTTTCTACTGAAATCATCAATGAAGGTAATAAAATACCTATTACCTCCATAAGACATGGGATCCAATGGACCACATATGTCTGTGTGCACCAACTGCAGTGGTGCCTTTGCTCTCCATGTATCACCAACAGGGAACGATAGTCGTGCTTGCTTGCCAAGCACACAACCTTCACATACTTGGCGTGTGGCTTCAATCTGGGGTAGACCACGAACCATTCCTCCACTTGACAGCAACTTTAGGCCATTGAAATTAAGATGGCCAAATCGAAGATGCCATTTCCATGACTCATCTTCCATTACACCGATGTTGCAGCTTCCAATCTTTGTGTTCAAATTCAACGGAAACATCCGGTTCTTTGACATTCGAACACGTGCAATAAGCTTTCTCCTTGCATTCCTGAGGGTGAGAAGCATGTTCTCCATATGTATAATGTACCCTTTCTGGAGCAGTTGACCAATGCTCAGAATGTTGCTCTTCATACCTGGTATGTAGTAGGTATCGGAGATGTATTCTTCTCTTCCATCCTTCTGGATGATCTTGATCTTCCCTTTGCCTTCAACTGGCAACTTTGAGGAGTCACCAAGACTTACAGATCCATAGGCCCCTTTTTTGAGTTCGGCAAAAAACTCCTTCTTTCCACACATGTGATTGCTTGCACCAGAGTCCAAATACCAAACATCTTGTTGGCTACTGGAATCATGGTGTGCTAGTAAGACTGTAAGTTCTTCATCAGTATTTCCACTTGATTCTGCCATGTTGACATGCTCACCATTTTTATGTGAACATTCATTGGCATAATGTCCATATTGCTTACAGTTGTGACACTGGATATGCGCCTTTCCTCGAGTAGATCTCCACTCCTGAGACTGACCTTGATTTTGTGCATAGCCTCGACCTCTTCCTCGGGCTCGTCCTCGGCTACGGTTGGATGAGCTCCCACGACGTGAGTTCCACTGCCCACGACCTTTATTTGGTTTGTCAATATTCAACTTTGACTCCAAAGCTTGCTCTAGCGTTGTGGGGCTTGCATTCTTCTGAATGCGTTGCTCGTGAACTAGGAGGGATCCTAGTAGCTCTTCTGCGCTCATCACCTCCAAATCCTTGGATTCCTCAATGGCAGTCACCACATGCTCAAACTTAGATGTGAGTGACCGGAGTATCTTCTCCACAACTCGTACTTCATCGAGTCTCTCGCCATTTCTCCTCATCTGATTTACTATCACAATGAGCCTTGAGTGATAGTCGGAGATGCTCTTCCCTTCATTCATATGAGCAGTTTCAAAATCTGCTCGAAGTGATTGTAACCTCACTTTCTTGACTCGATCTACTCCTTTGTAGATTGTACTGAGTGTATCCCATACTTGCTTGCTCGTTGTTGCTTCTGCAACCTTCTCGAACGTTGAATCTTCCAAACCCTGGTATAGAAGATACAGCGCCTTTTGGTCCTTCTTTCGTAAGTCCTTGAGAGTGTTCCTTTGATCCGCAGTATATACGGCTTCTTGCTCGGCAGTGGGTACAACATACCCACTACTGACAACTTCCCATAGCTCCTGTGATCCAAACAATGCTTTGAATTGGATGCACCATCTTTCATAATTTTCTTTCTTCAATGTGGGAACTTGGAGTTGCACTAAGTTGGACGCCATAACTGCTGCACCTGCCAGAATGGTATTCTGGCTCTGATACCAATTGTTGGTATTTGACAGTTTACTAACTCAATACCAAAATATGTGGGTGATAAGTTTACAAACTCTATCACACCTCTTTCACTTTGCACTCTCAAATAAAATTGGACAAAGAAAGAAATAGAGAAAAAAGGGAAGCAACAAGCTTTGGCAAAACACTTGGACTTTGATATATGAAAAAGGTTTACAAACTATTGGAATAAGAAAGCTTACAAGCTTCTTCACAATTGGAAGTGGGATTTGGATGGGATGATTTACAATGTTTGAGAACTTGGGTATTTATAGCAAACCAAATGATTAAACTAAGATTATTTATTACCACACAAAACACATTAAATGCACCTAATAATTTTATTCAACCATACCTAACATTGCCTAACTTTCCATGCCTAACTTTGACATTGATTTTCAACAATAGCTAGTAGCAACCTTTTTTTGATTTGAATTTCCAACATAAGTAACTTGAATCCAAGACTGTGCATCCTCCAGGCAAACACAAACATCAATAACATTCTTTGAGAATAATAAAATATCACATTCAGCGAAGCCTGCCACCATAAACTTAGCCCTCCAGCTCTACCAATTAGAGGAACGTGAAAACCAAGAGAGTAACCCATCCGCTTCCTAATGTCATCAATCTTAGGATCTTTCATCTTTGTCTCAGAAAGGAAGCTCATAGTGGGTCCATGCTTCCGAATCAGCCCATGAATGGCTCGAACTATCGTGTCCAACCTAAGACCACGACAGTTCCACAGGAGGTAACTCATGGATGCCTTGCGGCTGTTGAAGGCCAACCACCACCGCCTCGGGGGGAACCACCCTTCTCCGTGTCTGAATAATTCTCTTATCTTGCTGCCCAAGTTCCTCTCTATTCTCCCAGAAATTTTGACATTCAATAGGAACCTCGTGCAAATCTTCCTCCACAGAGATAGCTCACTTTCCTTCCTTGTATATTTCCTGAACACTGACATTCCGTAAACGCTCCTTGCCCCTATTCAAGGTACCACAACTTCCCCTTTTAATCTTCTTTTGAGCAGAGAGAGCCAGGTCCATGTGTTTCAACTCCAAATTTCGCTTATTCCTGGAAACTGCGCGATGAGTAATAGGCAATAGAGCCGGAACGTCCTGAATAGTCCCACCTTCCATATTATTAAGCGCCCTATTATTGTCTTCTTCTTGGGCCGCAGTACCCATTACCAAGCTTACCCTAGTGTTGGACCCGTCACTTACAAAGCTGAACTCCTAGATGAGCCTAAGTTCAAAGGTCTTTACTTCCCCAAAGAGCTAAGATTGGGAAGGCCAAATAAATCAGGTCCCCATACTACCTATCGATTAACAACTTGCATGTTTTCTTCCATAACCCAGTGAAAAGACTCTTTTCTCTGACCCAGGCTGCTGGAACCGCCAATCTGTCCCCAAGACATCATCTCTCGTAATTGCAATTTCCATCAATGTGTATGGGTCCCACGCTAGAAACATCACTTTCCCCATTGGAATGCACCTCCGTGCCCCTCACGCGCTATGATCCTCCTCCCCGTTCTACCAACCTCCTCATTCCAGCCATCCGCTTTTCGCAATGACTACTTTAAGCAGGTCTCGGATTATCCTGGATTTCTCGAATTGAAGCAACTTTAATCTATTCTCCAAAACCAACTCCTCCACCCATTCCAGGTTCAAAGGAACACTTCGTGTTCATATGCCTAACCTATAACAGAAATCTTGCAATCTTTCATACCTAAATTCAATCCAGGTGTCAAGTTTCTGTTTCCTGGGCAGCCAGCAACCTGTGATAAGAGGTTTGGTTGTATCAACGATCACACGTACTCGCAAAAAACCACGGGCCGCAGATGGATCCTCCAGCTCTTCCAGTTGCCCAATCGCCGTCACCAACTTCTTAACGTTTGATTTCGTACTTAGACATAATGGAACACCTCTGATTTGAACCCAGAACGGGACTATTTCCCAATGGACTTCCTCCAAAGCTAATTTCTAGGGTCACTTTCTAACTGAAAAGTTTTTCTTCATAATAGCCCAAGGGACCTGAGATAGAATTTTTCTTGCTGAGCTCTCATCCAGAATAATTATAATAAAGATATTGTCTTTCACCCACTTGATTTGCACCTCTCCCATCTCTTTCCAAGCATCTCTCAGTATGTTTCGAACCCCCCCCCCCACTTATTCACAGGCTTATTATGTAACATAGGCCCCACTAATTTAACACCATGCTCTATCGTTGTTAATTTCAACAATTCCTCTAAATGTACTACAAGCTCCTCCACCGCCACTGTCTCCCTACCCCGATAAGTATCAGTAACATTACTCATGGTTTTCTAATATCGAGTGTTGATGAAGACAAAAAGAAAGATTTCTTGACCTTAACACACCAGTTTTTGGTTTTTGTTTCTTTTGTCAATACAACAAGTTCTTTTGACTATTCTTGAGAAAAAGACCAAACCACCTTCCCTGTCTCCTCTGGTAGGTGAACTTTCAACTATCTCAATAACTGCTCCTAAAAAAAGATGATTTTTACTCAGCTTCCTACACTTAATTCCACCAACCTTTAGATTAAAGTACGCCATTGAAAGCCCCCTACCCCCCAGATGATAGCCCACGTAAAGACTAGATGGGACAAGTCCCAGAAGTCATCCATAATCATCCAGATCCCAGACCACTCCACACCCAACTAACCCAATCAAATCTGAATCAAGGGATAAAACCAAAACCTCAAAAAACTCAGAAACACACACGGATCATAGCAAAAAGTACACCGAGACCAAGTAAGGAAGTAACAAAAACAACAGAAAACCCAGGAGAAGCACATTCAGAACAACAAACTGAAACTCACTCCCACAAAGGGGAGAACAGAAACTCACAAAGAGTAAAAGTCAAGAAAAGCTTGCCTTTTTCAATTCTCTCTCTTGTTTTAGTTTACAAGGAGTCGAAAAAAGCTAACCTTTAAGGAGCTTTTCTAACTTATCGTACTTACATTTTTGTTTTTCAAATAAGTTGTTGTTTTGCACAATTTGACCGTTGCCTTTCAATTTTACCATTGCATTATTTTAGTAGCTCCAATTATTTCTTTCCAATTTAAGCATTGTGCTCTTTCAATTCTCATATTCTATATTCATCTCTCATTTCATCAATTTATTTTGCCTAGTTTGTCAACTTATTTAACCATCAATGGCGGGTTCAAGTGAGGCTCTAACCAAGGGTGGAAATTACTCAATTGAAGATGATGTTGCTCTATGTCGTGATTATATAGCGATTAGTGAAGATCCTGTTATTCGGAATGGCTAATCCTTGATGAAATTTTGGTCGCGTTTCAGAAGTATTCAACGAGATCATGACCGGCGGAGGAGAAAAACGAGGTGCTAGAAGCCTAACATACTCACTTGTTACACTTTGGTTGGAGCCTCACTTGAGTAATTTCTACCCTTGGTTGGAGCCTCACTTGAACCTGTCATTGATGGATAAAATAAATTGACAAACTAAGCAAAATAAATTGTATGAAATGAGAGAAATGAGTATAGAAGATGAAGTTGTGGTAAACTTTAGTTAGATGAATTTGGTATTCACAGGAGAATTGAAAGAGCACCAACGGTCAATTGGAAAGAAATAAATATAGCTATTAAAATAATGCAATGGAAAATTGAATGGCGACAGCTAAAAATTGAAGGGCAACTGTCAAGATGTGCAAAATAATTGTGCAAAACAACCCATCTGAAAAAAAAAAAAAAAAAAAAAAAAAAAGGATGGAAGTAATAGGGAGAAATTGGGGCCTATTTAAATTGAGAAAAGACAACATAATAGAGGTGGGTCCCAATGTTGATATAAGTCAAATTTTACATGATAAAGTCAGAATTTATGATTAAAAAAATGAACAAGGGCAATCCCTATCTGGTCTTCAAATGTGAGGAAACTTTTAGGGGATGTTTGTTTCTCCTCACTAAAACTCACTGGATTGGATTGGACTGAATTGAGGATTAGTCCAATCCCATGTTGTTTTCTGGAGGGTCTAGGTTTAATGAGACTAGGTTTCACTCGCTTCGACTAAAGGAGGGACTAGCCGGTCTTAGATAAACCCCCCAAAAACCATGCGATTGCTAATCCCATCTCCAATGACTATCACACACTGCTAGTTTATGAATGCTACAAGTTTACAAGCAGCTTCTGGGCAACTCCATTTGCCTACCCATTTCTCAAATTTGAAACCCAGCTGCACCAGTGCCTAAATCTCAACACCAAAATTCGAAATAAAAAATGGAAAATGATAATAACAACTATCCCAATAGAAAATTTCTTCCTTATTCTCAAAAATTCCTAGAAAGTTTTCCTTTTTGCCAGAAAATTCTGGAGACAAATGGATAGAGAAAGGGAGAAAGTAGCTTTGGGACGAAGAGAAATGGAGAGACAAAGAAGGAGGAGAGAGTAGTTTTGGGGACGATTTTTGCACAGAAAAAAATGATTTTGAAGGTTGTGGTTTTTGCAAAACAAAAGATGAAGAAAATGATTGTTTTATGGGGGACAAAACTAAACGAAGAAAGAAAGAACTCTCCAAAGAGAGTCTAGAGAGAGGTTGAATAAGAAATTAAAATATTGTTGAATTAATAAAGGGGAAGGGACTTAAGAGTGTTCTAGGGACCTGAATTGTCTGCCCTCCCATATCCATCCCCTTCCATCCCCTCCTATTTGAACGGTCACGGTTAAGCCACGTTAATATTTTATATTCCCATTGCTTTTTGTCTTATCATTTCTATATAAAAAATTAATATAAAATGTTGACGTGGCTTAACCATGACCGTTTAAATAGGAGGGGATAGGAAGGGCATGGGATGGGGGAGGGCAAACAATCCAGGTCCAGTTCCTTTTCCCTTTCTTTTATTTTTTCTAAATTTTTTTTCTCTTTCTCTCCTTCAACTCACTTTCCCTTTCCTCTCTTCTTCTCTCTCTTTCTATCTCAGCTCTTTCCCTCAACTCTCTGTGCTCTCTCCTCCCCGATGATCAACGCCCACAAACACACATACACACTACTGTTGAACCACCACCATCCTTTGTTTCCCTTCCTGCATCCTTAAAACTCGACGAAGACGCAAGAATCATCGAGCATTAGTATAGAGGAAGGATTTCGGTAAGGTTTCTCATCCCTCCGATTTGGGTAAGCCTCGGGACACTTGAACTCTTCTCATTTTCATCCTTGTGGCCTAAATCTAACTTAAAATATGCTTGTGGATCGAGGATATAGCACAGAACAACTTGGGGACGTGTGTTCCCAGTTTTACCGGCTAGTCTGAAGGTTTTCGAGCCAATTTCCGGCCAAACAATGGTGAGTTGGCCAGTCTACAAGGTATAAATCTCTTTGTCTCACTGAGTACTACAACTTTCCTTTCTGTTTCATCCAATTTCGTTGAGTATTGAAGATGTTATACTCATTTGAATTTCACCCAGTTTTCGACAACCTCTGCGTCTTTTGAGGTGTTTTTCGACCAAACCACAGTGAGTTAGACGTTGTGCAAGATACCATTCTCTTCGTCTCTTCGAGAAATATGATTTTTTTTTTCAAATCACTTGATTTCGTTGATTATTGACAAAGTTATGAACATTTAAAGTTTGTCTAATTTCGGTCCGAATTTTGGCCTTCTTCTTCTCGAGGTTCGACGACCCACAAACCCAGGCCCTTCAGGTCGTGACCAACATTGGGCTTTGGCCCGTTAAAACCTAAAGCCCAAACCCTTTAGCCCAGAAACCAAAAGAACTCAGGCCTTTCAGGCCACTTCAAAGACCATCAGATCTTAGGCTCGTTTCAGACCTAAGCCCAAGCCCTTTTTTATTATTTATTTTGTTTTAATTTATTTGTTAAAGGCCTTTGGGCCTTGAGCTATTGGGGGCCCCGAGCCCAAGCCCTAAACCCAATTTCCCTCAGCCCTTTTCTTTTAAAACCTAAGGCCTCAGCCTTTGGGCCTCCCACCTAGGCCTGAGTAACCCAAAACCTAATCCTAAACCCACTAAATCCCAGTCCACCTAAATAGCTAAACTCATTTAACCCTAACCGGCCCAACCCATTTCCCTAAACCAAGACCCTAGACTCGGTTGACCCGACCTGTTGACTTTGACCCACGACCCAGTCAACGTTGACTTTTTGGGTTTTCGTTCGAGACCCTTCTAGGCTAAATTCGACGTCCTAAATCCATTTTTGATGTCCATTTTTCCAAATTCAATCGTTTGAGCAGAGTTTGACTAAATGTACCCTTTATGTGCATAGGTGCAATTAATAGCAATGATTCCGTTGTTCCTTTTTGGTACATATTTGCACCAACGGTGTACGGTGAGTGGACCCCTTCTAAAAATACATGTTTTAATAGTAGAAATGCATACGTGAAAAACATGATTTAATGATTACATTTTATGAGATAACATGTTTACCGAGGCTATTTTGAATTATTGCTATTTTTCCTATAATCTCTGAAATTTTTTTTTTTTTTCAATTTTTGGTGTATGCGAACTCGAAACATATGCAAACAAGCTTTTACGGTTGGATTGTTGAAACTAGTTTCGTACAATGCGTATCCCATCAAAACAATAGATTCACTAATACTTTGAGTTTATTTATAGCTTCATTAAGTATAACCTAAGATTTTGTGATATCCACTAGTGTAAATATTTTAAATTGACAATCGAATTAGTTTATTGTATTCATATATGATCAAGATTATTATTTAGTTGTCACATGTGAAGAACCCTGAATATCACAATCATTTTTAAAATAACTAGTCAAGAATTCTCTATTTTGTTGAGTGGGGGAAGATAATTAGCCCACATCGCACGCTTTTGAAGCATTGGAAGATTATTTTGAAGAAGTAAATAATTGGGTTTAAAAAACAGACATAAACAAAAAAAGGAGTGGAAAAGAAAATACAGAGTGCAAATATCACTACCCATAACAAACTTGTGATACAAAACTAGAATAGGGTTTGGATTAATTTCTTACTAGCATTTGCCTACACACTTTGTGTGTATGAACACATTTTTTTAGAAAATGAGAGGGAGAGAGGAAGAGAGGGAGAAAGGGAAAGAAGGAGAGAGGGGGAGAGAGAGAGAACGTGGGGGAGTGGGAGGTTTTTGTTTTTGGTTTTTTTAATTTTTTTTTTATTTTTAATTTTTAATTATAAATATTAGAGATATTTTAACATCACCTGTAGATGAGGCTTTAATAAAAAACAGTAAAATTTGAACTTGTCAAATTACATTATTGCCCATCAATTTTTTTTTTTTGTTTGTGTGATAGAAGACTAAGTTATATTTTCACCTTTTTTTGGTTGACAAATAGAGTTTCATTAATTAATAATGATAATAGAGATTATCAAAATGTAATGAGGACATTTACAAGTGATTTAGTCAACTCTTCACCTCACAAAATTGAAGAGTTTGATTCAATTGGTTGTTACTATTACAAAGAATGAAAACAAGAACCGAGACCAATGAAGGCCTCTTCAGTGCATGGAATAGTGATGCCACCCATCGGATGAGTGAATCCGAACTTCTCTTCACTACAAATTAGCAAGTCTTGGAACCATTGGTGGTTCAAGTATGATATAGGAACTACAAATCTCTTCTTCTGTTCCTTTCCTACATAAACAGCAAAGTGGCCTTTTGGGACATTTGTTGTGGCCATATTTGATTGCTTAGAAATCAAGAGAGATCGCCGGATGATTGATAGCAAGCTCATACCCGCGATTTCTGTCGAATATTGTTATGCTTAAGACTTGAGAAGATTATTGGGTGAGAAAAAACTTTGACAACAGAGGATATGAGGACTTGGGGTTAAAGATTTGTAATGCTATGTTGCTCGATATATAGGGATGGAATTATATAGATGAATAGTTAAGAGGGCACATGCTTCTGTTCTCTACTGAAAAGAAAAAAAGAAAAACCATGTTTTTGGCCCGAGATTATATCACCATGTTTTAGTCACATGGGGTGATAACCTTGTTCCTTGTTAGATTGACAAATTCGAAACATATGCAAACAAGCTTTTACGGTTGGATTGTTGAAACTAGTTTCGTACAATGCGTATCCCATCAAAACAATAGATTCACTAATACTTTGAGTTTATTTATAGCTTCATTAAGTATAACCTAAGATTTTGTGATATCCACTAGTGTAAATATTTTAAATTGACAATCGAATTAGTTTATTGTATTCATATATGATCAAGATTATTATTTAGTTGTCACATGTGAAGAACCCTGAATATCACAATCATTTTTAAAATAACTAGTCAAGAATTCTCTATTTTGTTGAGTGGGGGAAGATAATTAGCCCACATCGCACGCTTTTGAAGCATTGGAAGATTATTTTGAAGAAGTAAATAATTGGGTTTAAAAAACAGACATAAACAAAAAAAGGAGTGGAAAAGAAAATACAGAGTGCAAATATCACTACCCATAACAAACTTGTGATACAAAACTAGAATAGGGTTTGGATTAATTTCTTACTAGCATTTGCCTACACACTTTGTGTGTATGAACACATTTTTTTAGAAAATGAGAGGGAGAGAGGAAGAGAGGGAGAAAGGGAAAGAAGGAGAGAGGGGGAGAGAGAGAGAACGTGGGGGAGTGGGAGGTTTTTGTTTTTGGTTTTTTTAATTTTTTTTTTATTTTTAATTTTTAATTATAAATATTAGAGATATTTTAACATCACCTGTAGATGAGGCTTTAATAAAAAACAGTAAAATTTGAACTTGTCAAATTACATTATTGCCCATCAATTTTTTTTTTTTGTTTGTGTGATAGAAGACTAAGTTATATTTTCACCTTTTTTTGGTTGACAAATAGAGTTTCATTAATTAATAATGATAATAGAGATTATCAAAATGTAATGAGGACATTTACAAGTGATTTAGTCAACTCTTCACCTCACAAAATTGAAGAGTTTGATTCAATTGGTTGTTACTATTACAAAGAATGAAAACAAGAACCGAGACCAATGAAGGCCTCTTCAGTGCATGGAATAGTGATGCCACCCATCGGATGAGTGAATCCGAACTTCTCTTCACTACAAATTAGCAAGTCTTGGAACCATTGGTGGTTCAAGTATGATATAGGAACTACAAATCTCTTCTTCTGTTCCTTTCCTACATAAACAGCAAAGTGGCCTTTTGGGACATTTGTTGTGGCCATATTTGATTGCTTAGAAATCAAGAGAGATCGCCGGATGATTGATAGCAAGCTCATACCCGCGATTTCTGTCGAATATTGTTATGCTTAAGACTTGAGAAGATTATTGGGTGAGAAAAAACTTTGACAACAGAGGATATGAGGACTTGGGGTTAAAGATTTGTAATGCTATGTTGCTCGATATATAGGGATGGAATTATATAGATGAATAGTTAAGAGGGCACATGCTTCTGTTCTCTACTGAAAAGAAAAAAAGAAAAACCATGTTTTTGGCCCGAGATTATATCACCATGTTTTAGTCACATGGGGTGATAACCTTGTTCCTTGTTAGATTGACAAATTCGAAACATATGCAAACAAGCTTTTACGGTTGGATTGTTGAAACTAGTTTCGTACAATGCGTATCCCATCAAAACAATAGATTCACTAATACTTTGAGTTTATTTATAGCTTCATTAAGTATAACCTAAGATTTTGTGATATCCACTAGTGTAAATATTTTAAATTGACAATCGAATTAGTTTATTGTATTCATATATGATCAAGATTATTATTTAGTTGTCACATGTGAAGAACCCTGAATATCACAATCATTTTTAAAATAACTAGTCAAGAATTCTCTATTTTGTTGAGTGGGGGAAGATAATTAGCCCACATCGCACGCTTTTGAAGCATTGGAAGATTATTTTGAAGAAGTAAATAATTGGGTTTAAAAAACAGACATAAACAAAAAAAGGAGTGGAAAAGAAAATACAGAGTGCAAATATCACTACCCATAACAAACTTGTGATACAAAACTAGAATAGGGTTTGGATTAATTTCTTACTAGCATTTGCCTACACACTTTGTGTGTATGAACACATTTTTTTAGAAAATGAGAGGGAGAGAGGAAGAGAGGGAGAAAGGGAAAGAAGGAGAGAGGGGGAGAGAGAGAGAACGTGGGGGAGTGGGAGGTTTTTGTTTTTGGTTTTTTTAATTTTTTTTTTATTTTTAATTTTTAATTATAAATATTAGAGATATTTTAACATCACCTGTAGATGAGGCTTTAATAAAAAACAGTAAAATTTGAACTTGTCAAATTACATTATTGCCCATCAATTTTTTTTTTTTGTTTGTGTGATAGAAGACTAAGTTATATTTTCACCTTTTTTTGGTTGACAAATAGAGTTTCATTAATTAATAATGATAATAGAGATTATCAAAATGTAATGAGGACATTTACAAGTGATTTAGTCAACTCTTCACCTCACAAAATTGAAGAGTTTGATTCAATTGGTTGTTACTATTACAAAGAATGAAAACAAGAACCGAGACCAATGAAGGCCTCTTCAGTGCATGGAATAGTGATGCCACCCATCGGATGAGTGAATCCGAACTTCTCTTCACTACAAATTAGCAAGTCTTGGAACCATTGGTGGTTCAAGTATGATATAGGAACTACAAATCTCTTCTTCTGTTCCTTTCCTACATAAACAGCAAAGTGGCCTTTTGGGACATTTGTTGTGGCCATATTTGATTGCTTAGAAATCAAGAGAGATCGCCGGATGATTGATAGCAAGCTCATACCCGCGATTTCTGTCGAATATTGTTATGCTTAAGACTTGAGAAGATTATTGGGTGAGAAAAAACTTTGACAACAGAGGATATGAGGACTTGGGGTTAAAGATTTGTAATGCTATGTTGCTCGATATATAGGGATGGAATTATATAGATGAATAGTTAAGAGGGCACATGCTTCTGTTCTCTACTGAAAAGAAAAAAAGAAAAACCATGTTTTTGGCCCGAGATTATATCACCATGTTTTAGTCACATGGGGTGATAACCTTGTTCCTTGTTAGATTGACAAATTCGAAAAACCGGGTCTTAAAGGAGATTTTCTACTTGCTGGAAAATACCAACGGTTTGATTCGCCCTATTAGAGCTAGTACCTGTGTCGTCTAGGTTATCAGTTGTATTCAGCAATTGGTACATAGGAAAATGATTAAATTCTACAACCATAATTTGTCATTATTGGTAGGCCATGCTATAGTTGTGAAGCAGTATGAAATATGTGTCAAGTCTTATATCATTCGCTGGGAGACAAAAGCATGTGATTTCTCATGAAATATGTCCTAAAACAATTTCAGGTTATATATGTGGGGATTCATACTGGTACCCTAATGTTTAGTTTGTTTTTCTTGGGAATTGATGTGTTAATTACACTCAGGGGTAGAACTTATCCTTTCAAAACCAACTTAAGAAATGGGTTCCTGTATGCTCAAGGTACCGAGGAAGTACTTTAGATATCTATGGTGAACTAGAGCCGGTCCTAAGATTTTAGGGGCCTTGTGAAGTCGTTCACCTCTTCCCTCTCAAGGTCGATCATGTATTGAAACTTCAACACAAACACAATACTACTATTTAGCCTGGTTTGTCTATTCAGGTTGGCGGGTGCAGTGATAGGATGAGACATCAAAGTAGCAAGGAATGTTGAATTTAGAAGTAAAGACAATTTTCTATGTTTTTATTGGCAATGCCATGAATTTAAACTTATGCCGCCACCTCTAACAATTAGCAATTCTTAATATTTTTTGCTACTCCATATTAGACTGTAGGCACTTCACAAATAAGCTCTTCAAATATTTCCTTTTGTAGTAGAAAAATGCTCAAGTACTATTTTAAAGAGAAAAAAAAAATTACATCTGAACTAAAATATTGTACATTTAAGAGGCGTAGCTCTATATTCTTTATAAGATCGTTTTATTTATCATTGAATCTGTATCTTTCATAGGCAACTTTGGTTTTATCAAACTGATATGGGGCAAAGATGTTTCTATGCAAGGTTACAATTTGGCTAATATCAGATGAAGTCCTTATCAAAATAGTTAGCAGACCAATACATTGATAAGTATAACTGTAATGAGTCAATGGTTCTATAAATATGCCATGTGGCGTAAGATTAGTTAGACAATTATGTTAAGGTTGTTAGCTTAGTTGTTAAGCAATTGTAAGAGAGATATATATATATATATATATATATATATATATATATATCTCATGTAATAACATTCTCTTTGTAAGTTTACAATACAAGAAATATACAGATTCTCTTTTCTTCCTTTACAAGCTTTCTCTCTCTCACTAAATCTTCTTTCTCTACTCTCTGTAAATCTCTGCAACAATCTCTATTGCTTTACATGGTATCAATCACCGCATAAGCCACGTAGCTTGCAATTCTTCGATCTTGGATTTCTTATGCTTCCGCTTAATTCAGTAAGTTCCATTGAACTTACTTTCTTGTTTTTCTTGGATCTTTGCGATTCTAGGGTTTATGTTCTTTCCCAATTTTGCGATGGTTATTTTGTATTAGCGTCACACCAAGTGTTTGTTGATATTCCTCACTGAATCTACATCAAAATTTCTTCTATAACTACAACAATGGTGACTGCAGCTCAATTGTAGATTGTGCAATCTCTGATAACTTCTCTGATTTCTACGGTTTCTTCATCTGTCACAATTAAGCTCGATGATTCCAATTATCTTACATGAAATTTTCAAATGGAGTTACGACTCAAAGGTCATGCCATCTTAGGGTTGATGGCTCACATCCATGACCAGCTCGTTTTACAACGTTAAATTCAAGTGATTCTGAGGTTAATTATGGTAATTCTTCCTCCATGACTGAGATTGATGAATATAAGATTTGGAAACTCCATGACAGGGTCTTGATGCAACTAATTACTGCTACTTTGTCTCCCTATACGGTGTCATGTGCAATTAGGAGTACAAGTACTCGTGATCTGTGGATATGAATGAATGAGCAATTCTCCATTATTACTTAGACCACTATTTTCTAGATGAAGACAGAATTGCAAAATATTAAGAAAGGTACTGACTCTATCTCTCATTATCTTTAAAGAATCAAAGAAGCTCGAGATTACCTTTCTGCTATTGGAGTATAATTTGAGGATGATAATATTGTTATCCTCATTTTGAATGGTTTCTCTACGGAGTACAATACAATTCGATCGATTATCCGAGGAAGGGAAAATGTTATTTTCATGAAAGGCTTAAGGTCTCAATTACTTGCTGAGGAAGCCATGGTTGATAATGCTCATGCTACTCCATTTTTTGTCTGCAATGGCTGCTAAGAACAGTGGATCTGGTTCAAAAGAGTCTAACTTGGTGTCATCTAATTCTGGTTAGCATTATTCTTCTAGAAATTCTTCTAAGGGAATGTCATATGGGAATCAAGGAACTAACTTCAAGAACAAGGGCAATGGCAAATACAATTACAACTCTAATTTCCTGTTTGGGAATTCAAGGCATTCCTTCAACAATTCTTCTCTGGAATTCTTGGCACTTCTCCACTAAAGTCTTCTGCATAACCATGTCAAATTTATGGTAAATATGGTCGTTATGCTAATACCTACAGATATAGAAACATTGATTCATCTCCAGTTTAAGGTTGTCAAATCTGTGGCAAAAAGAATCATGTTGCTCAATTTTGTCATTTTCGAAATGCCAACATTAACTCAGCATCTTCATCCATGTATGTTATTCATGTTGCTCCTTCTACACCACCTCATCAAATGTGGCTCATTGACTCAAGAGCTATAAATCATGACTGCTAATTTGCATAACCTATCTTTGGTAACACCTTTCCCCTTTACTGAAACCATTTAGATAACTAATGGTGTAGGTTTACCAATATCTCATATTGGTTCTATGGTTCTATTCTCCAAACTCCTATGAAACATTCAAAATTTTATGTGCTTAAAATTACACAGAATTTGCTTTCTATACATAGGATCTGTTTGGACAACAATTGTTGGCTAATATTTGATGCATTTTGTTTCTGGATACAGGGCAAGGCTACAGGGAGAATTTTGTTCAAGGGAATGTGCATTAATGGATTGCATCTCATTCCATTGTCAGCTTTGTCAGTGATTCAACCATAAGTATTTAAGGCTGCTTTTCTTGGACAGCAAGTTACTTCCAGTTTATGGCATAATAGGTTAGGACACCTTTCCAATCCCATTGTTTCTACAATGTTGAAAATGTCTAATGTGTCTTGTATACCAAATTCATCCCCTTTTACCATGTCATGCTTGTTTAAAGGGCAAGTTTAGCAAATTACCCTTCCCTACATCAATCTCTAAGTCTATTCATCCTTTTACAGTAGTACATCGTGATGTGTAGGCCCAGCTCCTTGTAATTTTGTAGATGGTTACAAATACTATGTGATATTCATTGATGAATGAACATGATATTGTTGGATTTTCCCCTACTTAATAGAAGTAAAGTTTGTTATGTTTTCATTGGTTTCTATAAGTTTGCATTCAATCATTTTGCAATTTCTTTTAAAACTTTGCAAAGTGATAGAAGGGGGAATATATTAGTAATTTAGTTCAAACTTTTCTTCTTGATAAGGGGATTAGCCACCAGATTTTCTTGTTCTCATACTCTTAGAGAAAAATGGCCTAGTTGAAAGGAAACAGGGGCACATTATAGAGACTTCTATCACTCTTTTGCAAACTACTTTATTACCTTGTAGTTTTTGGTCATTTGCATGCCAAATGCAATTTACCTAATTAACAGAATGCTCTCATCTGTGTTAAATAACCAATCTCCTTTCGAAGCAGTGTATAAACATGTCCCTAATATACAACATCTCAAATCTTTGGTTGTTCTTACTTTCCATTATTGAAGCCTTATAATAGTACTAAGCTATAACCAAAGACTACATAGTGTCTCTTTTTAGGATATGACTAGGTATAAAAGGTTTACCAAAAAAAAAAATAAAAAATCTACATCTCTAGACTTGTTATTTTTTATGAGAACACCTTCCCATATCCTTTGTTAGTTGCTCAAATTAAACCTACAAGTCAATCAAAACCAACAACAGTGTCTACTCTAGCGGTACCATCTCCCTTAGTCACTATTACTCATACCAATACTGTTGTTCCACATTCTGGGATCATCTCTGGTGCAATTAATTTGGATACTAGAAAGGCATCTCCAAGTACAGAAAACACATCTGCTAGCTCATCTCAGTCAATTATTACACCATCACAACATTTATAAAGTATATCAACCAAATCCTCCTCATCACCAATCCATGTGGCCTCTTCCAATTCTTCAAAAAGTTTATCTCCACCTTGTTCTTCACAATCTTCTGAGAGTATATCTGCATCCTTTGAGTTTTAACCTCAACAATTACAGGTTGTACTTCATATTCCTTGTTTGAATCTCCATCCAATGCAAACAAGGTCCAAGAGTCAAATTTCAAAGAAAAATGCTTTCTTTACTACTATTGCTGCTAGTGTTGAAGATGATTTGTCTCAAAAAGGACCAATTTCTTATAAATCTGCACTCAAGTCATTTGTGTGGTGTGATGCAAAGGAAGAAGAACTAGTTGTTTTACACTCTCAACAAAAAAATTAGTGGTACTTGGACTTTGGTTCCTCTTCCTTCCAACAAAAAATTAGTGGGATGTAAGTGGGTTTACAAGATATAAAAAAAAAAAAAAAAAAAAAAATTGCAGATGGTACAATTTCTAGGTATAAGACTAGATTGGTTGCAAAAGGATTTAATCAAGGGGCAAGAATATTGGTTGCAAAAAGGATTTAATCAAGAGGCAGGGATTGATTTTGGGGAGACCTTTAGTCCTATAGTTAAACCAACTATTGTTAGACTAGTTCTTGCTTTGGCTGCTAACTTTGGATGGTCTCTAAGGCAACTTGATGTCAAGAATGCCTTCCTTCATGGCATCTTGCAAGAAGAAGTCTACATGGCTCAACCACCAGGTTTTATTGATCTTATACATTCTTCCTTTGTTTGCAAATTGCATAAATCATTATATGGTCTTAAATAGGCTCCTAGAGCTTGGAATGAAGATTTACAACATTTTTGCCTACTCTAGGGTTTTAATCTACCTATGCAGACTCATTTTATTTGTGAAGTGTGTTGGTCCACATATTGTCATTCTCCTACTTTATGTCAATGACATTATAATCATAGGCAGTTCCAATAATGCAATCACTAAAGTTATAGATGTTTTGTCTCAAGAACTTGATCTCAAAGATTTGGGGGCTTTACATTATTTTCTTGGCATTCAAATCATACAAAATGCATTAGGTCTGTTCTTGTCTTAGGCAAAATATGTGTATGATTTACTTATAAAAACAGAAATGGTTGATTCTAAACCATGTGCAACACCTTGTTTGCCTTATAATCATTGTTAAAGGATAATGGCACTCCTTTCAACAATCCAGAAATGTATAGAAGTGTTAATGTGGCTCTCCAATACCTCACTTTCACAAGACCCGACATTGCATTCTCAATTCATCAAGTATGTCAGTTTATGAAAAATCCAATGCAGTCCCATGTCTTAGCTGTTAAATGTATTCTGCGATACTTAAAGGGAACAAAATCTTATGGTATTCAGTTTGGCAAAGGGGATTCAGACTTGCATGCATATAGTGATGATGATTAGGCAGGGGATCCCAGGGACAGAAGATTAATAACTGTTTAGTGTTCTTGGGCTCAAATCCTATGTATTGGTCCTCTAAGAAACAAAATACTGCTTCTTGATCTTCTACTGAAGTTGCATATAGGGCAATTGCTTCCACAACAGCTGAAATTGATTGGATTAGGCAATTACTTACCTTTTTGCATATTATAGTCCCTACTCCAACAACTATGTTTTGTGATAATTTGTCCACGATTGATCTTACTTGCAATCCTGTCATGCATCAGAGGACAAAACACATAGAAATTGATGTTCATTTCGTCCGAGAGAGAGTTGCCAAGCAACTTATACAAATGCAATTTGTGTCCTCTAATGAGCAGTTTGCAGATATCTTGACCAATGGACTGTCATCACCCTTGTTTCGTACCCATTGCTGCAATCTCAGGCTTGGACTTTCTCTCCTGAGCTTGAGGGGGGATGATAACAGTATAACTGTGATGAATCAATGGTTCTATAATATGCCATGTGGCACAAGATTAGTTAGGCAATTATGTTAAGGTTGTTAGCTTAGTTGTTAAACAATTGTAAGATATTTATATATCTCATGTAATAACATTCTCTTTGCAAGTTTACAATACAAGAAATATACAGATTCTCTTTTCTTCCTTTACAAGTTTTCTCTCTCTCACTAAATCTTCTTTCTCTGCTCTCTGTAAATCTCTGCAACAATCTCTATTGCTTTACATACATATGTGGGAAGGTTACAATTTGGCTAATTTCCAGTGCTATCTGTGCAATTGTTTTATTGATGGATTGTGGGGTTTAGATTACTGGGAAGGAGAAGATAATTTAACGTCTAAACAAAATTAAATCAATGAATTTAACATCTAGACAATGTTAAATCTAGATAATAGAGGATGTGAAAACTTGCGGGTGGTAAATTTGTAAAGGCTTGTTTTATTAACACCTCACATATTGTTAAATACAATCTACATATTTAATACATCTCACTTTTTTTTTTTCAATTAAATTTGTGTGAATACACTTCACAAACTTTTCCATAATACCTTCACACTCCACACTTTCAACATACACCCCACAAAGTATCTAATAATTTTTTTTTATTGTTCTCTAATTTTTTTTTCTACGTCGTTCGTCCATCTACTAAAATCATATCATTCACACCTCTTGATTGGCGTGAGCGTTGGGCTTATGCGCTAGGTTGTAGAAACCATGCAAGCTGCTCGAGAGTTGAGCTTTCTCCCCAACATTTATGATCTATCACTAGATTTTGGGTTGCCGTATGAGTATCATCAGGGAATTCAATATGGAGGAGATGTGATATATATAACTTCATAAAGCATTATCCTTCATTGAACATAAGGGCATTATGCTAGACAAAGACTATTCTTGCACCGTTAAACAAATATTCGAAAATGAAGTGAGAGGAAAGAACAACAAAGCGAAGAGACGTATTTTTATTGATTGATACAGGACTGCAAACAATGAAGAAAGGCTTCTATTTGCCTTATGTGCTCAACCGATTCTGGTTACTGTTCATGTGGATTATGAGTTCATCAGTTGCAAGAAAGGATTTACACATCAAAAGTGATTTTGTGTGTTTTTTTATTTTTTTTTACAAACTATGAGGTTGAAATTGTCACTGCATATTAAGGTATATAAATAGTAGCTAGGTCACGTGCTTCTATCCTCTCACTAATTTTTTAAAGGTGACTGGTCAATTAATGTTGTATAAAGGTTGCAAGTTGCAAAATCATGCCCTACTCAACCCCTCACATTTCTATGTCACACCCTAATTCAAATGTCTTATAGATTAATTTTCCTGCTCTTCATGGATAAGCCTGATCCCGTGTTTGTCTAAGTCCAATCAATTATAATACAGAGAAGTACAGGAGAAAATGGAAGTGTGACAATCGTTTCTTTGGAATATCAAACTAGATAAATGGAGAGGAGAAAAAAAAATAGAAAAGAAAGAAGAAACCAGTATCTTTCAATGGATTATATACAGCAGAAAGATACCATGTCACTGCTTCCCAACAACCTTACCATCCACTTCAGTTTTGGCCCAAGTTTAGTCATCATGTTTTTTGACAAAATGCACCGTCACATGGGGCGATAACCTAGCTTGTTCCTTGTCCGGTCGACAAAAGCCCGGGGCTGAAAAGGGAACTTCTGTTAGCTGGAAGAATACCCACAGTTTTTATGTGTCTTATAATTCTTATTAGAGTCCCTAGTTCCTGTGTTCTTTCGGTTATATGTTGTATTCATAAGGTCGAATGTAAGTAATGGATTAAATTCTGCAACCATAATGTGTTCATTGATGATATAATTGTGAAGCAGTATGAAATCCGTATGTAATGTCTAATATCACTAGTTGGGAAACAAAACCATGTGAGTTCTCATGAAATATGTTCAGAAACGTATCCGAATAATATATGGGGATCATTCAGGTACCCTAAAGAAAGGTTTCCGTATGGATTCCCTGTGTATTTTTGTGCCTATATGCAAGGATGGAGCCAAAAAAAATTTTGTGGGTGGGCTAGCTAAAACAATTACCCCAAAATCAAATGATATATTTTTTTTTTTTGCTACATACATATTGTATGCAAAAATGTAAGTTTAACTTCTATATTTGCATACTTAAAATTTGCTTGGTATGAACTCAATTAAGCTTTGCATATGCATACCGCAAAAATTACAATGAATCATCAAATTTACATATATTTAGATGCAAACACAAGAAGAAGATAAAAAACTTAAATCTCAATTACTGGTGAAAGATCTCTAACACAAAAGCATTACTAGTATTTAGCCTGTTTTTGTTGTACAATTTGGTCTCTGCAACGATGGGATGAGACTGTTGAGTAGTAGTGTACGATTTGTTGTAACACAAGCAAGATGACTAAACCAAAACAATCTCAAAGATATGAACAACGGAAACTCACTTTATTAATCAATAAAGGATTACAAAAGAACTCACATTAAACTTCACAATAGTTCTCTTGCCTCTCAAGTCTCTCTCTCTTAATCACACACCCTAACGTTAAGGTTTACACATATTTATACTAGACAACCTAGCCACAAACCTAATTCAAAACTAAGTTAGAATCCAAACACCACCTGGAAACTTGCGTCCAAGTTTCCTATACTCATTACAACTAGGATTCCTGCTTTAGTTAGGAATACAATTCTAATTTCATACCAAATCCAACAATCTCCACCTTGGTAAGAAATTCCATCAGAGATTTCATCTGCTTCCCTTGCTCCACCATTGTCAAGTTTCAAACTTGTCTAACATGCACCAAATCCAAGCAATGCTTGAACTTTAATCACCAACTACCTTTGTTAACATATCAGCAGGATTATCAGTCGTAGCAATCTTCTTAACAAGAATCTCACCTTCAGCTATAATCTCTCGAACAAAATGATATCGCACATCTATATGCTTGGTCCTCGCATGATGTACTTGATACTTTGCCAAGTAAATGGCACTTTGACTATCACAATACACATCCAACTTGTGTTGATTTACACCCAAATCTTCTATCAAACCAAGTGTCCAAATGGCCTCCTTAATAGCCTCAACCATCGCCATATATTCAGCTTCTGTGGTTGATAAAGCAACGGTTGGTTGTAGTATTTATCTCCAACATATAAGACTTTTCGCCATAGTGAATACATACCCCATGTTAGACCTTCTTTTGTCTAAATCACTAGCAAAATCAGAGTCCACATAACTAATGGAGAATTTATCAATTTCTCCGTCATTCTGTTCAAAACAAATTCCTGTATTCCTTGTTCCATGAAGATAACTCAGTATCCATTTAGCAGCATCCCAATGCATTTTTCCAGGATTATGCATAAACCTACTTACAATTCCTACTGCATAAGCAATATCGGGCTGAGTACATACTATAGCATACATCAACCCTCCAACCAAACTGGAATAAGGAACATCTTTCATCCTAGCTTTTTCTTCATCACGCTTAGGGCATAGTTGAGTGCTCAACTTAAAATGAGGAGCAAGAGGTGTACTCACAGATTTGGTTTCCTCACTAATGCCAAACTTGTGTAGCAGTTTTTCCAAGTACTGTTTTTGCGATAAATACACCAGTCCCTCCTTCCTGTTTTGAGTAATCTCCATCCCCAAAATCTTCCTTGCTTCACGAAGATCTTTCATCTCAAACTCTTTCTGCATCTGAGCTTTGAGCTTTGTAATGTCAGTTATATCACTAAAGGCAATAAGCATATCATCCACATAAATAAATAAGTAGACATATGTACCTCCACTTAATTTCTTGTGATACACGCAATGGTCGTAATGACTTCTAGTGTACTCCTGGTCCTTCATAAACTTATCAAACCTCAAATACCATTGCCTCGGTGATTGCTTTAAACCATATAGTGACTTGTTGAGCTTGCAGACTAGAACCTATTTTCCTTGTTCTTCATAACCTTTAGGTTGCCTTATGTAAATCTCTTCAGAAAAATTTCCATGTAAAAAAACAATTTTTACATCTAACTGGACTAACTCGAGATCAAATTATGCCACTAATGCAAGTAGAATTCAGATGGATGAGTGTTTCACTACAGGAGAAAAGATTTCGTTATAATCTACTCCTTCCTTCTGCGCATAACCTTTAGCCACTAGTCTAGCTTTGAACCTTACTGGACTTCCATGATTTATTCCATCCTTCTTTGCATATACACACTTGCACCCAATGGCCTTCTTTCCTTGAGGCAACTCCACCAATTCCTAGGTTTTATTCTTCTTGAGTGACAACATCTCGTCATCCATAGCTTCATGTCAATGCTTTGCTTCTCCACTACTCGGTGCTTCAGTAAAACTTGTAAGGATATCAACTTCGATTACTGGTAACGCGTATGCCATACATACAACATAATCTTTGAATCTGGCAGGAAGCACAACATCTCTTTTTCCTCTCCTCTTGGCAATGCACTCTTCTTGAATATCATCAACCACAGCTTCTTCGTCTTGTCTTTCTTCTTGGTCGACACAATTTTGTTCGTCATTCTCGATGCTAGATTTTTTAGAATTATCTATTGATAGCTCCACCTCATGGACAACATTCCTGTCCTCTTTAGGTTTCATATGGGATTCATTAAACATCACATCTCTACTCACTACTACCTTCTTGGGTTCTGTGCTCCATAACCTGAATCCCTTGACACCACTATGGAACCCTAAAAAGATAGCTTTCCTTGCTCTCAGATCCAGTTTGTTTTCTTTCACATGGTAGTAAGCATCACACCCAAAAACCCTTAGTCTTTCATAGTCTTGAGCTATTTTTCCTGACCATAATTCCATTGGAGTCTTACCATTTAAAGCTGCAGAAGGTAGACGATTCAAAATATGGCATGCATAATTTAATGCTTCTGCCCAAAATCTTTATTGCAATTTTGCTTGTGAAAGCATACATCTCACCTTTTCCAGTAATGTTCGATTCAACCTCTCTGCAACACCATTTTGTTGGGGAGTTTCTCTAACACTAAAGTGACGAGTAATACATTCCTTTTTGCATATCTTGAAGAAGGGATTAGAAGTATATTCCCCGCCATTATCACTTCTTAAGACTTTCAACTTCTTTCCAGTCTTCTTTTCAACCGTGTTTTTCCATTCCAAAAAATTATTCAACACCTCATTATTGGTGTATAAATGTATTTGCTATATTTGTTTTATTATATGCAAGTTGTAAGATGTAATGTGAGCCTTTGGATCATATTCCATATGGCATCTAGATTAAATTGTAACGAGTCATAGCTCATGACATGTGTAAGCATCTTATATGATGACTTAAGAATGGATGGTTGTGATTGAGTTGTAATGATGTGAGAGAGTGAGTGTGTTACTCACTCCTCTAACGGTAATATATGGTCTCCGAGTTCCTTGCTTGGAGAAAATGGAATCCAATGAACCTTGAAGCTTTCATGGTTTTCTAATCCTTTTGTCTGTACGTTTCTGCATTCATTATTCTATTGAAGAAACTCAATCCAGAAATCAAACACTAATATGGCCTCAGAGCCAGGTTGGATCTTGATCTAGGCGTGAAATTGTGACGTGGTTGATAGCGACGGAACTCGGAGGAGAATTGGGTGTTGCTACGACCGAAGAAAACTCTGAAAATTTCTGGGTTACTCGATAACAAGTCTAATATGGCTGGATCGAGTGGTGCTGATCTTCGGGCATCGGTTTTCAATAGAGAAAACTTTGATTTGGCAAATAAAGATGAAGACCATATTCAGATCTCACGATTTGTGGGATATGGTTGAGAAGGGGTACAGTTCTTTGGCGAAGAAAGAGGAAGAGATCACTGCAACTGAGCTTAAGCTCCTGAAGGAGACCATAGTTAAAGATGTTAAGGCTCTCAGCATCATTCAAGGAGCTGTGTCAGATGAAATTTTCCCTAGGATCGCCATACTAGAGACGGCAAAGGAGGCTTGGGATGTACTGAAGCAAGAGTTCATTGGAGACAAACAAGTGAGATTTGTGAAACTTCAAAGTTTAAGGCGTAATTTTGAATATACTCGGATGAGTAAGCATAAAACACTCTCTGTGTATCTTGTGCGATTATTTGATCTTATTACACAAATGAAAAGTTATGATGAAGATCTTGGAAATCAAAGAATTATGCAGAAGTTATTAATTAGCCTCCCTAAATCTTATGATAGTATTGTAGCTGTGATTGAAAATACTAGGGATTTGGAGATAGTTGATGTGCAAGATATAGTTGCGACTTTAAAAGGGTATGAACAGAAAATTAAGAGGCATTCTGAAAATAGTACTAAGAAAGCTTTTGCTAGTTTAAGTATAGCCCACAAGAAGAATAATTACAATGTTAATCAAAACTTCAAACCCACAAAGAATTGGAAGACAAAGGGTAAGAAGTGGGATAACAGACCTGTGCACCAACAAGGGAAAATTGTTGGATCTTCTGATGGAGCCAAGAACCCTTGCAAACACTGTGACAAATTACATTTTGTAGAGTGTTGGTTCAAGGGGAAACCAAGATGTCATAAATGTGATAAGCCAAGGCATTTTGCCAAGGATTGTAGGTCCAAGAAAGATACTCAACAGGCAAACTATGTCGGTTAAGTGGAGAACAATCCAACCATGTTCTATATTTGTATGGCAGTTGCTGTGAAGCAAGGTGAAGATATTTGGTATGTTGACAGTGGCTGTAGTAACCACATAACAGGAAGAGAAGATTTATAGGTGAATATAGATAGAAGTGTCACTGCCAAAGTTGAGATGGGCACAGGACAATTGGTTGAAGTGGTTGGAAAGGGTAAGTTACTGGTTGAAACTAAGCAAGGCAAAAGGTACATAAGGGAGATAATGTTGGTACCTGGTTTGAAAGGGAATTTGTTAAGTGTGGGACAGATGATGGAGCATGGGTACTACCTTGTATTTGGGGGAATTGAAGTCAGAATCTATGATGATTTCACATGCTCTAACCTGGTTGTCAAGATCCCTATGAAAGGAAATCGAAGTTTTCCCTTGAAATTGCAACCAGGAATCCAAATTACCATGAGAGCTAGTGTTGAGCAAGCTGCTGAGATATGGCATAGAAGACTCGGGCATTTAAACATGAATGCTTTAATGCAGCTACAAGCACATGAAATGGTAACTAGACTACCTGAGCTAAAAAAGAACACCACAGTATATGAGGGATGTGCACTTGGAAAGCATTCCAAAGATGTTTTTCCTAAAGAAACAAAGTGGAGAGCTGCTTTACCACTGGAATTGATTCACACTGACATATGTGGACCAATGCAAACATCTACCAAATCTGGAAACAAGTATTTTCTCACCTTCACAGATGATTGTACCATAATGGGATGGGTCAATTTTCTGAGAAGCAAATCTGAAGCATTTAATGTGTTCAAGAAGTTCAAAGCAACTATTGAACTACAAAGTGGGTACAAACTGAAAAAATTAAGAAGTGACAGGGGAGGAGAGTACACTTCACTTGAATTTTCTTAGTTTTGTGAAGATCTTGGTGTGGAAAGATAGCTCACAGTGGCCTATTCTCCTCAACAGAATGGTGTTGCAGAGAGAAGGAATAGGACCATTGTAGAAATGGCTAAATGTATGTTGTTAGAGAAAGGTATTCCATTTAAGTTTTGGGCAGAAGCAATTAACATTGCAGTCTGTATTCTCAATAGATGTCCTACCAAAGCCTTGAATAAGAAGGCTCCTTTTGAAGCTTGTAGTGGAAGGAAGCCGGG
Organism: Pyrus communis; assembly: GCF_963583255.1. Taxonomy (NCBI): domain Eukaryota; kingdom Viridiplantae; phylum Streptophyta; class Magnoliopsida; order Rosales; family Rosaceae; genus Pyrus; species Pyrus communis. Next base: position 13,915,081 of record NC_084805.1, on the reverse strand, counting down.
AATGAAACATTTAAGAGTGTTTGGATCTCTATGCTATGCACAAGTTCCATCACAGATGAGACAGAAACTGGATGCAACAAGTGTCAAACGCATTTTTCTTGGTTATGGAACCTGTGAGAAGGGTTACAGGTTGTTCAATCCTAAAACTAATAAGATTGTTATCTCCAGAGATGTAATATTTGATGAGAACTCTTGCTAGGATTGGAAATCGTGTGCTAAGAAGAATTTGCCCATTTCAGTCTCAAATGAAGTATATGAAGATGAAAGGAGTGATGTTGAAATTACAGAGAATGATGAAGAATTGGAATGCACAGAACCATTACAAGAGCAACAAGACCAAGTTATTATTTCTCGTCCAAGTCAAGTGGAACAAGTGAGTCACACTAGACCACAAGAGTATGATCACACACCTCTCAGGTTTAGGAGCTTGAAGGAAGTGTATGAGAGATGCAATTTCTATGTAATAGAACCTGAGTGTTTTGAAAATGCATCAGGGGATGAAGCTTGGAGAAAAGCTATGTCCATAGAGATTGAAATGATAAAGAAGAATGACACATGGGAGTTAGTCAATAGGCCATTAGATAAACCAGTAATTGGTGTCAAATGGGTCTATAAAACAAAGCTTAATCTGGATGGCTCAGTGCAGAAAAACAAGGCAAGATTAGTGGCAAAGGGCTACTCTCAGAAGCCTGGGATTGATTTCAATGAGACATTTGCACCTATGGCAAGGCTTAATACCATTAGAACCTTAATTGCATTGGCAGCTCAAAAGGAATGGAAATTGTTCCAATTAGATGTCAAATCTGCATTTGTAAATGGTACAATGCATGAGGAAGTATATGTTGATCAACCACAGGTATTTGAAGTCAAAGGGCAAGAAGACAAAGTTTACAAGTTGAAAAAGGCTTTATATGGTCTAAAACAAGCTCCCAGAGCTTGGTATGATGAGATAGATACATACTTCAACAAGTGTGGGTTCAAGAAAAGTCAAAGTGAAGCTACTTTGTATACTAAATTCAGTGATGCAGGTGTGCTTATTGTGTCTCTGTATGTAGATAACATTATCTACACAGGAAGCTCTGATGAAATGATTCAAGAGTTTAAGATGGATATGATGAAACAATATGAGATGTCAGACTTAGGAATGTTGCACCATTTCCTTGGTTTAGGCATAATTCAAACAGATAAGGGCATATTCATCCATCAAAAGAAATATGCCAAGTCTTTACTTGAAAAGTTTGGTTTAAAAGATTGTAAAGCTGTAAAGACTCCACTTGCAATCAATGAGAGGTTATCCAAGGTTGATGGAAGTGAGGATGCTGATAAAGGCTTATATAGAAAAATAGTTGGTAGTCTGTTATATCTAATAGCTACTAGATGAGATTTGATGTATGCATCTTGTTTATTAGCAAGATTTATGCATAAGCCTATAGGAAAACACATAAGGACAGCTAAAAGGGTCTTGAGATATGTACAAGGGACATTGGATTTTGGGATTGAGTATATGAAGGGAAAAGCTGTTGTGTTGATAGGATATTGTGATAGTGACTGGGCAGGAAGCTTGCATGATATGAAGAGTACATCAGGTTATGCATTCAGTTTTGGCTCAGGGATATTTTTTTGGGCTTCGATTAAGCAATGCAGTGTGGCTCTATCCATTGCAGAAGCTGAATATGTAAGTGCTGCAGAAGCTACAACACAAGCAATGTGGCTGAGGTTTGTGTTATCTGATTTTGGAGAGGAACAAGTAGAGGCTACACCTTTGCTATGTGACAACACTTCTGCCATAGCCATGTCTAAGAACCCAGTGTTCCATCAGAAAACAAGGCATATCAATAGGAGATATCACTTCATAAGGGATGCTATTCAAGATGGCACCATTGAGTTGAACTACTGCAGAACAGAGGAACAATTGGCAGACATTTTTACCAAGGCTCTTCCTAAGGATCGGTTTGAATACTTAAGACCTGCACTCGGAGTGAAATCAGTAAAACATTTAGAAGGGAGTATTGGTGTATAAATGTATTTGCTATATTGGTTTTATTATATGCAAGTTGTAAGATGTAACGTGCGCCTTTGGATCATATTCCATATGGCATCTAGATTAAATTGTAATGAGTCATAGCTCATGACATGTGTAAGCATCTTATATGATGACTTAAGAATGAATGGTTGTGATTGAGTTGTAATGATGTGAGAGAGTGAGTGTGTTACTCACTCCTCTAACGGTAATATATGGTCTCCGAGTTCCTTGCTTGGAGAGAATGGAATCCAATGAACCTTTAAGCTTTCATGACTTTCTAATCATTTTCTCTCTGTACATTTTTGCATTCATTATTCCATTGAAGAAACTTAATCCAGAAATCAAACACTAATACTCATGTTTGTGCTTCATCATATAAATCCATGATCCTCGTGAGTAATCATCAATAAAGGACACAAACCATCTCTTCCCTCCTAAAGATTCATTCTTTTTAGGTCCCCAGACATCTGAGTGTACATACTCCAATATACCCTCAGTTTGATGTATTGCAGTGCCAAATTTTACCCTTGTTTGTTTGCCAAGAATGTAGTGTTCACAAAAATCTATTTTTCCACTTTTGGCTCCCTTTAAAATCCCTTGTTTAATTAACCCTTGCAGTGCTTTGTTTCCCACATGCCCCAACCTTATATGCCATAGAGAAGATGTATCCTCTTGATCACCTTCTGCCACCATAGCTACCTATTTTTCCATGGTTTTGCCCTCCAACAAGTAAAGCAAACCTCTTCTTGGAGCCTTCATTATCACTAATGCCCCTCTAGCAACCTTAAGTATATTATTCTCAAAATAAAATTTGCAACCTTGGGATTCAAGGGTGCCTAAGGAATTAAATTCTTCTTGAGGTCTAGAACATATCTTACTCCTTGTACCTCTTGAACTGCACCATCATGATGCTTAATCATAACACTGCCAATCCCTTGCGTTGAACATGGATTATCGTCACCCATATACACAGTTCCAGTGATGCTTTTGAAAGATGAGAACCAATGACGTTGGGAAGTCATATGATGAGTGCATCCAGTGTCAAGCACCCATTGATTTACATAGTCTATCCTTTCCGCTACTGTTAGGGCACAAACAAAATCCTCATCATCAGCTTCAACAATGTTTGCCTCTGAATACTCATATTTCTTTTCCTTGTTTTTATCCTTGATTTTAGGACAATCCTTCTTCCAATGTCCCTTCTCATGGCAAAAAGCGCACTCATCTTTATCCAAGAATTTGTTGTTGCTTGAGTTACCTCTTGTGCGAGACTTGCTTTTCTTCCTATTTGCAGACTTTCTTTCTTTTGATCTTCCTCTCACCATTAGTGCTTCAGAGTTGTTCCTCTCTTGTCTATCAAGATTTCGAACTTCATGATTCATCACAGCACATGAGATCTCATCAAATTTAATAGTTTCTCTACCATAAATCCATGTCGTAACAAATGATTCATAGGATTCAGGCAAAGAATTCATCAGGATCAACGCTTTGTCTTCATCCTTGATCGTCTCTTCTAAATTCAACAATTCAGCAATCATTTTGTTAAACTCTTCAAGATGATCAATCATCTTTGTTCCTTTCTTATATTGGAAACAATAAAGCTTACTCTTAAGATAAAGCCTATTTTCTGCACTCTTTTTCAAATATTTGGACTCCAGCGTATCCCATAGTTCTTTGGCCGATGAAATATTCATCACACCATACTTTTGTGCCTTGCCAAGACATAACCGAATTGTGGAACATGCATGCGCATTTAGCCGCAGCCATTCCTCCTTCTTCATCAACATAGGCATATCTTCAAGTACTACAAGTAGTCCTGGTTGTATCAACACATCCTTAACTTCGCACTGCCACATAGCGAAGTTATTGGTCTTGACGAACTTCTCGATCTCGAACCTAGCACTTTGCACCGATGTTTTGGTGACCTCAGTGCCCCCATCATCTCCACTCTTGCTAGAGTCTTCAGGTTTTGTCATTGTTTTGGCTTAATCACTGAACCAAGCTCTTGATACGACTTGTTGTAACACAAGCAAGATGACTAAACCAAAACAATCTCAAAGATATGAACAACGGAAACTCACTTTATTAATCAATAAAGGATTACAAAAGAACTCACAATAAACTTCACAACAGTTCTCTTGCCTCTCAAGTCTCTCTCTCTTAATCACACACTCTAACGTTAAGATTTACACATTTTATACTAGACAACCTAGCCACAAACCTAATCCCAAACTAAGTTAGAATCCAAACACCACCTGAAAACTTGCGTCCAAGTTTCCTATACTCATTACAACTAGGATTCCTACTTTAGTTAAGAATACAATTCTAATTTCATACCAAATCCAACACGATTTTCACAATTAAGTTCCTCAAAACTCGTTTTTATGGTAAAAAAACACTTTAAGGGGTTGTTTTAAAGGAAAAAGTCTATTGATCCAACTGTTCACCCGATATTAACAATTAATAAGTGAAAGAAATTTTTTTATAATTTGATTCTTGAATTGGAGAGATTTTTCGGTATGTTTGGAATAATGAGTGGTACACTACATGTCATTATATAAATAGTGAGATACTTGTGTTAAAAAATTAACAATTTGAAAAATAAAACTCGCCTCCACTTAAATAATATCACGTGATGTACCATCCGTGTTCTGAGCACAATGAAAAATTTCTCCTTGAAGCGTTTCTCACTAACATTAATAATTATAAGAGTAGCTACGCTATTATCTATTTGAATATTGGCCCCTCGTTTGCTTGCAGCTCTATATTTCCTAAGATTTTTATTATTTGAATTTCAATCTGTATCTTTCATTGGCTACTTGGTTTAACTAAAGGAGGTAGGGCAAGATGTTTCTCAGGAAGGTTACTGGTTTGGCCAATAACAGATGAAGTCCACAAAACAAATAGTGGATAGACCAAACCATGTGAGTTCTCATTGCCAATATCCTACACTCTTCATCTATATAATAAACCCAATTGGCTTCACAAGCAGCACAAGTTTCACATTCTTCAACATTTATCCACTTGTATTGTTTTACAATTTCTTTAAACTCTTTTGCAAATCATCCTCTAGACAAATAAAAAAACCATGGGTTTTCGCTTGCCCGGTAAGAAAATTTTTCGACACTCAACCTCGAACGAGGCTGCTTCGAAAGCCATCGATGTTCCAAAGGGCTGCTTTGCGGTCTATGTTGGAGAAGGGCAAAGAAAGCGGTTTGTGATTCCAGTATCGTGCTTGAACCAGCCTTCATTCCAAGACTTGCTAAGTCAGGCTGAAGAAGAATTTGGATATCATCATCCCATGGGTGGAATCACAATCCCTTGCAGTGAAGACAGATTCCTGCACCTAATTTCTCAATCCAGTGGATGAGAGTACAACATACAGTTTTGACATCAAGTACAGCTGAAATATAACTGCTTGACATCGTTTTTTCTTGAAGCCAAGGAGAACCCGAGGCTAACAATATGGATTTTAGTACAGCTAGGGTAGCACATGTTCAGAAGGATGCTTACCCTTGTATCCGAAATTCTGATTTTTCTAATCCATATTTTTCCGCCCGGGAACTCACTAGTCAAGAAGAGCCGGGACATGAGCCAATTATGATTGTATAAGAGACATAACTACTGTTGTAAACTTCATCCTAATCAGATTGATTGATTTTGTTTCTTCCTTTTCCATTGATGTTTATTGTTTATCTTTAATCTCTTATTCTCCCAAATTAATGGATGCCCAAGAAACACAATCCATTGATAAAAGATATTTTCGGGGATCTAATTAATCTGGCTCGTGTATCTATTAGTCTTCACATCTCACCCCAAAAGTATACGAACAATCTTTTATTTATTTTTACTGAACCTTTTTTTATGAACAAATACAATATTTATTGATTAAGAAGGAATATGTACATAAATGAGGATATGGTGCATAAATGAGCCTCGATAAAACCCTTGATCAGGATTTCAACCCAGTCGAAGAGAAAAAGAGCGTCCCATACAAACAACTTATTAACTATCCTCAAAGAAAATACAACCAAGAGCAAAGCAAATCATGTACAGCTAGCTGTCCTCAATTAAAATATCAGTGATTAACTTCAGTGGTTCCTGGAATCACATCACCTCATGTCGACGTCCCAAGTCCTGCGCGAGCAAGCCTATGTGCTGCGTGGTTAGCCTTCCGACGAACATGGTTGAATTTAGGCTGGGAGAACTCTTGTAAGAAGGCACGAATGTCATTAATAATGGGCCCCAACGAAGAACTATCATCCCGTTCTTGTTGCATAGCGGCAAGTGTCATAAAAGTCTCCTTCGAAGACTACATCCATACCACCTGAATAAAACTCCTGGACAAAAACCACGGCTCTCCTTGCCTTAAGAAGCTCAGCTTTTAGCGGCGAGGTGACATCCCCAAGCTTTCCTGACAGTACAGCGAGAAAAACCCCATTACTGTTGCGCATAATCACCCCAAAGCCGCCACACTTCATCCTCTCCTCGCAGGCCCCGTCAAAATTACAGTTAATCCGGCCCACATTGGGCTTAGCTTCGCCACTGGTCTCAGAAATATCTTCAAGTTCTGCTAGAGTAAGTACAAGATACAGATGGTTACAAACAAGAACAATACTGTCAGCTCTGCTGGATTTCGCTAGGCCATGTCTGATTCTTCACTGGTTTCAGAAATATCTTCAACTTCTGTTACAATTTTCTCATCCTTACAAACCGTTGCGAGCTCCACAGCAGCAGCAACATTTTCCTTAACCGGATTACTTAAACGATTGCATAAAACTTAAGACGGAAGAATGATCTTTAATAAATGTAGACATTTTATAACATAATAAAAAGAAAGGGTTTTCTATGTTACATCAATGTGACAGGGGTGAATAGGTAATTCATTCACTTGACATGATCATCTGTTGATGATAGTAAAAAGCCATAGAACCGGGTACAACCTATTGCCCCCAACTCTTCAATCCTAATTGAATGTGCAAGTTCTGTTCCTTGGTTCCATTGCCTACCATTACAAATTAGCAACCTCGTAACATACCTTCATCTTAGGCAATAGAAACCAAGGAACAGAAATCAAACAGTACAAGATCACATGGTGATATAAGTTACCGGTAGTCTCATGTTCCTCTTAACCTCCATAGCTGCCCCCAAAAACATATAAATTAACTGATTAAATGAAGAACAAGGATGTTGCAACCATTATAAAACTTGGTGAACTGGAGTGCCTTTTCACATATGTAGACTACCAAAAATGCAGTACGTGATCGGGGATTAATTTCACATTCCCAAATATTATAAATAATCATATCACCTGCAGTTGTGTCAATGATGGATTATGAGGATGCGTTTCAATTGTCTCTTCAGTTTGTAATTAAGAACCCTAAAAATCATTATTTATTTAATAAAGCCTGTTTGGATGTGCTTTTAAAATAACTGAAAGCGCTTTTGATGAAAATATTTTTGGAACCAATCCTTAGTAAAAATGCAAGTAAATCCTAGAAAAGTACTTAAAGTGCTTTTAGCCATTTTAAAAGCATATCCAAACGAGCCAATATTCTCTAGGCAAGGAACTTATGAAGGAGAACTAGTATAAAAAATTAAATTGTATAAATTATTTTCTGACTATCAGAATACAAAGGGGATATTTACAATGGAAGTATTCTAACTCTTCAGGGCACAAAATTGAAGAGTTTTGTGTAGTGACGTTGGCCATGACATTAGAAGGAATGCAAACAAGAAGTGTGAGTGAAGGCCTCTTCAGTGCACGGAAGAGTGATGCCACCCATCGGATGAGTGGATCCAAACTTTTCTTCGCTGCAGCGCAGCAAGTCTTGGAACCACTGGTGGTTCAAGAATGATATTGGTACTACAAGTCTCTCCTTCTGTTCCTCTCCTACATAAACAGCGAAGTAGCCTTTCGGGACATTCATGCCCTACTCAACCTCTACCCTACCCCTCACATGTCTATGTCAAACCCTAATTCAAATTAATGTCTTATAGACTAAGTACCTGCTCTTCACGGATAAGCCTAATCTTCCATGTATGGCCAATAATCATAAAACGGAGGACTGCATGAGATAACGGGTGCGTGAAGATCGCTTCCCTTGGAATATCAAACTTGACTAAATGGAGAGAGGAGAAAAAACAAAAACAACAAAAGAAAAAAGAAAACTGTATCTTTCCATCAACCTTACCATCCACTTCAATTCTGGCCCCAAAGTTTAATCACCATGTTTTGTCACAGTACAACATCACATGGGGCGACAACCTAGCTTGTTCCTTGTCCGGTCAAAATTCGAAAACCTGGGGCCGAAAGGAGAACTTCCGTTTGCTGGAAGAATACCCACAGTTAATTTTATCTAGGAGTCCCTGGTTCCTGTCTTCTCTAGGCTATATATTGCTGGAAGAATACATATTGTATTCCCTGGTAAGAAAAAATTTCAACACTCAACCTCAAACGAGGCTGCTTCGAAGGCCAGCCATCGATGTTCCAAAGGGCTACCTTGCGGTCTATGTTGGGGAAAGCAAAAGGAAGAGGTTTGTGATTCCAGTATTGTGCTTGAACCAGCCTTCATTCCAAGACTTGCTGAATCAGGCTGAAGAAGGATTTGGATATGGTCACCCAATGGGCGGTATCACAATCCCTTGCAGTGAAGACAGATCCCTTCACCTCATCACTAACTCGCGGATGAGATCATGAGAGTGGATGCTAGCATACACTTTTGACATCAAGGACAGCTGAAAGATAACTTCTTGACATCGATTTTTTCCAAAGCGGAGATTTGAGTACAGCTAGGGTAACAGATATTCAGAAGAACGCTTACCCATGTATCCGAAATGCGGATTTTTCTAATCCATATTTTTTTCATCCCGGAACTCTCTAATCTAGAAGCAACGAGATTATGAGCCAATTACGATAGTATAAGAGACATAACTACTGTTGTTAACATCATCTTAATCAGATTGGTTTTTTTCTTCTTTTTCTCACAAATTAATGGATGCACAGAAACAGAATCCATTGATCTGGATAAATCATTTGACAAGCCTTAACAGGCGACTGAAAAGCAATCAAAATAAGTACAGGGTACAGATGGTTACATACAAGAGCAAAATTGTCAGCTCTGCTGGATTCCGCTAGGCCATGTCTGATTCTTCACTGGTTTCAGAATAGCTTCAACCTCTGCTAGAGTTTTCTCATCCTTGCCAATGGTCACAAGCTCCACGGCAGCAGCGACATTTTCTTCAACCTGATTATTTAAACAATCATTTAAGACGGATGAATGATCTTTATGAATGTAGGCGTTTTACAACATAATAAAAAGGGTTTTCTATGTGATGACAATGTGAGAGGACCGAATAGGTATTCATTTACTTGACATGATCACAACGAGTTTGTGCTATTGTTAAGCTATAGAGCCGGGCGGAATCTATATTCCCCGACTCTACAATCCTAACAAAATGAGCAAGTTAAACGCAAATGATGGATTGGAACCTGAATAACAGAGTTCATGCCAACCAGCACTGATGAGATATCCTTCTTGGACAAACTGTATTGCAGAGCTAACTTTGAAATATTCTTCCCTCTCTCTTTACAATAGACAGCAGCAGCTCGGCAAGCAGCCTGTAAGAACATAAAACAGATTATATCAGTTATAGTTTCTAAATTGCATTAAAGAAGACAGGATTGCATGAAGTGTAGCGCCAGCTGGAACTAATGCATCGAGAATGTTAACCTTCAGTTCAGCAGATGCCGGGTGCCATTCTGGAGGACCACTCTCAGTAAGCAGACCCATTGCAAGCGGAGAAGCACTAATGATTCCAACACCTTTGCTCTTTAGGTATGGTAGTAAATCCTCCAATGTTGAATCATTAATACCGAAGTGGCAATATGACAGGACGACGTCCACCGTGCCAGCTGGTATGCGATCAAGAACATATGTGAAAATTCCCAATGGAAGTCCTGTGATACCAATGAAACGAATCTTCCCGGCTTCTTTCAGTGTCTTTAGGGCAGGGATTGTCTCGTTTACAATCTGTTAACCAAAGTAAAAAGGAACACACACAAGCTTGATCATTATGCTGTATCAATTGAGATTATATTCCCTAAAGGGGAGGAAAAAAAAAAAAAAAAAAAAAAAAAACGACTAACTCTACATGTCACACTGTGAATTAAAGCAAATAAACCAACACATATTGAAGCACACAAACGATAAATGCCAAAGCACCTGGTCTAGAGACCCAAATTCTATATCATGGCATTGCAGAATATCAACATAATCTAGCTGCAACCTCTCCAAGCTCTCATCAATGCTCTTAGTCACTCTATCCGCACTAAAATCAAAACCGTCAGCATAGCGTCCACACTTGGTTGCCACGATGTACTCGCTTCTAGGAACACCAAGAGCTTTTAGCGATTTACCAAGCACCTTCTCTGACAAAGTCCCTCCATAATACCTACAAATTGGGAAGAAAAAAGGTAGAAGGAACATACAAAATTCTTGTGACATCCGAAGACGATGTGGTGAATAAATTTTGTTTATTTAGTAGTTAGAGGAAATACAAGCACATAATTGCATATCAAAACTTTGTTTTAGTGTCTCTTTGCATCTCATCTCTCCAACCAAACAAGTATTTTTGTGTCACAAATTATGTGAACTCTAAGAGTATCAATATTCTTTTTGATCTGCAATCACATGAACCCCAACTTTTCATTTTCTCAGCAACCAAACAGAAGCATTAGAAAAGTAATCCCCTTTAAATTCCCGCGAATCGTCTCCAACCAAACATCCCATTACAATTTACAAAATTTCAACCTTTCTGGCTGCATTATAAATTAAGTTTACACATTAATCTAATCTCAATTTTACGAAAACTTCCTTAAATTTCTCAAATTTTCTTGGCAACCAAACAGAACAAGAACAAGGCTTCGCGAATTTAAACTCGAGAGAGGATCAAAAGTTACATACGGAGAGGTGTCGAAGAAATTGATGCCTCGGCGGAAGGCTTCGCGAACGGAGCCGATGGCTTCGTCATCCGAGACGGGACCGAAGACGTTGCCGAGAGGTGAGGCGCCGAAGCCGACGCAGCTGAGCTTGAGGCCTGTGTTGCCGAGCTCTCGGAGTTCAACCTTTGGCAGCGGTGGCGAAGCCATTGTTTTGTTTAGATTCTCATTCAAGAAAGCTGCGAAGCACCGGGGTGGAAGTGAAGTGAAAAACTGAAATCTATGTTTTTAAGCTTTCGCTAAGTGGGGACGATCAGCATATAAATTAAATTCTTATCTTCTAAAGTATGACTCGTTATTAAATTCATACTAGTGTAGCAATGGTGTAATACATATTCAGCTCATGCTATCTCATTTATATATAGGTATAACACTCATTTAAACTGGCGAGAAAGGTTTTAGTATTATTTAGTGGAATTCAAGGCTTTAGTATTACGATCTAGTAGAATTTATCTTTACTTATAAGTTAGAAGTTTCCACATATTTACTTGTAAGTGAGAAGTTTTATATTTAAAGCTTGTGAATAACGAGTTTGAAATCAATTTATTACCTCACTTCTTAGTGCTAATAAATTGTTGTATGAAAAAATACAATACTAATTTTTTTTTTAATACATCGATATTTTTACACTAAAGGGAGGAGGAGTTCGGCTAAGTCACACGATGTGCAACCTAATTTGATATTGAATTCGCCATCCAGAATATTTGAATCTAAGACCTCTCCCTTTCAAGTGAAGAAGAATAACATCATGCCATAATACTAATTAGATTAGCATAAAAGTTAAAACTTGAATAGCCTGTAAGCACTTTACCCTCTCTATTAAGTTGTGCCAAACTAGAAAGATAAGGTCATCTGAAAGCCAACTAAACTGGAGCTTGAAAAAATTTAGCTGTGCTTGAGCACAGCTCTACGGGCTTTGTTCAGGGTTGTGTTGAGCTTCAGCTCAAATAATATTAATCGAGCCGACCTTAAAATTCAACTCGGCTGCTTTAGACTAAACCCTTTTGTAGGGTTATTGTTAGAATATACTTACGGTTTGTTTACATAATCGTAATCAAAATAAAAGGAATCAGATTGATAAGAAATTGAATTGAGGAGGAGTTGGAATGAGAAAAAGTCAGAATCAGATTCATGTTGAGGCTGTTTACTTAAATTGACTGGAATTGGAATAAAGTTTAAACTGAGTTCATATAAGTTGTTTACTAATTCACCTGAATCGAAATAGAAATTAATATAATTACTAAAGCACCCCTTTCATAATAAATTATCTTATGTCTAATTTGTTTCCATTATTTTATATACTAATTAAATTATTCGTATATAATTAAACTTTAATTAGTTTTATTCATTTCTTCCTATGTATTTCAAATAAATTATTATTACTCTTTTTTTATTAGTGAATAAATTATTTTATAGTCTAATTAATAAAAAACATTAATTAATTTCTTATGCAGAGAAAAGAAGAGAAAAAAAAAAAAAAAAACTTGCCAAACTTATCTGTTACCATAGCGCGCGCACACACACTCTATTTCTTTTCCCCACCATCACACTCTATATTCCCTCACCGTAACACTCTTTCTCCAGTGCATCTCATGACAACTCCTGATAAAGAACTGAGCCACCACCACACCATAACTCTTTCTCTCACTTCCAGTGTTCTAATTACAAAATTCTCTAGAGACAAACAAAGATGGTTGGGAGTGGTTGCAATGGGCATGAGATGTGGCCCTGGGCGGGGGAGGGTGCGCTAGTGAGGAGATGAAAAATTTGCAGAGCTGGGCAATGTCTCTCTGGTGAGATGAAGGGCATGTTGGAATAATAAAAACCAACTAAGGACACAATTGGTAAAATCAAGGTTCCAAAAAACGGTCATGCCTCGATCCTGACATACGTCCCGGATCGACACGCGACGTCACCAAATACTCGTATATCTAACATACTCATCTTCGGCATATGGCAAATCACAACTCAAGAATCAAATCTCATAGTAATTTTTTCGTATACTTTATGGCTGCATCTAACCTCCTCGTTAGACTGCCTACGTACCCTCATTAGGGATCAAGTCATTCGTAGTTCATCATTGCTAAAACTCGACATATAACACAGCATGTTTAAGCCAAAATGCATAACATTCCTCAATCAAACATTTGAACTTGACAAGCATGAATTATTCGATTCAAACTACATAACAACCCGCAAGACAGTAAAGGTTTCTATTTCATCCATCATATAAATCGTTATGTTTCAACATAAAATCGTTATTCATATCATGTAATATATCAAAGAATCAATAAAGCACAATAGTATCCTCTAGTCGCATTGATCACTGATCTAATTATTTTAATAACAATCATATTCAACATCCTTCCACAATCATCTCAAGTAACCTAGTCCATGATATCAATGAGGCACGATATTAACATTTAATTATGTTAATCAGTTAATCAGATCACATCTCAATGCTCAAAATTAATAAAGGACTTCTATATAATTCCCTACCTGGATTTCAAGTAATAACTTGATAATTCTAATTTATACTCACAAGATTTAATAACTTGATAATTCTAATATATACTCACAAGATTTATTGTGGGTAATTCTCATTCACTCAAATCCAGGGTACAAGTATAACTTATGGAAATGAGCAAGAGTAGGGATTATGGACCACTCAACGGAATCCAAAACTATCAATCGGTTTTTCACATGTAAAATTAGTGTCATCGATCACAATCTATAAACATCAAATATAGAATCATGCTTTATGAAAGCATAATCAAGTCACTGACAACTTTGAAGGAGTCACCCAGACATCCAACGACTTTTCTAATTCAAAGCACAAGATTCTCAAAATCCATCGTTCATATGTACATTAAAAACTAGGGCTAGAAGGATGCAGTTCGGCCGAAGTCTACATCTTTGAAGCTATCTCAATCCAAACTCAATGAAACCCAAGGTGGATACGATCCCGAACCATCACTCAACGAAATCGAGGAGTAGGAGGGATTCCGGACCATCACTCAACGGAACATCTCTTAACGGAATCCGAGTGGATACGATTCCGGACCATCACTCAACGGAACATCTCTCAACGGAATCCGAGTGGATACGATTCTGAACCATCACTCAACGGAATCGCGGAGTAGGAAGGATTCCGGACCAACTCTCAACGGAATCCGAGTGGATACAATTCCGGACCATCACTTAACGGAATCACGGAAGGCCAACAACCATATATACAACGGCTCAAAGAAATGAGACAAGCACAAGTTACTTAATTTACAAAAGTTCAACCAAGGGAAATAAGGCACAAATACTAAATTTAGAACGAATCATCAAAACGGGAGATAAAACCATATCGAAGCAACAAATCCCCATCACCACGGGTTAACGGTCTACCACTAGTCCGCACATTTCATTACAACATACCAAGCAAACCAATCAAACCATATTTCAATATATACATATCAAATCTCATTTCATAAACTTAAATCAATGTCTCAGTATTGGAAATAACAATTCAATAGAAACATATTCATAAAACCAATTCATATCCACACCGAATCATACTTATGAAAACATGGGTAATTACCAATATCACATATATTAAAGTCACCCGCATTTTATTATATCATACCATCTATGCACATTAACCACCTTTCAAATATGCAAGTCAAATCACATATCACAATCCTCATCAGTACACAAGCCAAATCATGTTTAATAAACATAGGTTTATGGCTAAATATATAAAATCACATTTCAATAGAAATCATATTCATAAGACCAATTCTTATTCACAATTGGTACCAATAAAAGAAATTAAGATAATAAACATATCTCATATATTCAAGTCGCTAACAAACCAATATAGGCCCACTAGATTTTCACTAGTAATACCCTAAGGTCCGTAAACCATATCTACAATAGCATACTAAAATTTGGTGTCAATTCAAAGATAAGATCGTCAATTATTAGAATATTCAAGTGACGGACCTTATTGAAAATATACTCAACCAACAGCATTTCATAAATCAAATGTTACATATCGGAAAATTCGACTTTTTCCAAAAATTCTCAAATTTCACAAGAATGAAGATCTCTACAAGTAGAGTAAACTTTATACTTGCGGCCAAGGCCAATTTGGCCGGAAAACACCCCAAACTAGCCATGAACCGCCAAAAACCATAAGGTGGGTGTTCTTCAATTCAACTTCCTTGGTGTTCCAACACCCCTACAACCTGTTGGGACTTGTTCCTGGGTCCGAGGGGAGTTGACTAAGGGTGGTGGTGGGTGGTGAACCTCACCGGAACGGTGGAATCGCCGTCAAAGCTCCATGGGTCACCCGCACAGTTTTTACACGGTTTTGGACCTAAAAACCCTCAACTTAGGGTAGAAATGGAAGATGGGAGATGGTGGAAGAGGTTGCAGGTGATTGATATTTAAATTTTTCCTAAAAAAAATGGTGGAATTGGCCGAAAACCACTCCGGGTTGGCGCGGGTAAATGGGTCCACAGGAATGGAGGGGAAATATCCCCTTTCTTTTTCTTTTTCTTTTCCCTCCCGTTTCCTCTTCCTCCTCATTGGTTTTTTTTTTTTTCCACTCATAATATGATTGGTCCCCCTTCCCCTTAACTTTAAACCCACATGTGGGAATTAAATAATTTCCACAATCTATAGTTCACAACTTCAAACGTCTGTAGTTATACCATTATAACCCAGACTCGTAAACAACTTTCGCCTGTGCGTTCATGGGTTCGAGATCTATTCGAAAACGTTACTTGTGACCTCGAAAGGTCAACAAGTAAATAATAATTTTCCAAACTTCACTCTTCGTAACTAGTTTAATTGAAATCTAATTTCAAATAAATGAATATAAATTCTCGAAAAATAATATAAAATCTCAATAATACAAATACGTAGATTATAATAGTGAAATTCGGGAATGGGATTTCACAAAAACGCTAAGCGCTAGTCAGGTGGTGGGCTAGCGCTTAGCACCTAGGCAGCTAGGCGGAGTCTATGCGAGCGCCTAGGCGGCCTAGGCGCATTTAGGTAAATTTCTTAAATATTATATGAATTAATTAAATTTACTATATCAGATGTAGATAATTATTGAATAATATGTTATTTCTTATAGAAGAACATACATATGTGAATGTTTTATGTGCATATATAATATGCTTGCCTAGGGAAAAAAAATATTATCTAAATAATTTATAATTTATATAACATATATATATATATATATATAAAGCCCATGCAAGTGGGTGGTTTTCATAATTAAAACCATTTGATGACCCTTCAAGTAGTAGTTGTCCACCTTACGTCTTTCACATCACCCAAGATGGACCCTAGTCATCACCAGCTTTTGACCTTGGAAAGTGAAATGTCATTTGTATAGCCTATTCGTTTCTTCTTCTTTGCCCTTTCAGAAAATTGGATCTTTTAGTGATTCTTTCTTTCTCTCTCTCTCTTTCTCTCTCTCTCTCTCTTTCTCTCTCTCTCTCTTCGCAATCTCTTTTCCCTCATCTTCGTTCTTCTTCTTCGCCCTGTCAAAACCTTAAAATTGGATCTCAAATCCAACTTGCGCCACCACAGATTGAAATGTTTAATAGTCTCTCTCTCTCTTTCTCTTCGCACTCTTTCATCCCTCATCTTCACAGTGATGAGCTGCAGAAATTTGCCGAGGCTCTGCTGCTACATACAAGATTAGAAGTTGTAGATCGGATTTGCAGCGAGATTCAAACTGCCTAGACCACCGCCTAACGCCACCTAAGGCGCCTAGTGAGCGCCTAGGCAGATGCCTAAGTCCTCCTCGCCTAACTAAACGTTTTGGTCTAAATCAGGTCGGAGCTCCGCCGCCTAGCGCCTTGGCTGATTTTTAGAACATTGGGTAAAATAAGTCCATTCTGATTACCCACGTCTTCCAGGATCCAAATCCCTCCCTCATTAGGGAGTCCAAATCCTCCAAAAATAGGAATGGGATTCCAGAATTTAGATGGGACCCACATAAATTTTGATTCCTCCATGTTAGATAAACAAAGGACTATCTCGTAATTGGAATTCAATTTCGTGTTTTGTTTCCGATTACGGATACGTAAACATGCCATTAATTACTCCAAAATTATCTCCGTGATTTTAGCATGTATTATAGGAATGTAAGTTACAATTCTATTTAGTGTAGGATTCCTACCTCAATGGGGATTAATATAACTATATATGTTGTAATATTTTCACAGATCAATACAATGAATCATAATTCTACATGGTATCACTTGTCTAAATTTTCTTAGGCCATAGGTTTTTCTCTTCTTCCTTCCTTTTGCCGTCCAAACCACACACACAAAATAATTTTTTTATATATATATATATAAAAAAAATAAAAAAAAAAAGAATAACCAGATCCACTGGCCGTTCACATCCCTCCCCCTATGGCATCATCTTCTTCCTCTCTTTATGTCCAAAACACTGCAAACGTCCTTAAACTTTCTATCACCAACTGTATTGTTTGGGTTCGTCAACTCAAAGTCTTTTTCATTGGTCATAATCTTTGGAAATATGTAGACGGTTCTTCTTCCTCTCCCCCACCCACCATTGCCAATCCTAAATACAATGAAGTCGATCTTCTCTCTCCTCCTAAAATCCCTAATCATGAGTTCCTCTATTGGTATCAACAAGACCAACTGTTACTTAGCTATCACATGAGTACGATCTTTGAATCCTTACCTTATTTCACTATTAGTTGTGTTTCATCTCATGCCTTGTATGATTGTCTTCACACACAATTTTCTATGACCTTTGTCCCTAATGAAGCCGCTATGCGCTTTTAACTATTGAATTTGTCCAAAGGCCAACACCGTATATGCATACATTGAAGAAGCCAAATATCTTACTGATCAATTTGTTGCAATTTGTGAGCCTATTTCTGTTAAAGATCTTGTTATGTTTACTATTTGTGAACTCAACCTGATTACTGGATGCTCACCACTACCTTGTTCAATGGCCATCTACCTTTCTTCATGGAGTTATGTTCCAAACTCCTCACATTTGACAAATAAAATCCCAAACATAATTCTGGAGTTCATAGTGGCCAAGCTTTTCTCATGGTGAATCCATCGTCCTATTCCAATTTAAGGATTGGTGGTGGTCGTGGCCATTCTAGGGGTGGTGGTCAACGTAACCATGGAGGCTAGCGTGGCCCCTCTAGCCCTAGAGGCAATCGTAGGCCATAGAATCATTCACATTAGCCTTTTAATATAACCCAACCCATTAACCATCAGCCGCAACCTTGGAATGCTTAGTTGTAGCCTTACTTTAATACAAGCTCCGTCCAACTTGTTTTGCCTAATTTTCTACCCCAGCAGCCTGTACTTTCCTAACTTCACGCCCTTCTCAACCCACTACAGCAGCCTTCATCCTTGGCCCTGCTTGGTGTCACAACTGTAACACTTCTCAACACACCTACTAAACTTGTCCACATTGTTACAGCAGGCCAGATTAGGCACCATCTTTCTTTGGAACCCAATTTACACAACAACTCGAACCTATTTGGTGTCTTGACACGAAAGCTACCCACCACATTACAGGTCAATCGTCTTTGGTTCCTCATATACATCTCTGTGTCGGTCTTTCTTATATCTACTTAGGTAATGGTGATGCTATGAACATTTTCCATATTGGTAACATTCCTCTTTCTCTTGGTTCTTCTAATTTTTACCTTCGAAATACCTTTTTTATTCTTGAACTTCATAAAAATATTTTGCATGTTGCTTGTTTTACCACGACAATTTAGTATTCTTTGTCTTAACTCCCTATTTTTATCCAATCAATGGCTCACTTACTAGTGTGTTGTTGTTTCCAAGCCTCTGTAAAGATGGGCTTCATCATTTGTCTCTGTCTTCCACTGTCTTTGCCATACTTTTAGCCTATGTCACCGTTTCTTCTACCACTTGGCACCAACATTTTGGTCATCCATCGTCATTAGTCATGTCTCGTCTTTGTTCTAGTTTAAATCCTACAGTCAAAGTCGACAGAGTCGTTTGTACGGACTGTGCCCTTAGCAAGTCTAGCCAATTACCCTTTTATTCTAATAATAATATTCGTGGTTCTTCCCTTTTTTGTATTATTCATTATGATGTGTGGATGTCTTCAATTACTTCTGTCAGTGGTTTTTGTTATTATGTACTATGTACTCATGATTTTTCACGTTATTCCTCGATTAAACCTATGAAATGAAAATCTGAGGTCTTTTGATCACTTTAAACACTTTGTTGCCAAGATTCATAACCTGTTTTACGCCACAATTATAGTCCGCCAGAGTGACAATGGTATTGAATATGTCAATCAATCATTTTCTACCTTTTACCATGAACATGGAATCGAACAACGATATTCTTGCCCCCATACTCAACAACTACAATCAAATGGTCTTGCCGAACAGAAACATTGCCACATTGCCACCCTTATTCACTCCCTTCTCCACACCGCCAGTTAACCTCACATCTTATGGGTTGAAGCGGCTCACATTGTCGCTCATCTTATTAATCTCATTCTCACACCAGTTTTAGGTTAGACCACTCCTTATCAAGTCCTTTTTAGTCATTCTTTCACCTACTCTCATCTTCGTGTTTTTCATTGTCTCTGTTGTCCTCATCTTGAACCATACATTGCTCATAAGTTAGAGAGTCGTTCTAAACATTGTGTCTTTCTAGGTTATAGTTCTCATGATAGAGGTTATCATTTTCTTAATCCCTCTACTAGTCATGCCTAAGTGTCACGTCATGTTATTTTTAACGAGTCTTCTTTTCCTTGCAGTGTTATGTAGGTATCACCTTCTTCAAAGTATACGAAACTTCTTATTACCCAAGCCACCTCACCCAACTATTGTGTAAGCCCATTCCGCCATCTTTATCCCCTCGCTGACAAGCCACCTATTTTTAACAAGTCTTCTTTTCTCGGGTGTGTGAATCTCCAGTGCGGGCCATCCCTATACACAACCCATTATCTAACTCATCATGGTCTGCCTCAAGCTCATAGTTTTCCTGTGGCCAGCCTCTTGACTTTGCTGCATCATCTCAACCCTTTTCCTAATGTACATGCAATTTTGAGCTTCAGCATGCCCAATCTTCCTCTAGGCCTCTGTCTATGTCTAGGCTCGCACCCACTACACCACTAGTTGGACTTGGCATCACTGGGCACGCACCTTATTCCCCAACAAAACGCTTGGGCTAATGCCCATTCCACCATCAGACAACCCTGGCCTTCTGCATGTTCCTCTATCAAATAGCACTAGGCCCATGCCTACTCATCCACCAACAAGCTCTGGGCCAGTGCCCCATCCTTAATTTGATACTTCCACTCACTCCATGGTCACTTGGCTTTGTGATGGGATCATTAAACTTAAAACCCACATTGATGGCATTGTGCGGTATCCTTTTTTGCACACCTTTTTAGCGTCTCTTGAAATTGACGAACCTATATGTTTCTCACATGCATCTAAACATCCTCACTGGTAGCTAGCCATGATAGAGGAAATTAATGATCTTTTGCGTAATCAAAATGGTCTCTTGTGTCTTCTCATCCTGGTCAAAACACTATCTGCAAATTGGTTTACGGTGTTAAGCATAATCATGATGGTTCTATTGAAAGGTATAAAGCTCGTCTTATGGCAATAAGTTTTCATCATCTGCTAAGTATTGATTATGCTGAGACGTTTAGTCCTATTATTAAATCTACCACTTTACACATTGCTCTAAGTTTGGCTATTTCTCGGGATTGGACTTTATGCCAATTGGATGTCAAAAATGCATTTCTCCATAGGTTTCTTCATGAAGATGTCTACATGGATCAGCCATTGGCTTTGTTGACTCTACACGTCTTCATCATGTCTGCCACCTTCACAAATCTCCCTATAGTATCAAGCAGGCTCCTCATGCTTGGTTTAACCAGATTCGTTCTTTCCTCTTGTCCATTGGATTAATTCATAGTATTGATGATTCCTCTTTTTTTTTATACTTCAACATCTCACTCGCACTATTATATTTGCTACTTTATGTGGAAGATATTGTTGTTAGTGGCAGCTTTTCAAATCTTGTTACTCAGTATGTTGATGTTCTTAAAAAGCGGTTTGACATTAAGGATTTATGGGCCCTCAGTTATTTTCTGAGATTACAAGTTACTTATGACTCCATTGGCCTACATGTTTATCAACTTAAATATGATCTAATCTTCGTACAAAGTTTGATATGATTTTCTGTAAGCCAACCCCTGCCCCGACTCCTTTTGTTACTAAGGTTGTTCTCACTACTACAGATGGCTCTTTGCTTGCTTCTCCCACTATTTTTCGTGAGTTAGTTGGCTCTCTCCAATATCTTACTCTTACTCATCTTGACATTTCCTTTTCTATCAACATTGTTGCTCATCATATAAGTTCTCCTCACACTACTCACTTGATAGCAACTACAAGGATTCTCCGTTATGTTAAAGGTCCTTTAAACTTCAGGATTCATCCGTGCCCTCAGACTACTTATGTTGCTTTATCTATTTATCCGAATACTAGGCACTCTACTACTGGTTATCTTAAATATTTGGTTCTAATCTCATCTCTTGGTGCTACAATAGCACCCCCATTGTTTCCCATTCGAGTGCTGAGTTTAAGTATCGCTCCCTTTCTTATACCTGTGTTGATACCACTTGGGTTTGCTTCCTTCTTGGTTCGCTTGACTACTCTTATTTTACTACTTTGTGATCATTTGAGTGCTACCTATCTTGCAGCTAATCCAGTTCATCATGCTCGCAAATCAAACTTAATTATCACTTTGCATGTGAAAAAGTTTCTTTTGGTAGTGATCATGTTTGTTACATTCCCTCTTTTGATCAACAGGCCAATTCTCTGACTAAATCTCTTCATTAGCTTCGTCATAACTCCTTTGCTCTATCCTTGTCCGATCAGGCTCATCCAGGTTGGGGGGTTATAATATATAATTCCTACCTCAATAGAGATTATAGGAATGTAATTTCCAATTATAAATAGTATATAATTCCTATCTCCATAGAGATTAATATAACTCTATATATGTTGTAATACTTTTTGCACATATATACAAAGAATCATAATTCTACAATTATACATATTATTCCATGAAAAAAAATATATAGTGGCTGATGAATTTTCTAATAGGGCACGATATTTTCATTCATATATTTGATTTAGTAACCTTTTATATGTAATTTTTCTTAGACTAAGATTTGACCACTTAGGTTTGTAAAGTTCAATTCATCTTTCATAAAAACAAAATATCTCTCGAATAAAGTGAGTGACCAAAAGTTAACAAACGTTCGCTATTCAATTGTGTGGCAGCAAGAAATATGAGAGAGAGAGAGAGAGAGACAGACTTTTTTGTCGAAAACGAAATTTTGGTCCTCTTGGTCATGCATAATTTCGGTCTACAGTTAAGGAGAGATGATGCAGTTGAACAGCTCACAAAACCTACAATAATATGATCACAAATTAAGAAAGGTATCTTGTACAACTAAATTGCAGGAAACTAGTGCAACAAATTAGCGAGGAACTTCCCTCTGCAAAGACAAGTCCATTGAATTTTTGTCCTCCCTTGGCCAACATGGACCGCTTCACCGCTTCACCGCTTCCATTTTTGTTTGCTAGTAATGGCATTACTTATTTACTAGGATTAAGTACCTAAAGCACCCTAATATTTTAGGGTGATTCTAAATTGGTCTCCACCTTTTTAAACATTTCAAATAAATACCCAACCTATTAAAAATGTTACATCCATTAAGCACCAATTAAAAATCTGTTAGATTAACTAGGCTTACTTTGTCTCCACAATCAATAAAAAGGTCATGGATGCATAGCCTCCACTAACTAACGGTTACGACCATCCTCATAAGGAATCACCTCCAAACCCGACACAAAACTACCAACTCCACCTACAACTCAAGCTACCAACATCGAGAAGAAGGGCATGGTTGCTAAAATGAGTTTGACTGCTATGATGCGACCACCACCATCTTCACCACCCCAAAAGAAAAACTAGAAGCTTTACGAGCTGATAATTGGCGAATGTGGAAATCACATGAATAGAAACAAGCTCCTTGAAACCCTATCTGAATTCTTAATCCTCTTCTTTGTTAAGAGGTTGCCCTCTTGATGTAATTTGGGTCCATTTTTTATTCAGTATACTGAATAACCATTTGATCATTGGATTCCATATTATATAATCTATGTTTGAAATTTAGATTTTGAGACAACTAATATTAATATTGTCCATGATATAACTAGTCGTGGGTTTTAAATGCAATCTATGTTTGAAAAATTAACTGGGGCTTAACTAATGTGACATTTTTAATAGACTGAGTACTTGTGTGGAATGTTTAAAAAGGTTAAGACCAATTTTGAATGACACTAAAAGGTTATGGGATTTTATGTATTTAATCCTATTTACTATGTTAATTTTAGGAATAGCCTTTCTATCATAATCAGTCTTTAATTTGTTAAGGTATCTAAAATTAAGACTTATTTTCAACTACACTCCTTGGAACTTGATTTCAATCCCATTTTGTCATAATCTCTGGAACTCGATTTTAATCCCACTTGGCCCACTGAAACTCAAAACTCGCCGCTTTACTCCATGGAACTCAATTTTGATCTCATTTTGCTCCCTAAAACTCAATTTTGATCTCACTTCGCTCCTTAAACTCAAAACTTGCGAATTTACTCCTTGAAACTCAAAATTCGTTTTACATTGCCTTGTTTCTATATTTTAGAATAAGTTCATCCATTCAAAATTTATAATTGGTAATATGCTAAAAAGGAACAAAAAGAAGCATATTCTCTCCTCACTAGCCATGCCTCCATTAAGAACATAAGAACATAAGAAATGAAAAAACAATGGAACTAATTATACAATATTATTAGATATGTTAGCTTTATACGTAGGTCATGTCAACCATAAGTGGACCCTAATTATGTCACATAAATAAACTTAATGGTTATTTAATGAAATACATAGAAACAAGCCAAAGTGGAGAAAATATTGAGTTTTAGGGGGTAAAGTTATGATTTTTGTGTTTCAGGAGGCAAAGTGGGACCAAAATCGAGTTTCACAAAGCAAAATGGCTAGTTTTGAGTTTCAAGGAGGCAAAGTATGATTGAACTCGAGTTCAAGTGAGTATAACTAAATATAAGCCTAAAAAGTATCATGGGTACTACAATGATATTCATCTTTACATATAAATGATAGGTTTAAAATTTGATTACATTAAATAAACAGTTTGATAAAATTCGATTACACTAATTAGGGCATTCATCTTTATCAATTTAAGTTATAACCACTGGTAACACATCAACATTAAATAAATGCAGTTAACCACATATCATATAGCAGAATGTTCCCTTAGCCTATGTTTAATTGACGTGTTTCCAAGTCTTGAAGGATATTGGGATCAAATTAGTAAGGAATGTTCAAAGGGTAACAAAAAGGGATTAGAAAAGTCATCCATGAGCATTATTAAGGCATCTGAGAGAGATTTGTAAAAGGTGTTGCTATCCAAATACTGTTTTACACTTTTCATGCCTTTTAATTTTTTTCTACCGTTGGATTTAATAAATTAAATAAAATCAAAAAATAGAAATTAACAAGATATGTAGAAAGTAAAAGAAAATATGAAGCACCATCCACTTGCAAACCCCTACTTAAAAGAAATAATTTACAAATCTCCCACGTATGCTTTTGTAATGTTCATAAAAATAAGGGATAATCGATCTCTATTAAACTTTTTATGGCTCATTTTTTATAATAATTTGGACTCACTTGTAGGGAATTCACAAATCAGTGCATGCATGATGCAGCTGTGTAATTGATGATATCAAATTTGGAGATACTGCCCGAACCTAGTTATCTCCCAAGTGTATGAATAATAATTAATTAATAGATATATACAAACATGAAGATCTTGAATGAATCTTCTGACACGGTTGAACAATATGAATAAGGCTAATATTATAATGAATTTTTGAGGACGGCAACTTTTGTCCAATTGACGTACGTCTGACATGGATTTCACCTCAACCCATGTAGTTTTGATTATGAAAAAATGATGTGATATCCACGTACCTAAATTTACTTCATACACATTATTTTGATTTTCGGTCGTCGAATCGGATGAATTGAAGAAGATCAACAGACAAAAATTATCAAAGGGTATGTGAGAAGTAAAATGGGATGTCTGGATTGTACATCCCTATAGCAAATGATAGGGCACTTATTTTAGACTATTTTTTAAATCACATGTTAAAAACAGTTTGGATTTCGTTTTTAATGAATTGAAGAAGATCAACAATGTTATTTGCCCTTGTGTGTTCATTAAGAAATCCAATTCTGGATTCGCTATAGTGGCAGTATATGTTGATGATATGAATCTAGTTGGGATTCCTGAAGAGCTCAATAAAACTGCTGAATATCTGAAAAGCGAATTTGAAATGAAAGACCTTGGAAAAACAAAATATTGTCTCGGCCTGCAGATCGAGCATTGTGCTAGTGGGATTTTGGTCCACCAATCAGCTTACATTGAAAAAATTCTGAAGCGATTTGGTATGGACAAGGCTTATCCACTAAGCACGCCAATGGTCGTTCGTTCTTTGGACATTAAGAAAGATCCATTTCGTCCAAAAGAAGATGATGAGCTGGTCCTTGGTCCAGAAGTACCATATCTGAGTGCAGTAGGTGCTTTGTTGTATTTAGCACAATGTACTAGACCAGATATAGCTTTTTCAGTTAATTTGTTAGCAAGGTATAGCTCTGCTCCAACAATTCGCCATTGGAAGGGTATCAAAGATGTATTGCGATACCTTCGTGGGACAACAGACATGGGTCTCTTCTACTCAAAGAACTCCACAGATGACCAGGTCCTTGTTAGATATGGCTTCCTCTCTGATCCGCATAAAGCCCGCTCACAAACTGGATATGTGTTTAAGAATGGAGATACAGCAATCTCATGGCGCTCAACCAAGCAAACATTAGTTGCTACATCTTCAAATCATTCAGAAATACTTGCTTTACATGAAGCAAGTCGTGAATGTTCTTGGTTAAGATCAATGATCCATCATATCCGGAATTCATGTGGTCTAACTTCGAAGACAGACAATCCAACTGTCATCCATGAAGATAATGCAGCCTGTGTTGCCCAAATGAAGGAAGGATTCATCAAGGGCGATAAGACTAAACACATATCTCCAAAGTTTTTCAGTGCACATGAGCTTCAGAAGGCTAAAGTTATTGAAGTCAGACAAATCCGTTCAAATGAAAATCTGGCAGACTTGTTCACCAAATCTCTACCAAAGTGCACATTTCAGAAGTTAGTGCAAGGCATCGGATTACGTCGACTTACCAAACAGCTAAATTTGGAAAATGCGGAATCAGGGGGAGATACATATCAGGGGGAGCATCCCTGATACATGCTTGTTGTACTCTTTTTCCTTCGATTAGGATTTTTCCCACTGGGTTTTTCTTATCAAGGTTTCAACGAGGCAACATAAGCATACTTGACACTATATCAACGATCCAGGAAAAGTTGTACTCTTTTTCCTTCGCTATGGTTTTTTCCCACTGGGTTTTTCCAAGCAAGGTTTTAACGAGGCAACTCATGTTGATATGTGGGCATCCAAGGGGGAGTGTTGAAAAGTCTAATGTCTAATGGCAATGAATGCCCACAAAGCAAAAGTCTTCTGCATGGGCAAAGTTTTCAATGCCCATGCAAAGTGAAATTGGAAAGTGAATTGTAATGACTGCATCAGTTTGGAGACGCTCTATAAATAGAGCACTCCGCATGTTTGTAAGTTACAAGAAAATAAGAAGAAGAAAGAAAACTAGAGAAAAATATCAGTAACATCATCTACTCCTCTGCCTTTTTATTTGTTATCTGCCTGTGCTATAATTTTAGTGTGGCATTTTACATCTACCTTGCACCCACCACTTAAAAGGTTATCTCTCAAACTTTAATCCTTTTATAACACGTTATCAGCACGAGTCTCTATATATAATTATTCTCTCATCTCTCTTCGCCGAACGAACGAAAGAAAGAAAAAAAAAAAAAAAAAAATGTTTCCTTTAAGGTTTTTACTGTTCATCTTCTTCCTCTGCCTCAACTGCACCGTGTACCCTCGCGACGAATTGTTTGCTCCGTGCCTGCTCATAGTCCTCCAACTAACGGTTACATACATCTTTGATTACTTGTTTGGTGTAGAGATTGATTACTAACTCAGTATTTATTTATGTTAATTCTACTGCAATCCAAGATGGTGCGGTACAATCGCCCATCTTGAACTGCAAATTTATTCTTCCTGCGATCCAAGACGGTGCGGTATCATCGCCTATCTTGGACTACAGATTTAATTTTACTGCAATTTTTAGGTGGAGCGGTATAATCACACACCCTACCCTGCATATTTGAATTTACCTGCTGTTTAATTTCATTGCAATTTTATGTGGTGCGGTATAATCGCCCACGCTGCTCTGCATATTTAATTTTCCTGTTACTTGAGTGGTGCGGAATAATCGCCCATTCTATATTACATTATTTCAATGAGAATGGTGCGGTACGATCGTCCTTCTCATTCACCCTGAAAATCTCGAGCCAGAAGTTTCGAGTGCTTATCATTTTGGCCTGAAGATCAAAATGAAAAATTTGTAAGAACCAGAAGTTCTAACATCATATTCCTTCAGGAATACATATTATTGCAAGTTCTTACACATCTCATTTTCTTTCAGAAAAGAAAATGGCGAACTTGGCGAAGCTTGAATTTGCTGCCCTGGATATTACCGGGAAGAATTACCTGACCTGGGTACTGGATACCAAGATTCATCTGGAAGCAGGGAATCTTGGAGATACCATCAGGGAAGAGAGCAACTCATCCTCTCAAGATCAGGCAAAGGCCATGATTTTCATTCGCCGCCATCTTGATGAGGCGCTAAAGAGCGAGTACTTAACGGTTGAAGATCCGTTAGCTCTCTGGAATGCCTTGAGAAACAGATACAATCACCAGACAACGGTGATTCTTCCAAGGGCCCGCTATGAGTGGACTCATCTGAGGATCCAAGACTTCAAGTCAGTGGCAGAATACAATTCTGCATTGTTCAGAATTACCTCTCAGATGAAGCTCTGTGGGGATATTATTACTGAGGAGCATATGCTGGAAAAAACTCTCAGCACATTTCATGCCTCCAACGTGCTCCTGCAGCAGCAGTATAGAGCACGAGGCTACACTGAGTACAACCAGCTGATATCTGTGCTCTTAGTAGCTGAACAGAATGATGAGCTCCTGATGAAAAACCATCATTCCCGACCTACTGGATCTGCACCATTCCCAGAAGTGAATGCTGCTTCCCTTGAAGTGAACGCCACATCCTCTGGTGGTGATAATCATAAACGAGGACGTGGCCACAAGCGAGGTCGATGGAATAGAAAAGGCAAGAACCATGGAGTTCAGTTTCACCACCAGGTTCCGAGGCATAATTCAAGCCCGAGCTTCAAAAATACGAATCGCCACAAAGGCAAAGCTCATATGAATAATGCTTCTAGAAACCCTGAAGGAGCCTGCCATAGGTGTGGTGGCAATGGGCATTGGGCGCGTACTTGTCGTACCCCAAAACATCTAGTGGATCTGTATCAAGCCTCCCTCAAGGAGAAGGGTGTCGAGACCAACTTTCTCGACCAGGCTAGACCAATGGATATACCTGATCCAGTGTTTGACTTATCAGGGCAGTTGAACACAACTCATCTAGATGTTTCAGACTATATTGTGGAAAGGGGAAATGAAGTATATCGGTCCGATTGAATCATTAATGTACTTTTATTATGCTGAACTTGTAGTATTTTCAGATTCAATAAAAGTGGCATGTAAATTTCTTGTTATAACTTACTTTTAATTCTGATTCTCTTACTCAGAGAGCATGGATAAAAATTGTGGTTATTCTCAGAACATGAGAAATGGCGGAGATATTTGTCTTGCAGACAGTGCAACCACACATACAATACTTCGTGATCGAAAGTATTTCTCAAGCTTAATACCTACAAGAGTAGGGGTAACAACATATCAGGACCTTCAGATGTAATTCAAGGTTCAGGGCAAGCCCAGATTATGTTACTAAATGGAACAATATTGTCCATACAGAATGCATTGTATGCTACTCGATCTACTCGAAATTTGTTGAGTTTCAAAGACATACGTCTAAATGGATACCACATTGAAACAAAAAGTGCAGAAAATGTGGAGTATCTATGCATTACCTCCAATGATACCCAGAAGCGTATATTGGAGAAGTTGCATGGTATGTCGAGTGGATTATATTATACATACATAAGGACAATTGAATCACATACTGTCATGAACCAGAAGTTCATTGATTCAAAGGTTTACATGCTTTGGCATGACCGTCTGGGTCATCCAGGATCTACCATGATGCGTAGGATCATTACCAACTCTAATGGACATCCATTAGTGAGCAGACACATTGCTGCCTTAAATGATAACCCTTGCAAAGCTTGTTCTCAAGGGAAGTTGGTAATTAGACCATCTCAACTAAAGGTTGATGCTGAATCCCCATCATTTCTGCAAAGAATTCAAGGGGATATTTGTGGGCCTATTCAACCATTATGTGGACCATTTCGATATTTTATGGTTTTGGTTGATGCATCTACCCGATGGTCACATGTTTGTCTCTTGTCTACTCGGAATGTAGCCTTTGCGAGACTTCTTGCTCAAATAATTAAGTTACGAGCACAGTTCCCAGATTATCCCATTAAGTCAATCCGACTTGATAATGCTGGTGAATTTACGTCTCAAACCTTTGATGATTATTGCATGACATTGGGCATTGATGTTGAACACCCTGTTCCTCATGTCCATACTCAAAATGGTTTAGCAGAAGCATTGATCAAGCGGCTTCAGTTAATAGCTCGCACTCTGCTTATGAAAACCAAATTGCCAGTCTCTGCATGAGGACATGCCATCTTACATGCTGCATCATTGGTTCGATTGAGACCTGTAGCCAACCATCAATACTCTTCAGTACAACTCGTGTTTGGACATCAGCCAAACATTTCCCATTTACGAGTTTTTGGTTGTGCTGTTTATGTGCCTATTGCACCGCTGCAACGCACTAAAATGGGACCTCAGCGTAGACTGGGAATTTACGTGGGTTTTGATTCACCATCTATCATTAGATATTTGGAACCCTTGACAGGTGATATGTTTACAGCTCATTTTGCTGATTGTCACTTTGATGAGACAATTTTCCCGTCGTTAGGGGGAGAAAAGACCGTTCCAGAAGAACGGAAAGAGCTGACATGGGTTGTTCCCACCTTGTCTCATTTTGATCCTCGCAGCATTCAATGTGAAAATGAAGTGAGAAAGATCGTTCATCTTCAAAGCATTGCCAATCAAATGCCAGATGCATTTAATGATGCTATGAAAGTGACAAAATCACATATACCAGCTACAAATGCACCTGCAAAAATTGATGTCCCTGTTGGACAAAATAAAGTGGCAGCAAATGATTCATCTGGTGCACGCCTGAAGCGTGGTAGACCCCAAGGTTCAAAAGATTCAGCTCCTCGAAAGAGAAAGTCGAGGGCACAACTGAATCCAAATGAAATCATTCAGGAAGAGAAAATGAATGATACATCCACAATTCATCATTCTGGACTTCCAGAAAAAGAAAATGTCCTTGATGAGACATCTGTCCCTGAAGAGACAGAAGTACATGAAAGCAAAGAAATCTCCATAAATTATGCATGTACAAATGAATTGTGGGATCGAAATGAAATAATCATCGATGATATGTTTGCATTTGCAGTAGCCACTGAAATCATCTTAAGTGATGATATTGAGCCCCGTTCTGTTGATGAATGCAAACAGAGACAGGATTGGCCTAAGTGGAAAGATGCAATCCAGGCAGAATTAAATTCCTTGGAAAAGCAGAATGTTTTTGGACCAGTAGTCCAAACCCCGCCTAGTGTAAACCCCGTGGGTTACAAATGGGTATTCACAAGGAAACGCAATGAGAAAAACGAGATCGCAAGATACAAAGCACGACTCGTTGCACAAGGTTTTTCTCAAAGATCTGGAATTGATTATGAGGAGACATACTCTCCTGTAATGGACGCAATTACGTTACGTTACTTAATAAGTTTAGAGGTTTCAGAAAGACTTGACATGCGACTTATGGATGTCATCACTGCGTATCTATATGGAGAATTAGATACTGACATCTATATGAAAGTCCCTGAAGGACTTAAGTTGCCTGAAACAAGTAATAAACCACGAGGTATGCTCTCGATCAAATTAAAGCGATCATTGTATGGTCTGAAGCAATCTGGACGAATGTGGTATAATCGTCTCAGTGAGTATTTGATCAAAGAAGGGTATATCAACAATGTTATTTGCCCTTGTGTGTTCATTAAGAAATCCAATTCTGGATTCGCTATAGTGGCAGTATATGTTGATGATATGAATCTAGTTGGGATTCCTGAAGAGCTCAATAAAACTGCTGAATATCTGAAAAGCGAATTTGAAATGAAAGACCTTGGAAAAACAAAATATTGTCTCGGCCTGCAGATCGAGCATTGTGCTAGTGGGATTTTGGTCCACCAATCAGCTTACATTGAAAAAATTCTGAAGCGATTTGGTATGGACAAGGCTTATCCACTAAGCACGCCAATGGTCGTTCGTTCTTTGGACATTAAGAAAGATCCATTTCGTCCAAAAGAAGATGATGAGCTGGTCCTTGGTCCAGAAGTACCATATCTGAGTGCAGTAGGTGCTTTGTTGTATTTAGCACAATGTACTAGACCAGATATAGCTTTTTCAGTTAATTTGTTAGCAAGGTATAGCTCTGCTCCAACAATTCGCCATTGGAAGGGTATCAAAGATGTATTGCGATACCTTCGTGGGACAACAGACATGGGTCTCTTCTACTCAAAGAACTCCACAGATGACCAGGTCCTTGTTAGATATGGCTTCCTCTCTGATCCGCATAAAGCCCGCTCACAAACTGGATATGTGTTTAAGAATGGAGATACAGCAATCTCATGGCGCTCAACCAAGCAAACATTAGTTGCTACATCTTCAAATCATTCAGAAATACTTGCTTTACATGAAGCAAGTCGTGAATGTTCTTGGTTAAGATCAATGATCCATCATATCCGGAATTCATGTGGTCTAACTTCGAAGACAGACAATCCAACTGTCATCCATGAAGATAATGCAGCCTGTGTTGCCCAAATGAAGGAAGGATTCATCAAGGGCGATAAGACTAAACACATATCTCCAAAGTTTTTCAGTGCACATGAGCTTCAGAAGGCTAAAGTTATTGAAGTCAGACAAATCCGTTCAAATGAAAATCTGGCAGACTTGTTCACCAAATCTCTACCAAAGTGCACATTTCAGAAGTTAGTGCAAGGCATCGGATTACGTCGACTTACCAAACAGCTAAATTTGGAAAATGCGGAATCAGGGGGAGATACATATCAGGGGGAGCATCCCTGATACATGCTTGTTGTACTCTTTTTCCTTCGATTAGGATTTTTCCCACTGGGTTTTTCTTATCAAGGTTTCAACGAGGCAACATAAGCATACTTGACACTATATCAACGATCCAGGAAAAGTTGTACTCTTTTTCCTTCGCTATGGTTTTTTCCCACTGGGTTTTTCCAAGCAAGGTTTTAACGAGGCAACTCATGTTGATATGTGGGCATCCAAGGGGGAGTGTTGAAAAGTCTAATGTCTAATGGCAATGAATGCCCACAAAGCAAAAGTCTTCTGCATGGGCAAAGTTTTCAATGCCCATGCAAAGTGAAATTGGAAAGTGAATTGTAATGACTGCATCAGTTTGGAGACGCTCTATAAATAGAGCACTCCGCATGTTTGTAAGTTACAAGAAAATAAGAAGAAGAAAGAAAACTAGAGAAAAATATCAGTAACATCATCTACTCCTCTGCCTTTTTATTTGTTATCTGCCTGTGCTATAATTTTAGTGTGGCATTTTACATCTACCTTGCACCCACCACTTAAAAGGTTATCTCTCAAACTTTAATCCTTTTATAACATCTTTGACGTTTTCCTTAATTGTAACCAAATTCTCCTTAGAATTTGATTAGAAATCAAGTAAGATTTAAAAGCCATTTACTGGTTTAATACCTATTATTTTCTTGGTTTATTAGCTCAACAAGTTGCACTAGTACAAAAAACACTTTGCGCGACACAGGTCCTTCGTCGCGCAAAGTCAAAAAAACGTCGCACAAAACTTAGCCCAACGAACCTTCGTCGCACGCTAACTGTCGTACCAAGGCAGTGACATAAAGGTTTGCGTGACGAAGAAGAAACGTACGTCGCAACGCAGGGATGCGTCACGCAAAGTGGCTTTGCGTGACGTAGGATGCATTACGCAAAGTGCATTAGGTCTCTTTTTATGCAAACCCCTTTTTTGGTTTTGGTCAAAAATATTATTTTTAAAATTCTTAATAATATTGTAATTAAATTCTAAACAATAATTAATTAACCAAAGAAAAGTATTTAATTATAAAATATATGAAAATGTACATACAAGATGTCCGAATAAAAAAAGAAAAAACTACAAGTAGTCTTCTAAGTGAAGTGGTTATTGGGTATCGGCAGAGTGAAATGGCTCGAAGGTTGAAGGTGTAGCAAGATCAGGTATTGGTAGCGAGATTTAGAGGCTGAAAATCTATATGGCTCGTACAAGGTCCTTCATGTGCCCAGCATAATAGACTGAAATGAAACTGTGGAGGGAGCAACACCATTGTATGTTAGCAAATAGAAACATGAATAGCAACATACTTAAGTGTAAAAAAATGAGGAAAGAATTGAGGATCAGATAAGTTTGAGCGGTTACTATACTTTGCATATTTTAACATGAATAAACCAATATTGTTAATCAAGTTAATCAACAGCAAAGGCAAACCTCAAAGGATTGTCTCCTCCAGTTCTACCTCTAACATTATCCTTACTCTCTCCATGCCTAGTAAGTAATTTTGGGCGGGACGTGAGGTGTGTATTCACCTACAACAGTGTACCAGAAATATATGAATACATGACCAAAGTATGAAGAGACAAAACGACCAAAAAAGAGCCAAAGGAGCGCAAAAGAGGCAGCGGGGGGGAGGGCGTTTGAGGCTTGGGGATAATCAACTTATCTCAGTTTTTTATGACGGGATTCCACTGTAAGATTTTGGTATGGTAATTACAAGTGCAATTTAAAAGAGGAACCTTTTACTAAGATGGTTAACAGTAATTTCATCAAGTGTAGATATAGATATATTCACCAAACAAGACATGTAATTAAAACTAGACGAAAACGACTAACAATGAAGACAAATGCACGAATTCAAACCATTTAGAAACAAACTACAACTCAAGGTTCTATGAGAAAACTAGCTTACTTATTTAAGTCGAACTATAACCATTTCATACTCCCACTAACTCAGCATATCAAGACTCGAAATTAATTCCATAAATAATGAACCAATGTCAATGTCTTGACCTTTTCCCTGACCAATCTGTACTTGATATGCATGTGCTTGGTTCCTGAAGACCTCTTGTTGTTCTTAGAATATAAAACTATAGCAGTATTGTCACAAAGAATCTGTAATGGCCTTTTAATGATATCTAGAACCCTCATTCCTTCCATCAATTTTCCTATCCATACAGTGCAGATATCATTGTACTATGCTCACGATTTTACGACTATTAACACAATCTTCTTAAAGCAAAGATAACCCACACATAATCAACCTAACATAGTCCAGGACAGAAATTATAAATACAAACCAAATTCATCTGTATCCATCAAGACAGCTATTTCAGTTAGCTTTTGGATCTCAAGAAAATGAAAACCAGATATTACTCTACTTGTGAGAAATATCAGTGTCTCAGGCCAGATGATGATGCTGCAACAACTCTAAGCAGTTTTCAATACTTTGATATATGCAAGTTTTGTTAATAGTAAGCACATTAGGTGAAAATGAAAATGAAAACAAGGAAAATGAAAACTTTCCTTGTTGCAAATCACTTTACGCAATATGTCACCCGTTTGCAACGTTTTTTTCATGTTATTACCAAGACTGGACTTCAAGTTAGCGAGTTTTAAACTAGTCCGAAACTGCCCTAAACCTTTAGGAACAACCTATCAGGAAAACTAAAAATTTGAACAAGCTTTAGAATCAGTTCTGCTTCAGGCTACACGATTATATCACATATTGTTTGGTGGTAATACATTTAAGAAAGTCAACTAAGCAAATAACAGCCTGTAGCTAAACGTTTCATATCTTTGATCAGTGGCCCCTATGCAAGCTCATTGATAGAATTTAAAAATGATCCAGTCAAGAAATGTATACAAATTAGCTAACGATTTAGTAGATACCTGAGCAGCGTTGCTAAATTCAGGTAAAGGATTCCCATTATTATATGTTTCTTTGACAAGTTCATCGAAAGTGTAGCCATATAGTATGTCACTCTTCTCCAGCTGTTTGTTCAGACCTTCCACATAGTTTCAATGATGGCCTCCCATGTTCTCTGACTCATATACGGCTCCAAAGCATCCTGAAAACAGAAACATTACATTTCAGTCAAGGAAGATCATATGCATATTGCAAGCATAATAATTACATGTATGTATATGCTTTGAGATTACATACGCCAAAAATTGCAAAAAACAAACCTTCACAAATCAAGTAACGGGACAATTACATGTATGTATATGCTTTGAGATTACATACGCCAAAAATTGCAAAAAACAAACTTTCACAAATCAAGTAACGGGACAAAACTTTTCGACGGTTATAAACGAAAAAACACGATTTAACGGTAGTTTTAACTCTGATTTTAATGATTTTTTACAGCTACACTCCTGGATCTTATATGAATACAATGAACTAATTCGATTGTCAATTTAAAATATTTACACAAGTGGATACCACAAAATCTTATATTATACTTGATGAAAGTATTAATCAACAAGTGTTAGGCAATTTATCGTTTTGATGGGATACACATTGTACGAAACTAGTTTCAACAATCCAACATTCAAACTTGTTTGTATATGCTTTGAGATCGCATACCCCAAAAATTGCCAAAAACAAACATGCAGAGATCAAATAACGGGACAAAACTTTTCGACAGTTATAAACGAAACATCACGATTTAACAGTAGTTTTAATTTTGATTTTGATGATTTTTTATAGCTACACTCCTGGATCCTATATGAAACAATGAACTAATTTGATCGTCAATTTAAAATATTTACATAAGTGGACACCACAAAATCTTAATTTATACTTAATGAAAGTATAAATAAATTAAGTGTTAGTGAATCTATCGTTTTGATGGGAAACGCATTGTACGAAACTAGTTCCAATGATCCAACTGTCAAACTTGTTTGTATATACTTCGAGATTGCATACGTCAAAAACAAACATGCAGAGATCAAATAACGGGACAAAACTTTTCGACAGTTATAAACGAAACATCACGATTTAACAGTAGTTTTAATTTTGATTTTGATGATTTTTTATAGCTACACTCCTAGATCCTATATGAAACAATGAACTAATTTGATCGTCAATTTAAAATATTTACATAAGTGGACACCACAAAATCTTAATTTATACTTAATGAAAGTGTAAATAAATTAAGTGTTAGTAAATCTATCGTTTTGATGGGAAATGCATTGTACGAAACTAGTTTCAACAATCCAACCGTCAAACTTGTTTGTATATGCTTCGAGATCGCATACGTCAAAAATCGCAAAAAACAAACATTTAGAGATTATGTAACGGGACAAACCTTTTCAACGGCTATAAACGAAAAAGCACGATTTAACGGTTATTTTAACTTTGATTTTGATGATTTTTTTACAGCTACACTCTTTAAACATGTATGAATACAATGAACTAATTCAATCGTCAATTTAAAACATTTACACAAGTGGATACCACAAAAGAAAAAGATAATGCAAGAACCCCAAAAGAAAAGCAAAAGGGCAACAAAAAAAAAAATACTTTTCGCGACATGTGCAACTGCGTCGCACAAAGTTTTTTTTTTTTTTTTTTTTTTTTTTTTTTTTGCCCTTTTGCTTATGAGTACAAAATAAATATATTAAAATCTTCGACTTAGTAAATATATATATATACCATTGAACTTGATGGGAAACACATTGTACAAATAAACTAAATCACAATAATTACTAAAACTAAATAAAATAGATAAAATTAATTTAGTGAAGAAAATAAAGTGATTTATGTACACTGTGACATCTTAAATGTAGTTAAATTTATCTTAGACTTCATTTTCATTGTAATATAAAGTGATTTATGCACCCTTTATTTCACTTTACGCATCTACACAAGAGAATCTGAAAATGACTATTGCAACTAGAACTATAAAGACCCAAAGAGGTCAGGTTTCAATCACAAAAGAGTAACTGTGTCTAGAAATTGGCATCCAATAATCCACCAACTCAAACTTGGTATTATCGGTAGGAACTTTTGGCATCTCCAAGCAACTGGGTCTTACAGCCAAATAGTCCAAAGCACCAAGGTTCATTCATTTTATAATCCTTCTAAAGTTACAAACTGAAAGTGCTTATTCATCATTATAATAAACCAAATAAACATTCAGCTAATTAAAAAAAATAACGCATTGTAGTTGGTTTGATAAGTTGTGTCCTAAAATTAGAAAAGTTCCCTAAGTGGTTTAACTGAGAGAGTGTGAGTCAGTTACCTGTATAATGCAATTGGTTGGCCTAAAAAGGGAAGATATTGCTTTGGCATACTGGCCTAGTAGCACAGACATAACGAGAAAACATGATCATCTTGTGGGACTTGGATGACAACCAAATCCATAGATGAAGGTGATGGGAATTTCTCTTACACTTCATTTTCATTGTAATATAAAAGCTACAACAAATTAAGAGCAAGGGAGGGATTGCATGATGAAAAGAGATGAAATATTTGTATGTTGAATTTATGAGCAAGGGAAGGGTTGGAGAAGGTTTTGAAGAGAGATAGGGGAGGGAGGTAGCTGTTGCAACTGGGTTTGCAGTTTCTGCCTCCCAAACTGATTAAGTGGAGCAGAAAAAGTCGTTGACTTTGCACGACGTAAGTGAACCTACGTCGTGCAAAGTTGTTTTGTACGATATAGGTGCACCTACGTCACGCAAAGTTGAAAAAAAAAATGATAAAGCATTCTTGGCTTGCCGCCAAAATATTGCGTGATGCACAAAACATCGCACAAACGGCCTTTGCATGATGAAGGCTGGCGTCGAGCAAAGATGTTTTGCGTGACGTAGGTGTGCCTCTGTCGCGCAAAGCTGTTTTGCACGACGCCAGCCTTTGTCGAGCAAAGTGTCATCGCACAAAGGCCATTTGCGCGACAAAATTTGCTCCATCGCGCAAACATGTTTTTCTACTAGTGCTGGTCGGCTACAATCACAATTCACACGCAACACTTTGCGTAGGAATCAAAAATATTCTTCTAGATGCATATTTGATTTCCAAGTGCTTGACATCAAGGTGCATCCTTTAAAGTTTTAAAGTATAGGTCTATAAATAGTGTTGTTATATATCATCTCCACACAGTTTAGTACTATATTTGTCAAAGCTATCATTCTCTTGAATGTCTCCTATGTACCTTTGAGTTGGTTTCCAGCACCCAAAAAGTTGCCATGTATATGCAATTATGCATGCTCACACACCACACAGTCGTATCTTTTATTATTCGTATATATCAGAACTTCACACACCACACAGTGAGCATGTACTCCCATAAATGGTTCCCCAAAACTTCACCCATCTACCTTGTCATGTAACTCAGCAGCAGCCCCTTCACTTGAACCCAAAATTCTTGATAACACAAAGGTACCAACGATGGATAAGCCATATTGTATGTCTTCGCAAGGATCAATAAGAATTGTTTATTGAACAACCATGGTCCTCCCCAGAATATGGACGTGCGCTCATACAGGCTATTAAAACTAAAAGCAAAGCAATCATCTTCTAGGTCAAAAATCATCACATTCGCCTTAAGTCGCTATAAGTTCTGCATCTGCCTTTTGAAGCTTTCCTTGTTTACTGGTTTATATGATAGAAGTTTGCCCACCAGAAAAAACTTAGAGGATTTCAGGGACTTTTCCTCATGCTTATCCACCAATATAATTTTGTACTCATCCTCTGTAATTGCGAATTGCCCTGAGAACTTTGATACAATCTCCTCCATAGCCACCATACCCTTCATAAACTAGTCCCAACTCCACATACAGACTTGAAAGCACGTTATTGAGAATTTTCGGACTTGCTCCCACACCATTAGATATGCAGCTCGCCACTGGTCCTCCCGCCTACTCCTCTTCGGAAGCAGCAGCCTGAATCACCAAACCCTAATGTTCCCGCCGTCGCTCTCCTAGGGTTTACGAGAAAACCTAGAGAGCCTTTACCATACGACACAACTGTTCATTATCGTGTGATTTTTATGAATGTGGATTTGAAAGAGAAGTTTTTTTTTTTTTTTTTTTTCGTTTTATATATATATATATATTTCAAAATTAAAGGATGTTAGGATCACCTTTGGGTGAGGCTTTAAAAAAAACTGTAAAATTTAATTTGTGAATTTACTTTATTGCCAATGATTTTGTTTTATGGTTAAAAATAAAATTATTTTTTTTTATCTTTTTTAATTGATAAAAAGAATTTTATTAATGTAGTTTAGAAATTAGAAAAGGGAAGTGAATTAGTTTAGTCATGATCACATACGAGCCAACCTCTTGATGAGCCGGTTTGACGGAACATGTCGGCCAAAGAATAAACCCATAAAGTAGCCAGGACCCAAGACTCAAGGGAAGGTTCCAAAACATAGTCAACATCATTGACCCTGTTAAAATTACTTTCCAAACCTAACACCAGACGACACATCTGAACTCACATGGACAATAGTAGACTGTGATTTAATCGCTAAGTTCAATTAGATAACACAAAATATGAAATTATTTTGTCACATCCCGACCCGGGGTCCTTCACAATTGGAGCCCATTTCACCACTGTAGCACGATATTGTTTGTTTTGAGCCCTGACCACGCCCTCATAGTTTTGTTTCTGGAAACTCACACGAGAACTTCTCAGTGGGACCAGATGTCGGCCAGCACGGCTCGATTCTGGATCCTAGTGGACATTTCTGGTCGAGGTGTGTCAATTTCTTTTGATATTAAGATGCTAACTGATGTGATAATGTTTTATTTGTTAGATTGCGATTTAATCACTAACAGTATTAAACATATCAAGTTATTTTATCGAGTTTTAAGATATTAATTGATGCAACATATCTTTTATTATTATTCTTTAATATTCGGACTAAAAAAAATTAATATCTTTAAATAACTAAAAAATGTATAATAAATTGACGTCTCTAATATATCATATATCATGGTTAATCACTCATTGCCTTTGAATTTGAATGTGAAAAAAAATAAATAAAATTGTTGATGTAACTATGCAAGGTTGGCTTTGGTGATAAGGGGGACAATGTGGAGGACCACATGTCCAAATTCTAATATTGTTGTTGCTTCATTGCCAACTGCTTGAATTAAAATTTCAATGGCTAGATAGTTGGTGCCAGAAGTCCACTAAGCAACAAAATTGGATTTCTAGTTAATCTCTATATTTAATCCATAATTTAGCATCAAACAAATTAATAATCTAATTTGCTTGCTAGCTATAGTTAGCATTCAAACAAATTCACAAGGAACAATAGTACAAACTTAAAATAATAATGGGAACATTAGTAATCAAATCATGCTACCTATAAGAGAGAGAGAGAGAGAGAGAGAGAGAGAGAGAGAGAGAGAGAGAGATGAACTACACAAGAACTTGGCAAGAGCTATAAAAGCTTGAAGCTGCGGGTCAAGGTCTTGTACGATCTCTAAGGGAGAGTCACTTGCAAGAAGAATAAGCTTTGGTCATTAATTGTTCGAGTGTAAACTTTCTTACTTCTAATACTACTTACTAAATATTTGTCGTATGA
The DNA here is from genome assembly GCF_963583255.1 of Pyrus communis. Lineage (NCBI taxonomy): Eukaryota > Viridiplantae > Streptophyta > Magnoliopsida > Rosales > Rosaceae > Pyrus > Pyrus communis. Next base: position 13,873,951 of record NC_084805.1, on the reverse strand, counting down.
TTCAGCTTCTTCTTCCAAAGTTTTGGGTTGTTTTTTCTTGCACAATTTTAGAGTTTTGATTTGCATATTTTGTACCGAAAGGGAGTCTGTTAAGAGATCCCACATTAGAGACGGAAGTATTGCATGCGTTCTTACAACATTTTCGGCTTCTTTTAATTCTTTTAATTTTTTCCTTTACCAATTGTTGATACTTTCATTCTAATAGAACACGTTGAGCGGATTGTTTTGTACGAGGCCAGTAACCTGTTACAATGATTTTGTTTTTCCAGGAACCTCCCTTGAGCTCTAGGTCACCAAGAAAAAGAAGCAAATTTAATGGAGATTTCATCAAGAGGAGGATTATCTGAGCTGGTAAGACAATTAATTCTGCAGAAACCCTTGGTGTCTTTTACTTTTTGGACAAAGATAAAAATATGCAACAAAGCTTCTGCCTTTTTATGTGTAAAAATTCAAGGATTATTTGGCACATAATTAATAATTTGAAATTGTATTAATATTAAAGTTTTGGACTTGTTCGAAACAGTTTCATTCATTATTTTTGATTAATATTGTCTATTGAATTTGATAATAAAGAAAGAAATTGTTTAACTTACAGGGAATGGAAGATCCCTTCTTCATCAACCAGTTGCAGTACATGAACTCTTTGGATGAGCTCGGTATGCTCCCACTAGCAACTGCAATTGGAGATAATTTACAACACTCTCACTTCCACCCAACTTTCAACTTCAAAACTCCTATCGATAATTCTCATACTGGTATTGATGGACCGGCGAAACAGCTCAAAACCGATGGATGGACTTCATGCAAAACCAATCATCTTGGATCGAATCCACAAGTTGCTTCCTCACCAAACATTCTTTCGTTCATCAATTCTAATCACGCAAACCAAATGGCGGTGCTTAAGCCTAAGGAGGAGGCAGCAGCAGTGTGTTCAAAGAGCACCAACAGTCTCCCTTCTGATATATTGCTTTCTCAAGGTTCATTTGGAAACCAAAATTGTTTATTTAAGGCCAGTCAGGGAACAAATATGAACAGCACAAACCCTCGTCTTTCAGCAACTCAAGATCATATTATCGCAGAAAGGAAGCGCAGAGAGAAGCTCAGCCAGCGGTTCATAGCTTTATCTGCACTCATTCCTGGCCTAAAGAAGGTAACAGAAATTATATCCTCTATCTAACAATTCACTGCAGATTTTATTCAAGGCATTCTTTTACATTTGATTGTCTTGCTTTTACTCCAAGCAACCAGTAGGTTTTGGGATGGTATCAATTTTGAAATTTGGATTTTTTTTTACCAGCTGAATGGCGTTTCTAATCGTGAGTGGTTCTTCATGTTATGACAGATGGACAAGGCTTCTGTTCTGGGAGATTCAATCAAGTACATCAAACAACTGCAGGACAAGGTAAAGACACTTGAGGAACAGACGAGAAACAAAAACATGGAATCGGTCATGTTTGTGAAGAAAACACAGCTTTTTTCCAATGGTGACAAAACTTCCTCAGACGAAAGCAACTCCACAGGCCCGTTTGACGCAACACTACCTGAAATCGAAGCAAGGTTCTGTGACAACAATGTCTTGATAAGAATCCACTGTGAGAAAAGGAAAGGAGTTGTGGAGAAAACAATATCAGAGGTTGAGAAGCTCCAATTAAAATTCATCAATAGTAGTGTCATGACATTTGGGAGCTGTGCTCTTGACGTTACCATTATTGCTCAGGTAAGTTTCCTTCTCAATTGCATGAATGAAATTTGTTGCTTCGTAACCAATGTTTATTTTTGTCCCTTAGACTCTTTTTTTATCCAATCCAAAAAGTAGAAATAAACAAGGGCGTGTTGGGGGATAAAATTGGTGTGTGGAAATCACTTCCCTAGTTTTAATCTAAAGTCAATTTTGAAACAATATCTTGATCTTTGGCAGATGGAAGCGGAATTCAGCCTCTCGGTGCAGGATCTCGTCAAGAATCTACGCACAGCTTTCAATCTGTTCATGTGAAAAGAATCTACGTGCAGCATTCGATATGGTCTTTGCTGCAGAAGCTTCAGAATACATAGGAGTATTTCCTCAAATATCCAACCAGACCAAGTTTAAGTACCCTTTTTAAGAATTTATGTTTAAAAGGCCTGCAATCCTTCACTAAGTTACCTTCAAGCTTGTTTGCTGTCAGATTATTTTGCAGGCGGGTTTTTTCACATCACCTTTTTTTTGCATGGTTAACTTGTTTACCATGCTTTAACCATGCTTATTTACCCACCTGTTGAAGCAAGTTATCTCACAGCTTGTCTATGAGACTTTTTTTTTCCTTCAAGGAGTTTGCGAAATGCAACTCATCCCTTTGCGTCCCCTAGGGTTTTTTTATAGGTGAGGATAAAAGCAGGCATTTGTTTGGTCAGTGTTTTAGAGGCATCTTGAATATCTTATTTCGTGAGCCTCTTTTCCTAGTAATCTCCTTTTTATATGTAACCCCTTTGGTTGACAATGTAATGGAAAATAAGTAATTTTGTTTTATTTTATGTCACAACGTAATGTCCTGTTACTTTAATTAGTTTCTTGCAGTTTGGGTGAAGTTTCACTTTGGTTTCTACGTTCTAAATTTTATCAAATTTAGCCACTTAATTCACTAGTTACTAAAATTTTGTGTAAAATCTGAAGGGTAAATTGGATTTTTCAACAAGTGCAATACACCTCACATGCGTGTCAAACCTGTTACAGGGACTAATGAAACTTGATAGACTATAAAGTAAAACTTGACCCAAACTATAGGGAATTAAATCATGGTTTTGGTCAAATTAAATATTAGAGAGACGGGTCAAAGGCCTACTTCCAACAACATTAATATTATCTCGAGATTGGTAATTACCATCTACAAAATTTGTTATGTGTGAGGTTTTATCACAAAATGACTCAGTATTAATTGAAGTGAAGTTAGGATATTTAAACTATTAATTTCTTATAAATACAGTCGATTTGAGATATATTAACAGGATTCACCTTTTTTTATTTTCCTTGTCCAAATGACAGTGCTAAATACAAATGTGCAAGGAAAAAAGCACACAAAATGATTATCTAACAATCACAGGGATAATAGTTGAATACGATCATATAGGCTTGTATCAAAATTATTGCACATTAGTTGGGAATAATACAGCTAAGTAAGCAATCTGGTTTTTGGGATTGGTGGTTGCTGGAGAGTAATAAAACTTTGAAATTTTGACAGTAGCTAGTTAGAGACAAGTGCTTATATTATAGCCTCAAAGGGTTATCAAAGTTGGAATTTTGTTCTCATTGAATGTGGAGGTCTTATCTTATAATTTAGGTGAATAATAATGTTCTCTCCTAGCCCCCACTTAGATTGTGATCTTTTGGTATGACTTTATGGCAACTACCTCTCTCAAGTTTCAAAAGAATAATCCCCCTTGATTGTAATCATGAATTAACATCACTTAGAGGGGGAAAAGAATTAAAGAAATAAGACAAATGTAGCCGTTGATTGGTCGAGATTTCATACTGAATGAGTATAAGCTAAAGCAATTAATTTATTTGAGTCGCAAAGTCTTGCGTTAATTTTGTCCGTTAGTTTTGTAGTCTCATATTAATCCCTCAAATTTTATTAGGGCAAGCTGGTACGAGATTAATAAATGATATCTCTGTTCTTGTCACAAAGAATTGGGTATTGTTAATGATTAGTTTTTTATTTTTTTTCATAAGAAAAGTACGATATTTATTGGTGATTGGTTTTACAAAACTGTATTTAGGATTAGAGAGGGAGAGGACCGACGACAAGAGAGAGGAGAAAGAGATATGTAATTCTGAGGTATGTGTTATATCACCCCATTGTGCCTTTATTATAGTAGCAAGATAGGTTATATCATTACCCTAATAAGATTACAATTCTAATAGAATAATATCTAACTTAGGGAATATTCCAAGATATTCCTAGGTACACTAGGATTCACACAATCACATTCCTAATCTAATAGGACTCTCCTCCTTGAGTGTGTAAATTCTCAAATAAAACATCTCATCAGATCTTCAGCAGTTGAGGTAGAATAGTTGATGAAGTCGTCCGAACAATGGGTGAATGCAAGAAAGTATGCATTGGCAGTAAAACTCACAAAATTTCGCTATGGTAAAACCTAAGGTAGGTACAAAACCCATAGACTAAGAAGAAAAGTGAGAAGTATGCATAATGTCTAAAACAAACATCATCCAGGACAAAAGTAGTGAACTCAACGAAGTATGATCATCCCAAGATGGGTGCCTCATCAAAACCTCGTTAGGCAGCAAAAACCCAGTGAGAAAAATGCTCTAATCGTAGGAAAGTGTACATTAAGATCAAGTAAGTATGCTTTAGGATACTCCCCCTGAGTTAGACATAACTTCCAAAAAATAGAACTACAAGCAATTCAACTCAGATAATTTATGCATACCGATTCCTTGGACGAGCTTCTGAAAAGTAAACTTGGGCAATGACTTGGTAAAGAGATCAGCCAGGTTGTCCTAGCAATGGATTTGCTTGACTTCAATGTTCTGACGCTGTTGTTGCTGGTGAGAATAAAAGAACTTTGGCGTTATATGCTTAGTGTTGTCTCCCTTGATGTCTTCATTTTTTAACTATTCGATACATGTTGCATTGTCTTCAAAGATTGTCATAGAAAGGTCAACAACGATAGAAAGACCACTAGTGCTTTGAATATGTACCATGACTACTCTTAACCAAAAACACTCACGCAAGGCTTCATGCAAGGCGAGAATCTCACCATGGTTCGAAAAAGTCGCAACTAACGTTTGCTTGGTAGACCTCCAAGATATTGCGATGTCTCCAATGGTAAAGAAATAGCCCGTTTGAGAACGTGCCCTATGTGGGTAAGACAGATAACTAGCATCTGCATAACCAACGAGACGAGAATCAACTCGATGATCGAGGGGGGTGGCGACTCCTCTTAAGGATTCATGGGTGTAGAACAAGCCTAAATCCATGGTGCCTTTATCCGTGGTGCCTATAAGGTACTGGAAAATGTCTTTAACACCATTTCAATATCTGCATGTAGGCGCATTACTGTATCTAGCCAAAAGATTAACAGTGAAAGAGATGTCGGCTCTAGTGGATTGAGCCAAGTACAATAAAACACCAATTGCACTTAGGTATAGAACTTCAGGCTCCAAAATCTTTTCCTCATCTTCCTTGGGATAGAAGGGATCTCGTTTAGCATCTAGCGTTCGAATGACCATAAAAGTACTCAAAGGCTTTGATTTATCTTCTTTAAAATGTCACAACACCTTTTTGGTGTAGTTCGATTGATGTACTAGGATTCCATCCAAACAATGCTCGATCTCCAAGCCGAGACAATATAGAGTTTTCCGAAGATCCTTCATCTCAAATTTCGATTTCAAGTGAACGGTAATTTCCTCAAGCTCTGTGGGAGTTCCGATGAGGTTCAGTCGTCGACATAAACTGCAACTATCGCAAATCCAGAACGTGACTTCTTGATGAACACGCATGGGCATAGTTCACTGTTCACATAACCCTTACTTGTCAAATATTCACTCAGACAGTTATACCACATCCGTCCGGATTGTTTCAATCCGTAGAGAGATATCCTCAATCTAATCGAGATAGTCTAGAACTATTTGAACCAATTAATAGAAGTCCTTCTGGAACTTTCATGTAGGTTTTGTATCTAGATCTTCAAAAAGATACGCGGTTACCACGTCCATAAGCTGCGTATTCAGTTTTTTCGGAATCTACCAAATTGATAAGGCAGCGGAACTTTATGACGTCCATTACGGGGGAATACGCCTCCTCATAATCAATCCCAGGGCATTGAGATAAGCCTTGTGCTACGAGGCGTGCTTTGTATCGCATTATTTCATTCTTCTCATTATGTGTCCTTACGAAAATCCACTTGTAGCTCGCGGGCTTCACATGTGCTGGAGTAGGAGATACGGGCCCAAACACCTTGTGTTTCGCAAGTGAATCGAGTTTGACCTAGATTGCTTGTTTCCAGTTTAACCAATCTATTCTTCATCGACATTTATTAACAGAAGTCATTGCTACGTATGATGTTAGTAGCTACTGTGTACACAAATGCATCATCGATGATCATCTCATTCCGATTCCAAACCTCATCCAATATTGTGTAATGGATGGAAATCTCGCGATTCTCGGGAGGCTAGTATGTCTCGTCTAAGACATCACCATAGTCTAAAATAACCATATGTGTTGGAACGTATGAGTAAGCAATGTCGAATTTAGACTAAGGTCACTAGTTTGTGCCATTTTCCTCTTCTGGGGTTGTGAATCTTTTGAACCAGGAGGTCTGCCATGCTTCAGGTTAGGAGCAGATGATTGGCTAGCTGTTATTGTACCGTGTCGCGTGGAAGGTGCGGACACCCCACCTAAGGGACGACTTGGCCTTCCAATGCAGTATTATGGCATATGTTAAGTACGTCGATCCTTGCATGTGCATTTGCAGCAGGTATATGTGTATCTCGTTACCTTTGCTAGATCTGTAAGAGTATTCAACATGCTTTGAGCAATGCTCTGAAGATCTAGAATGCGTCGCACTTCAATTTCAGACTGAAGAGTGTGGAGATCTAAATGAGACATAGTGGGAGTAATCCACGACAATTCACTGCGTTCTACAGGAACGTTAGTGATCTTATCTCCCCCTAATTACGAGAAAACTGTCTCATCGAAGTGACAACTCAAAAAACTTGTGGTAAAGAGATCTCATGTCAAGGGCTCTAAGTTGTGAATAATTGATAGTGAATCATAACCGACATAGATTCCCAATTTTCTTTGAGGACCCATTTTGGTACGTAGTGGCGGCTCTATTGGCACACAGACTGCGCACCTAAATACACGTAAATGGGAGATGTCAGGCTCGTATCCAGTAACCAATTGTAACGATGAGTGAGGTTGGGTAGCGGTAGGCCTTAGGAGAATCAAGTGTGAGTGCATCGGGACTATGAAAGATAGTCAACAGTTCAAAGAAATGAAATAATTTATTGAATCATTAATTGCCAAAAAGTGAGCTTCAGGCCAATAATTTTAGATTAATTGTCAAATTAATGGACTGCTGGTCACTTTAATTAATTCAATATATCGCAACCATTCAAGTTTGATCGTAGAAACAAAATAATAACATTCGGGTTACTATTAGCTTAATAGGTAATTATAGAAGTATAGTTAAGAAGTGGGAATGCTAAAAAATAGTATTGGGTTCGAAAAAAAATCACAGCCCAATTCGGTGGGCTAGCTGTTGTGTATGAGTCAAGGCCCTAAAGGGATATTGGGCCACGGGTTGGCTACAAAGTAGCCCAAGTCATGGATGCAGACCATGAATTGTGGGTCTGGGGTAAAGCCCAGCAGCCAAGTTGTTGGTATTGGGCCACAAAAGGAGCTGGAGACATGTCTGCATGGGGCTGGCTTGAGATGGGTGTGCACAAAGCCCAGCAAGAGCTGGTTTCATTGTGGGTCGTTTCTGGGCAAGCTCAGCCACAAAGGTTGGCTTGTTGTGGTATTGGGTTGAGGAGCTACAAAGCCTAATAGAAGCTGGCTTTATGGATGGGCTATGATATAGAGAGGCCAGCAAAGCTTGTGCTAGAGTAGGCTAGGGTTGCGGGCCTGTTTCATAAACCTAAACCAGGCTTTCGGTATGGCTGTCCAATGCATGCAGCAAAGCCCAAAGGGCTGCTGTATGGGTCAAACATAAGAACAATGTCGTTCCAATCACGGCATGACTGCAGGCCAGCTGGCATTCGTCGGTGTCATTGACGGTGCAGCGAGAAAAAAATCCTAGATTTGAACTTTTTTTTTTTTTGTTTAAAAACCTAATTGCTTCTAAATTAATTTCGATGATTTGACTCGCAAATTCCACAAAGCATAATTGCGTAATGCATGAACAAATATATATATATATATATATATATTGACAAATATATGAACACATATGCAATATGTATAATTGAAAGGAAAATATAAATATAGGAGGTTCATACATCATGAGAAATGTTTTCATGCTTCAAGGTTGTTTCAAATATCTTAATTTATTTTAAAAGAACCCGATTGGCAGAAAATAATTGAGCTTTTGATGTTGTAGAAGAAAACCTCCTCCATGATCCTTCAGTTCTTTAGCTTCTAGTAAGAGTGTGTTGATAAAGTGTTGTAGACCTAATTTAATGAATTATATTTAGGAATAGAGAGGAGAAAGGGCAGACGGTAATAGAGAGGAGAAAGATATGTATAGTAGGATAGTTTAAATCATTACCCTAATAGGATTACAACTCTAATAGGATAATATTTAACTTATGAATATTTCAAGATATCCCTAGATACACTATAATTTTTTTTTTTTTTAAAGTACGATATTGTTCGTTATTGGTTTTGAATAGGCGGATTCTTTTTTTAGCAGTTAAGAAAAATTATTTTTCAAAAATTCGGACAGCATGGTCTAGTGATGCAGTTCGTTATCCATCAAGAAACGACGTCGTTCTCCGTCAACTTGGAACGACGCGGTTTATTTTTCCGTAACGGTATTACCAACCTGAACCCAAGCAAAGAAAACCCGCGAAACACGCGGACCAAATCGCAGCCAATCACGCACGCCCTTGACATAACTTCCTCCCTTCCCATTGGTCCGTTTTCTCCACGTCATCACCCTCTAGATTCTGCACCGCTCAAATTTTCCCAAAGAAAATTAGGAAAATAGGAACAATCCCGAGAAAAAACGCCCCCACTTTCCCCAATCAATAAAAGTTAAACCCCAGAATCCAAAATCCAAATCAAACCCACCACCGATTTCATCCCCAAAATCCCAACATCACAGTTCCGATTCTTCCAAAAATTCCAAATCCAAAAAAAATGGCTCTCAAACCGCTGTTTCTGCTCCTCCTAACGGCACAATTCCTACCGTCTTCTCTCTCTCTGATTTCCTCGTCGGAGCTCCGCCCTCCCTACGCCACCTCCAGAGCCATCTCCGTACGCCCTCTCTCTCTCTCTCTCTCTCTCTCTCTCTCTCTGCAATTGGATTTTTTTGGTTTCGGATTGGTTGATTGATTGATTGAGATTTGGTTGGTTGATTTGCAGGATTTGAAGGAGGCGATCGTGAAGGGATTAGGGTTTCAGGCGGAGGATCTGAAGGTGTCGGGGTTCGATTTGAGGGACGCGCAGGTGGGGCATTCGGTGGCGTACGAGTTCGACGTGGAGGTCGACAACAAGGTCCTACCTTTCAAGCTTCTGGAGGACGTCGACCGCTGGGATTACGTCGATTTGCCCATTTTTCGGGTCGAGGACGAAAATGGGTTGGTCCAGAAAGGCAAATCGGGTGGTGGGTTGCCTCCGGTTTTGGCTCCATTTCAGCTGGCTGGGCCCATGGAGCTCTGGATTCAGGACGCCAAAGACATGAGGATTTCGCTCCCTGTAAGTATTCGGCTATTAAATTTTGAATCGTTAGCCCAAGTTTTTTAATTTTTCATACAAGCAATAGTCTGAAACTAATTCAAAATATGGAGAGGGGATTCGAACTCGAGCTAATCCGCTATAGTCAATGTGAGTTAGATGAGATAGAACTACTCATCAAATACTTTTGATGAATTTGTTTATCAAAACATACGCATGTGAGATTCTTATTGTTTTAGAAATAATTAGATTTTGGGGGTGATTTGAATAGATGAAACATGTTTAGTTGGAATTAAATTCGAGATTGGATTCTCACCGATTTTGGTGGCACGAAAACATTACAATAGCAATCAGTCATTTATTCGATGAAACAGTAAAAGTTATAACTTGGTCTTAATTTGAAATATATGATTGACAAAATTAAAATGATGAAACCAAAAATGCAAGGTGACCAGCTGATTTGGGTTGAAATTTGGGAGTTTCGGAACTGATATGTTGAATGCTATGCAGCATGATGTGGATGCTGGTGTGTTGAAGAAGGTGATGTTAGCAGAAGGAGCTGTGGTCACAGTGAAGGGTGCGAGGTCTGTGAGCCTACGCCACCCTCTTCAGCTCCCATTGCCAACCAGCAATGGGTTTGCTTCTGGTCTTGTGACCTTGGCTGAATGGCTGCGCCATGCTTCTCGAACCCAGTCATCTCCGTTGTTGTCTCTCCGCATTGTTGGTCCGACTTCCCTCACATCACCGTCATCAACCTCTCCCTCTGTGAACAACAAGCTCAAGCTTAAGCACCTTGCCCCAGGGCTTGTGGAGTTGTCCTCCCCATCCAACACCAGGCCCATTTCCGTTGAGCTGCAAAACCAAGAGACCAAGGCCATTTTAACCCCAAGCTACTTCAGCACAGTCTGGCCCCTTGCTTCCGTCAATGGCTCGAATCCTAACTTGGTGGGTTTCGAGTCTCTACTTGCATCTGTTTTGGGTCCTAAGGCCAATAAGAAAGGATCCTTCAAATTATTGAAGGCAGATGTGTCTGCACAGACGTTTTTGAAGATCGGGTTTGGGGTGGAAAAGAAGCTCAAAGAAGAAGACGGGATTGATTTGAAAGGTTTCCCAGAGTGGAGGACAAAGCCTGAGACCTTGAGGATGCATTTTGAGGTGCTTGCTAAGGTTGAGGGTGATAAAATCATACCGGAGAGAGTGGTTCCGGTTAACCCTGTGTCAGTGGAGGACACCATGGCACCGAGTGAGCTCTTGGGGAATGTCTCCATGTCCACAGTCCCCATCATTCATCCTCCGGCGAGCCCCTATACCTTGTAAAGTTTTTCGGTTTAGGGTTTGCTGATACAAAATCTGGAAGTGTAAAGATATAATGATTTTGTACTTTCTTTTTCTTGAAACATGGGGATGATTTAGATGAGGTCCGGTGATACTACTGTAAAAATTTATGTAATGAAGTTACTGAGGGTGTAAATTAATTTATGAAAATTCAGTAAAGACTTGAATTTTGCATATATTATTTACATATCTCTGTAGGAAACTCGAGAATTTACTAAATTTTACTTCTTGATGAACGAAACCCCCTTCTGGATGCTTGCTGCTAACTCCTCTAATCGGATCCTACGGATGAACCATGAAGAATGTTTAGGTTGTTCTATGCTATTTTGCAGCGGCACAATTGTGGAGTGTGCATAATTAATAACTGTTTTACCTCTCATACTCATTCAGAGGCCCGAGTTGGTAGATTTCCTCGGCTCCGCTACGACCAAGCCGAACCTTGGTTACGAAGAAAGGAAGTTCGGTTACCTGCCACAAAGATTAAGCGTTGTGCTTGGTTATTAGAAGTTCAGAACTTGATTTTAAGACAACGTTGACGCACAAATTAGGCCTGGCAAACGGGTCGTGTCTGTCGTGTTCGTGTCGTTTTCGTGTAACACCTGTTATCTTAACGGGTCGTGTCGTGTCACACCCGTTATCTTAACGGGTCCTTAACAGGTCGTGTCACTTTACCCAACGGGTAAAATGACCCGACCCGTTATGACCCGTTATGACCCGTTAAGAAAAAAAAAATATTTTTTTACAATTTGCACATACCACACATTGCGACATAAATATTACTTGAAAACATTAAAACATTTCTCGTTCAAGTACTATATCTACACTTGAAAATGAAAGCCTAATAAAAAAAATAATACATACACTACTAATCTATTACAAATATTAAATGTATATAATTATTAATATTATAGTTGATTCATACTTTTATTAAGTATATAAATTCCACTAGTGTAAATATTTTAAATTGAAGATCAAATTCATTCTTTGTATTCATATATGGTCAAGGAGTGTAGCTGTTAAAATTCATCAAAATCAGAGTTAAAATAACCGTTAAATCTTGATTTTTCGTTTATAACCGTCGAAAAGCTTTGTCCCGTTACTTGATCTCTGAATGTTTTTTTTTTGTGATTTTTTGCTGATATGATCTCCAAGCATATACAAACAATATTGACGGTTTGGATCGTTGAAATTAGTTTTGGAGAATTCGTAAAACGATAGATTGACTAACACTTAGAGTTTATTTATACTTTCATTAAGTATAACAAAAGATTTTGTGGTATCCACTTGTGTAAATATTTTAAATTGAAGATCGCATTCATTCATTGTATTCATATAGGGTCAAGGAGTGTAGTTATAAAAAATCATCAAAATCGGAGTTAAAATAACCGTTAAATCGTGATTTTTCATTTATAACCGTTGAAAAGCTTTGTCCCGTTACTTGATCTCTGAATGTTTTTTTTTTTGTGATTTTTTGTTGATGTGATCTCCAAGCATATACAAACAATTTTGACGGTTTGGATCGTTGAAATTAGTTTTGGAGAATTCGTAAAACGATAGATTGACTAACACTTAGAGTTTATTTATACTTTCATTAAGTATAACAAAAGATTTTGTGGTATCCACTTGTGTAAATATTTTAAATTGAAGATCGAATTCATTCATTGTATTCATATAGGGTCAAGGAGTGTAGTTATAAAAAATCATCAAAATCGGAGTTAAAATAACCGTTAAATCGTGATTTTTCGTTTATAACCGTCGAAAAGCTTTGTCCCGTTACTTGATCTTTGAATGTTTTTTTTTTGTGATTTTTTGATGATGTGATCTCCAAGCATATACAAACAATTTTGACGGTTTGGATCGTTGAAATTAGTTTTGGAGAATTCGTAAAACGATAGATTGACTAACACTTAGAGTTTATTTATACTTTCATTAAGTATAACATAAGATTTTGTGGTATCCACTTGTGTAAATATTTTAAATTGAAGATCGAATTCATTCATTGTATTCATATAGGGTCAAGGAGTGTCGTTATAAAAAATCATCAAAATCGGAGTTAAAATAACCGTTAAATCGTGATTTTTCGTTTATAACCGTTGAAAAGCTTTGTCCCGTTACTTGATCTTTGAATGTTTTTTTTTTGTGACTTTTTGCTGATGTGATCTCCAAGCATATACGAACAATTTTGACGGTTTGGATCGTTGAAATTAGTTTTGGAGAATTCGTAAAACGATAGATTGACTAACACTTAGAGTTTATTTATACTTTTATTAAGTATAACATAAGATTTTGTGGTATCCACTTGTGTAAATATTTTAAATTGAAGATCGAATTCATTCATTGTATTCATATAGGGTCAAGGAGTGTAGTTATAAAAAATCATCAAAATCGGAGTTAAAATAACCGTTAAATCGTGATTTTTCGTTTATAACCGTTGAAAAGCTTTGTCCCGTTACTTGATCTCTGAATGTTTTTTTTTTTGTGATTTTTTGCTGATGTGATCTCCAAGCATATACAAACAATTTTGACGGTTTGGATCGTTGAAATTAGTTTTGGAGAATTCGTAAAACGATAGATTGACTAACACTTAGAGTTTATTTATACTTTCATTAAGTATAACAAAAGATTTTGTGGTATCCACTTGTGTAAATATTTTAAATTGAAGATCGAATTCATTCATTGTATTCATATAGGGTCAAGGAGTGTAGTTATAAAAAATCATCAAAATCGGAGTTAAAATAACCGTTAAATCGTGATTTTTCGTTTATAACCGTTGAAAAGCTTTGTCCCGTTACTTGATCTCTGAATGTTTTTTTTTTGTGATTTTTTGCTGATGTGATCTCCAAGCATATACAAACAATTTTGACGGTTTGGATCGTTGAAATTAGTTTTGGAGAATTCGTAAAACGATAGATTGACTAACACTTAGAGTTTATTTATACTTTCATTAAGTATAACATAAGATTTTGTGGTATCCACTTGTGTAAATATTTTAAATTGAAGATCAAATTCATTCATTGTATTCATATAGGGTCAAGGAGTGTAGTTATAAAAAATCATCAAAATCGGAGTTAAAATAACCGTTAAATCGTGATTTTTCGTTTATAACCGTTGAAAAGCTTTGTCCCGTTACTTGATCTTTGAATGTTTTTTTTTTGTGATTTTTTGCTGATGTGATCTCCAAGCATATACAAACAACGGTTTGGATCGTTGAAATTAGTTTTGGAGAATTCGTAAAACGATAGATTGACTAACACTTAGAGTTTATTTATACTTTTATTAAGTATAACATAAGATTTTGTGGTATCCACTTGTGTAAATATTTTAAATTGAAGATCGAATTCATTCATTATATTCATATAGGGTCAAGGAGTGTAGTTATAAAAAATCATCAAAATCGGAGTTAAAATAACCGTTAAATCGTGATTTTTCGTTTATAACCGTTGAAAAGCTTTGTCCCGTTACTTGATCTCTGAATGTTTTTTTTTTGTGATTTTTTGCTGATGTGATCTCCAAGCATATACAAACAATTTTGACGGTTTGGATCATTGAAATTAGTTTTTGAGAATTCGTAAAACGATAGATTGACTAACACTTAGAGTTTATTTATACTTTCATTAAGTATAACAAAAGATTTTGTGGTATCCACTTGTGTAAATATTTTAAATTGAAGATCGAATTCATTCATTGTATTCATATAGGGTCAAGGAGTGTAGTTATAAAAAATCATCAAAATCAGAGTTAAAATAACCGTTAAATCGTGATGTTTCGTTTATAACCGTTGAAAAACTTTGTCCCGTTACTTGATCTCTGAATGTTTATTTTTTATGATTTTTTGTTGATGTGATCTCAAAGCATATACAAACAAGTTTGACGGTTGAGATCGTTGAAATTAGTTTTGGAGAATTCGTATGCCATCAATCAAGTTCCGTGTGTGTGTGTGTGTATATATATATTTATTAAGTAGATTTAAATCTATTTATTTTGTACGTATAAATTATAATTGACTGGTACACGGAATAGTACATACATCACGTGTCACGTGTGTCATTATAAAAATAGTGAGATATGTCATGAAAGTCATGTGTGTGATAAAAAGTTAATAACTTAAAAAAAAAAAAAAAAATTTCTCACCACTTCTATTAATTTTCATTTTTCCCTCTTTTTTTTGTTTCCTTTTCAACTTTTTCTTATCATTTTCACTTTTCCCTCCAACATCTTTCCCTAATTCCCTCACTTTTTTGTTTTATTTTCAACTTTTTTTAACATTTTCATTTTCCCTCCATTTTTTTTTTCAAAAAGGGCGGCAAGTTGGCAAATGCATGATCATGATTCATGCATATTAAATTATTAATTAATATGCATTATAGTTTTTATAAAATTTAATATATATATATATATATAATTAGTATAGATAGACTTAATATTTTGGGGGTATAATTATTATAGTATATATAATAATTATAATAATTATAAATTTTATAGTTAATTTAATATATATATATTTATTTATTATAATTTTTAGGGGTATAAAATTGTAAAATTAATGTATATAATTATTACAGTATTTTTTTAGGGTTATAAAATTATAAAAATAATATTCTGCTTATCGTGTATCGTGTTTACCCACGTGTATACCCGACCCAACCCGTTATCTTAACAGGTGCTTATCGGGTTACCCGATAAGACCCGATTCGTTATCGTGTCGACCCAAACACCTGTTAATTCCGTGTCGTGTCGTGTCGGGTTATCGGGTCGTGTCAGAAATTGCCAGGCCTATGCACAATAAGGCTAGAACAGAGTACCTCAGAGGCAACAAAAGTGCATTCGACAACACCAGCATCTCCTCTCAAGCCACGGAGGCATGCATACGCAAATTCCACTATATGCCTGCAGATTGTTTTAGTGAATTCCAAGACTCGGTAATCTAATCCCAAAAAGAAATAATGTGTATACGATTGAGGAATTTGAACGAATAACCATTGACAGTGTTGCCGAACCGGCCCCAGCTTTTGCCTGCAAAATTGCGAATAAGATTTTGTTGAAGAACCAACACACAAGAACAACCCCTGGACTCAACAGTAACATGGAAGAACAATATGCGTCAAACCAGATTCATAATTCACAAGCTAAGAGGCATGACCTCAACAACTTCTGTTCCACCGTTTTGAATCCGGTTTGTTAGGTATTCTGTTTCTTCCTTGGTGAAGAAGCAAGGAGGCTTGACCTGCATACACAGACACACCGTCTTTTGAATTTTGCACGCTTGTGCGGCAGCCCATTTATTTTGAAGGCAAGATAAGAAAAAAAAAAACTAAAGGTGCTGAAACTTGTATCATTCTATACAACCTGTGACAGAAGCGGCAAAATGGTCACTCCTGCATGACCACCAATAACTGGAACATCAACTTCCCTAGGATCAAGTCCAAGAACTTCCGCCTGCAAGGAAATTACGCAAGCGGAAAATGAAAAAACCACGAACATAAATGATAGGAAACACAGAAACTTGTTCGACTAGTACTTACAACAAAAGTATTTGCTCTCACAACATCGAGCATTGTGACTCCTAGAAGTCGCTTTGGGTCATAAGTGCCGGCTTTCTTGAAAACCTCTGCTGCAATAGGAACTGTAGAGTTCACTGGATTACCGATTAAGTTAACAACTGCCTTAGGACAGGCTTTTGCAATGCCTTCACAGATGGTCCTGACAATTCCGGCGTTGATGTTGAAGAGATCGTCCCTTGTCATTCCAGGCTTCCTTGGAACAACGGTGGGTATGATCACAAGGTCTATGCCCGTGAGAGCGCTCTCCAGCTGTGGCTGCCCTAAGAAACCGCACACCTAAACTCCAAGGATGATACTTTCTCAGTGGTTACAATTTGATCTAAAAACTTAACTTCAAGAATTGTTCATCAGCGCGCTATTAAATCAGATATGGATGACTAAGATGACTCGCATCAACTTAACTAAACTGTATATCTTATTCGTTCATATCAAATCGAACGGTTCCTATACAAGATTTAAATTTAGTATCTCAGGTTAGGTTCTCATTTGAATGCTTCCATACCTTACAAACATCAACATCATAACTTAAGCCCCATTGTCATTAACTAGGAATCATACAATTTTATAGATTGTAATGACATTTTTGTCCAAAAATAGCGAGAAAAGTAAAGTTAATGAAGAATTCATACCATTACCACAGCAACCGGTATCCATGTGACTAATGTCAGCGTGACACCGGGGGCATTAACGTCGTCATAGAGATGAAGAACTGAAACCAGTGGGTTCATCTTCATCAGCATTGCAAGAGGTTGGCCAATGCCTCCAGCAGCACCCACAATTGCCACTTTAAAGCCCGGTGCTCCGCCCTTGGCTCTGCAGTCAGCTCTACTCAAAGTAGAACCATCCTCCACCTTCATCCACCACCACGTCAAACAAAATGACATTAAGGGACCGTTTGAGCCAAATTTTGAAAACTAAAGAAAGTAGCTTTGAATTTTCAGTAACTAAAAAAATTAGCCCCTAAACAAATTTTCATCATAAATTTCAAATAAACTGAATGTTAATTTATGATACTAATTGCTCCTTCATCAACAAGTTACAAGTTTTTTTTTTTTATGAAACAGTGCATCGGAAAATAAGTTATCTCAAGTCACGTAATGCATTTTTATGAAGCCAAAGGAAAACCAGAGTTGGATTAGGCCAATTGGTTAGGGCAGTGTGCACTCTCTTTCACCCAAGTTTGAATCTTATCTATGTACATTAAATCAGTTTAGAATATCGCTTTGTCAAGAAACAAGGAAAACCCCAATAGGGAAAACCTGGGAATTTGGAGGAAACAGATGAGCTGAGATCCTTGCAATGCGTCCATGAGCTGAGATCCTATCCACTTTTCTCAAATGTGGCTCTCACAAAATTTGAACCAATAACTTCCGTATGAGTTTGATCCAGACTGGTTTATACTCATGTGCTGATGTGGCTTGGCTCTCCCATTCTTGGAACAAAAAGCAACCCAGAAAGGAATATATGCTGGATTTTGGTTTGTCCAATAGCACAGAATAACTATGTTATGAGGTCCATTAGACTCTAGGGGTGTTTGTTTGACCTTCTTAACTGGAACTGGACTGGACTACACTACACTATGCTATAAGGTCTATTAGACTATGGGTGCGTTTGTTGCACCGGACTATCTTAGACTGGACTAGTTTCAAGGACTAAGCTGGATTATCTTAAACTAGATTAAGCTGGACTAACTTAATGAAGCGTTTGGTGCAATATCGAACTAGGAGCAAAATAATGACACAAAAAAAAAAAAAAAAAAAAAAAAAAACCCATGATCTGTAACAAAATATTCTCATCTAATGAAAGTGAACCCCAACATGAAAGTTTCTGCATAATTAACCAAATTCTTCAATTTGTTATCCTAGAAAAAGTAGAACTAAATGAAATCATTCAATTTGCTCAACCACTCCAAATTGCTCAAAAGCTCTAATATCCTAGAAAAATCAAATCCTTCAATTTGGTATTTCACAGACAACTCACAAATCCAACCCAATTCACATAATCATTTTCCTGATATATGAGAGTTCACCTCCTTCATAAGTCCTCTGTTTATTTTCTGCTCAAGTAGTTACTTGAAGATTTGTAGCCGAATAGCTCTTCAATAACAACAACAAATTCCTTCTCGACCATCCATCAAATACTTTGAAATCCTCCGTAGTTGTAATCCTTTGAGACAAAACGCAGAGTGCCCAACCCAGAACCGTTTATTCTGTTCAAAATTCAGAAACCCAATTAGGGATTCCACTCGGAAGGAAAACCGAATCCCAGAAAAAATGAATTGAAAACCTAGAAAAATTCAATCCCAGAAAAATCAATTAGAAAACCCAGAAAAAGGGAAAATACTTGCAAATCAAGTTTTGCAGACTTGGACTTTTTAGATTCGTTTGAATCGTTTCTATCAAATCCAGGTGCAGACTTGGGGATTCTTGTAGACCTGGAAATTCTTGCTTGAAGATCTTTTGGACAGACGAGAGGGAGGTGGGGAGAGAGACAGTGGGAGGGCAAGTTCTCAGGCTTGGGGCGAGGCGAAGCAAAGCGAGGAAACGGGACTAGCAATCCCATCCTTTCGGCTCTCACTAAGCCCAGCTAACGAAGGATTTAGTCTGCACGAGTCCGGCTTAATCCCATTAAACTCAATCCCGACTTGCACCAAACACAAAATAATAATCCTACCGAAATAGTCCAGTCCAGTGAAACTTAAGGTAGCCAAAAGTGTTTATTTGACCTTGTTTGAGACTGGATTAGACTACACCTATCGCTAGTGTAGTTTGATGTTTGGTATGCACAAAAATTAGGTTTAATGGGATTAGATCGGACTCGGATTAAACCCCTCGCTTGGAGTTCTTAGCGAAGCACCCGAAAAGCCCCAGGACTCGTAAGACCTCCTGCACTCCTGTGAGAGAGAACCTTGCTCATCCTACGAGAGAGTGTCGTCGGCGCCCTGCTACCTCATCGTCGTTCTCCTCATCCTCATCTCTGCATCCTGCTCGCCCTCGGCTACATCCTGCTCGCCCTCATCTGCTCCTCTTGTCTGGTAAACTTGGAATCCCACATTATTTCTTCGATTTGTTTTGCAGATCGTGATATTACTGGGCTTTATTTGATTAGGTGTTTTGGGTTTGAGAGATTTTCAATAATAGACCTCTGCTCCTGAACAAATTAGGGTTTTGATTTTTAGGGTCAAATTGAGATTAGAATTTGGGGTTTTCACATTTTATGCCATTTTCATATTTCTTCGATTTGTAATTGCTGTTGTAAAGGGATGTTGCATAGCATCGCAACTGAATCTTACCATTAAAGCTTGCTTGTGGATCAAACAGTCATCCTGTTACTAAATCCTGCAGTGTTCTTCCAGAGCATCTATCCCCCAAGTAGTCTTCTTTTGGTCGGGTGATGTGAACTCAGTTAAAGTCTCGTCACTTGATACTGATGGCTCATGCAATTCCAGCCGTCCATATTTCATGGAACCTGAAAAATGAAGACGAACGTGTACACTCCGAAGACCATGTCCCTCTTCACTCCAAAATCATCGGTGCCAGCTTTTCACTATTCAATTCTTCACCCAACCATCACAAACTACTTCTTTCACTCCTCATTAATTTCCCACAAATCTTTGTCTCCGCCCCTCCAAATTTCTTTGAAGTTTGGAGTTCTAAAACTTCAGAAACCTCACTTTTAGAAAAGTACTTTCCGACTTTTGGAAATTTGAATAAATTTGTCCATCTAATATAATTAGGAGGTTACATTATTTACATTTTGTTTCTGAAGAGGTGTATTTGGGAAATCAATTTTCAGGGTATCTCGATGGTCTTGGAGATGCTATTGAGCTGGGCCTTGTGAAGGCTGTTGGTGTTTCCAACTACAGCGGTATACTTCTATCTTTTATCTATTTATTGTTGGTTAAAATTAGCAGTTCAAATCATGGAAAAAATTTCTATCATAGATGCTCCTAACCAGAACATGACGTATAAAGTTCGTTATTTCAGAAAAGCGATTGCGTGAGGCACACGCAAAACTTCAAAAGAGAGGTATCCCACTAGCATCAAATCAAGTGAATTACAGCCTCATATACAGGGCACCAGAAGAGAATGGAGTGAAGTCTACCTGTGATGAACTTGGGATCACTTTGATTGCCTATTCGCCTATTGCTCAAGGTGAAGTTGGAACCTTGTGTTTTCTTACCATATTCTCATCATCACTCGATATGTTAGCTTAAGAGAAATAATGTCTTCTTATTTTACAGTATTTAAGACCCCTCCGTGCGATCTTAAACATTGCCAAGTTAGGACTTGGGAGAAAGCATACTTGCTCACTTTTCTCAGTCAGCCTTTTATTGTGAAATTTCGAATTTTCGAGCATTCCTTGTCAAGCAGTTCTTAACTTCAACTTTATGATCTTATTTATTTTATGTTTCATGATAGTTATGGACTTTAGTTGTGTACATAAAGGCTCACCTTTCAGGCTATCACCTTCCAACTATATGCCTAAATGAAACAGTGAAGAAAATAAAATTATGTACATCTTTTGCATTCATGTGCTTTATCTTTTCAGCATCTTGCTTGTATTTTTCTTTTGTTGAATTCAACTACCACTAGGTAGTTGGCGAATGGCGATCTTGCATGGTAAAGCTTTAATGTGAATTCAACTGCCGTTCAATAGTTGGTGAATGGCTGTAATACCTTACAAAAAATTCCAAACATCTGGTTTTCGGGTAAAATATTTAGTTTTTAACAAAACAAAGGGGATGTAGTTATTCTAAAACATAAAAAAAAATCTGGATTCTTGATAAAAAGATGTCTGTTTGGATCTTATGTTATTACTTGAATCTCTGCACAACCCTGCTACAACGATTACGACCTTTAATTTCAGATCTTACTAGATTGGTTACCACAGCAGTCAAAGTTTGTCTGTCTAATCTAGGGGTGAAAGAGATTGAGAAGATTGACATTCTACTATTAATGCATATGCAGGTGCTCTTACAAGAAAGTATACACCTGAAAATCCCCCAACTGGCCCTCGAAGACAGATTTATACTCCTGAATTTCTTTCAAAGGTAAATCATAGTCAATATTTTGAAAGCCCACTACACATTAAGTTCCAAATTGTTTTGCTAAAATATTGCTGTTATCTGCAGCTCCAATCTCTGCTGAACCGGATCAAGGAATTAGGAGAAAAGTACAGTAAAACAAACACACATGTTTGTTGATGCTCTTCTAACTTTAAATAACTTTTATCTTTTCCATATTAGAAGTCCTAAAGTCTTCATTTATGTGGAAGCATGGCTGAAAATATCCCCAAAAGTACAGTATTTTAGTAGTTAATCCATTTTGGACCCTTTAGAGTATGAAACGCTTCATAGATACCGTTGCAACTTCCAGTTCATGCTGAAAGAAACTCTTTGTTTCACCGTCTTTTATACATGAAGTCCAACTCTTGGTAGTTTCATGTTTTCCGTATAAGATCATTAAACTACATACTGATGTATCAGGCAAGAATTCTGGAATGTAGAAATAGGTGTTGGGGTATTAAAATGTGTAAATATAGTTTGTTCTCTTTGCTGGGTTTTAATGGGAGTCAGGTTACTGTTAACAGGTAGTCCTAAACTGGTTGATAGCCCAGGACAACGTTGTGCCGATCCCAGGAGCCAAAAACGCAGAACAGGCTGCAGAATTCGCAGGTGCACTTAGATGGCGGCTCAACAGTGAAGAAGTAGCCGAATTGCGCAATTTGGCTACAGAGATAAAACCTGTTACTGGTTTCCCTGTTGAAAAATTATAAATTCTTACATGAGCATTGGGCTGTAAATTCTTCTATACAAAAATATGTACACACTTCACATCTAATGCAAATCTGACATATCTAATTTAAGAGTGATTGCAGACTGACCATTGATGTAGCAAATTTGACATATTTCAAATCTATAGCCACACTGTAACTAGTAAGCTCAGTCACACACTGTCATTGTGGTCTTAGAACAAGTTCATAAGTGTTTCTTCAGATGGAAACGATCCGATTGGATAACTAACATCAAATTGGTGATGGTACTGTTTTCATTATCCTGTTTCTTAGTCCGACACTGCACCAAACACTTCACTAAGCTAGTCTAGCTTAGTCTAATTTAAGCCAGTCCAGCTTAGTCCCTGAAGCTAGTTCAGTCCAAGACAGTCCAATGCAACAAACACACTAGAATTCCTGCTCCACATAAAAGAGAAAAAAAAAAGCCATTTTTTTTATAGAAAAAACGTTAGGAAGAATGTATTTTTGTATCAGGATTGAATATCACATGATGTGGTGTATATGACCGTCATTTGATGAGATAATACTATTGATTGATGTGGCATTTACACATAATTTGTCTAAGTATTATTGTTTTTTTTTTTTTTACGAGGCTGGAAAAATAGGCAAAGATGCACACTTCGAAATTAAATAAAAATAATTTGGTGTTTATACAATTGCAAAATTGATTTTAGTTAACATCTTTTAATACAAGCCATAGTCTATTTTATATCCTTCTAAGTTGCTGGCAAAAGATTCAAACTCAAAGACATAAGAAGAAGTACATCCACTCTAACTAATATAATTTCTTTCATGTTTGCGAGTAGAGTTAAAATTAGGTGGTGACATTGACTTTGAAGTTTTATGTACATTTTTCAATCATCTATATACAAGTGCAAGATCAATTAATTATGGAACTTTTTTTAATATTTGCTTTTTTGACATTTTGTTACAAAAGTGGGGGATGGATAGAAAAAGACACATCAAAAGGAAAAGGAAAAAAAACAATTATACAATATATGACATCAAAGAGGGATGGGATCATGGGATAGATTTAAAGCATGATTTGATAAAGTCCATAATATATAAAGAGAGCTACTAAACCTACATTATTGTCTTATTTTTCCACACACGTTATAATTTCACCCATCTTAAAAAGGTAAAAAATTAAAATGTTATTTCCCTACCCACTATTATTCCCAAAATAACCTTTAATATATACATACATATAAAATTATAAAATTGTCCCTTAAAAAATATAACAAATAATATGTAAATAAAACCACTAAGGTTTGCAAATTCATATGGAAATGACAGAGGTATCCAAATTCAAAAGAATTCGACAATGACAAATTCAAAAATACGATGGGCAAATTCAAATGACCTACACACAAATTATTCTTCTACCTTTTCAATGGAAACATAATCTTCTACCTCTTCTGTAGAAACGTCATCTTCCACCTGTTCAATGAAAAAGTCATCTTCTAAGTCCATTGATATTTTTTTTACTTTCTTTGAATGAAATAAGATGAAAATATGACCACCCACATCCAACTTTTATTTTTTTTAAAATTAAGCAAAATAAGATAATTAGTGTCCTTATCAGTCTTTTTGCATATGAACAAACTTGTAATTAAAAAAAATTTATTAAAAAATTGGTGGAAAAATAAAATATTAGGGTGGAAATAACACTACTCTGTATAAATCATGAAACTTTGTTAGACCTTTCTGTTTAATCTTTAACAAATGTGACCAAAAAGTTGTTGGTACACGGACCCACAAGTTTGGTCTTTCTTTGACTCTATGGGGTCTTGATGCTTAATTAGCTTACATTCACTGAATTAGTTACCCAATCTTCCACCTTGCTTACTCCTTAGTCAATTGACTCGACTGCTGGTGTTTTATATGGTTTCCTATTACATCATTTAGTCATTCGAATATATCTTCATAGACTATGGCTTCAATGCTATTATTCGATTCTAGTTACTCATTTTTGTATTATATAATATTACGTAATATTAAAAATAAAAGAAAAAGTTGTAAAGAAAAATCAAACTTTTGGAGAAAATTGTAGTAATGGTTCCCAACTTTAATTCTATTGGAACAATAATCCCTTAACTAAAAATTCACAATCATTGATCTCTTAACTCATCAAAACGTACAGTTATGGTCATTTTTGTCAACTCCATAAGAATTCCGTCAAAATGAATTATGTTGGAAGGACTATTGCCGCAGTTGGGTTAAAATATAGAGACCATTTCTCCAATTGGTTAAAGTCGAAGGACCATTTCTCTAATTGAGTTAAAGTTGAAGGACCATTTCTATGATCTTTCTCATTTAGCTTTCCATACTTTTCTCCTTGATTCAGTCTTATGTGCATGACACGTGGCTCATTTTGATGTAAGTTTTAATGGAGTTGACGACAATAACCATAACTGCACGTTTTGATGAGTTAAGAGACAATTTGTCACAAATTTTTAGTGGATGAACCATTATTCCAATTGGGTTAAAGTTGTTAGACTATTTCTACAATTTCCTCAAACTTTCGTGATCTCATAGGATGCTTTTGAACAAAAAAGAAAAAATGATTAAACTAGGGTTTCAGTGTTTTATATATTAAAGTTATGTGCCGACTTAGTCTGTGTATTAGTACTCGAGTGAAAATTAGGTCCCTTAACTATTTTTTTCAGAAAAGTCCTTACACTAATTAAGCTCTACTAATTATATCCCTAATATTACATTTGAAGTTATTCTATTCATATTTTTTTGTCAATTTAAGTCACATGACTTGTATGTGATACACATTGAAAGGTAGATTGGTAATTTTTCATGAGTTTAAAGACCTATTTTCTTTTCCAAAAAAGAGTGTATAAAGTTAACTTTGGAGGGTAAATTAGAAATTAGATTTGCAAACAATATGTTGGACTTGTAGGTTATCCTTTAAAATGTGTAATGTGACGTTGATGAAAAACTAGATAGAACAACTTTGAATATAATAGTAGGGATGAAAGTAGTAGTTCTTAATGAATTTACGGACTTATTTTAAGTAAACAAATAGTTTAGGAATCTAATTTTTACCTAGGTAATAATTTATGGACAAAATTGACAGTTCACCCGATATAAGATGCGAACAGAAAGAGCAAATGATGAATGGAATAGTTAATTTGGCAAATTAAGCACCTTAGTATTTGTTTTAAGTATCACGGGAGAGAGATCATAAGAGATCTGTGGTTGTTACCTTGTGAATAAACGTCTCACCCTACGTTTGTTGGTAGCTCATAATTAAGATTTATGTTGGAGATGATCGTTGATGAAAGCACGTCTTACAACCCATGAATGGTTTTAAATGGATATTAATATATCGGGCACATTAGTGTTTGAGAAATTAAGATTCAATTATGTTGACTCATAATTTGTAAAATGTGAGATTCTATCATGATACCGGCTCTATATATGGACACAAAATTGTGTAATATCGGTGTCATGCAAGTTTTATTTCTGTAAAAGAAAATAACAACTTATATAGAATTGATTTATCGCTATGTGTTGTTTTAATTCAATAATGCATGACATGTTGGAGCAATAATAGAAAATATGAAAATAACACAAGAACTCCAATAATAATAATCATAAAGAAATTCACAACATCAATTATATATGAGATTAATATAAACAACTAGAGAGAAAGTTAGAAATACTAACAAACTTAGAGATTGAGGCTTGTATAAATGCAATGTCCTAAAGACAGAATTTCGTCTCTACTCTTGTGCTTGTAGTTCGGTTGGCGTCTATCTTCTAGGATTCAACAATCTATAATCCGAAGTTAAAACACTTCAATCTTCGGATTCTGGCGAACTTTATATATTCCGAACTTGGGAAACCCCTATTTCTCAAGAGTAAAAATTAACTTTAATTTTCTATTCTTAATGATAATGGTTTCATGAGTTTATAAAGGACTCAAGTCCTTCTTGTTAAAGAAATATAACTTTTCGTCTATAAGTATACATCATTTGACAAAAAAATTCACCTAAATAACATAACTGTTCTAAGAAATATGATTAATACTATTTTTCATTCAATTATTAAAATTATATATTACAAAATTATATATTATAATATATAATTTCCAGTATGACATGTGTGCCTTTTCTAGTGAGAGAGAGAACGGCCAGCGCGAAGGTTCAAGACTTAGCTGAGCGTTAGCAAGATTCAAACCATTTGTAGTGTTTACGGTCAGCACTGTATTGTCCATTTTTCGTCTACACCCGAGGAGACAAGGACTTATGCAGCCATCCACTCACAGACTTTGGAACTATAATTAATCATTGTAAACTAAATACAACTGCAATTAGCTAGCTAGGAATCCAACTCTGTCAACTTCAACTTGCTATTTAATCTTATCTGCATGTTTTTCTCTAACATCGCATGTGGAATTTTCAACAGGCCTGATTATATGAAAATGACTTATACAGAATAAATTCACCATTATGTGATATTTTTTGCATAATAATAGATTGTCATATACAAGTTTTTTTTTTCAATATGACAACACATTGTTGAATTGAAACGCCATCTAATGACGAATTTGTTTCATACAAATTGCTCACGTGATAATATGTTGTTGCATTCCTTGCAGGCTTCCAGGTAATTTACCGGGGGTGCTGACATGGCAGTTTACGTGGCAGAAAGGGGGAAGCTCAGTCAACATTACCGGGTAGTAGACCGCATTCTGTCTGTGCCTCTGTCTGTCTAAAAATCAGACATTTGATTTTCTTCTACTTTTCCTGATAAGCATGTGCATTTAATACCAACTTCAACTTACTTTACGTACCGAAATTTTCTTCCCCCGCACTCTGCTTACTAAACACGTGAATTCCCTATCAGTGTGAACATATTACCTCATATTCCAAGCGACCTTTTCCCACTCGACTTCCGACTAGCCACTTCATTCACTTCACCATAACCAAAAGCTGGCACCTCCCCCTTGGCCACCACCTCCACCGGACGTCATGTCGTTCAGGCAGAGACTCCGTCCGACGACGACAACCATCCTTCTCCCTCTGCTCTTCCTCTTCATCGCCCTGTTTTCTCCATCCACATCCGACGAGCTTCAACCGCTCTTAAACCTCAAGCAATACCTTGAAAACTCAAACCCAAGTCTTTTCACTTCTTGGGCACCACCAAATGGCGTCTGCAACTTCACCGGCATCGTCTGCGGCTCCGACGGCCTCGTCTCCCAAATCAACCTCTCGCAGCAAAACCTTTCTGGGTTTCTTCCACTGCACGCAATCTGCTCGCTTCCATCGTTAAAAAAGCTTTCTTTGGGATCCAATGGCTTGTACGGAAGCCTCACGGACGACCTGAAAAACTGCACGAGCTTGGAGCAGTTGGATTTGGGTAAAAATTCGTTTACTGGAAAAGTTCCTGACTTGTCTGCTTTAACAAAATTAACCCTCCTGAGTCTCAATGGCAGCAGATTTTCCGGGAAATTTCCGTGGAAATCCCTGGAGAACCTGACCAGGTTAACTTTCTTGAGCCTCGGCGACAACCCTTTTGATCAAACTTCATTTCCTGAAGAAACTGTGAGGCTTGATAAGCTTTACTGGCTGTACCTCTCCAATTGCAGCATCGCCGGAAAAATCCCAGATGGAATCGGAAACCTCACTCTGCTCGAAAACCTCGAGCTTTCGGACAACCAACTGTCCGGCGAGATTCCCCAGAGAATTTCAAATCTCAGGAAGCTATGGCAGCTCGAGCTTTACAGAAACTTTCTGACCGGAAAAATACCGGTTGGATTCGCCAACCTCACAAGCCTTGTCAATTTTGATGCCTCAACTAACAAGCTTGAAGGTGGCCTCTCTGAGCTGAGGTTCTTGACAAAGCTCGAGTCTCTGCATTTGTTCGAAAACCGATTAGAAGGCGAGGTTCCGGCGGAGTTTGGGGAGTTGAAGAACCTTTCCGAGCTCTCACTTTACAGGAACAAGCTCACCGGTGCTCTTCCTCAAAAGCTCGGTTCTTGGGCGGGATTGGCTTACATTGACGTGTCGGAGAACTATCTGACTGGTGCTATACCGCCCGGAATGTGTAACAATGGGAAAATGATCGATTTTCTTCTGCTGCAGAACAATTTCACAGGTGGAATTCCTGACAGCTATGCCAATTGTAAGTCTTTGGTTCGGATTCGTGTGAGTAAAAATTCGCTTTCGGGTTCAATCCCTGCTGGATTATGGAGCTTGCCAAATGTTGTTGTCATTGATCTTTCTATGAATCAGTTTGAAGGTCCTCTGGCACCAGAAATTGGTAAGGCAAACTCTCTGTCACTATTGCTTTTAGCGAATAATCGATTTTCGGGTGAATTGCCAGATGCTTTGTCTGAAGCGACCTCATTGATCACTATTCAGATGAGTGTGAACCAATTTAGTGGGAAAATCCCAGAAACAATTGGGAGTTTGAAGAAATTAAGCAGTCTTGATTTGGACCAAAATATGTTGTCTGGTACTATGCCGGAATCATTAGGCTCATGTTTCGGTATTTCTGAAATAAACCTTGCCCACAACTCTATTTCTGGCGAAATCCCATCAAGTCTTGGATCATTGCATAATCTGAATTCCTTGAACTTATCTGGAAACCGGCTTTCCAACGAAATTCCTGCTACTTTGTCGTCCCTAAAGCTCAGCCTTCTTGATCTGACAAATAACCAGTTGATTGGTCGAATCCCCGAAGCATTGTCAATTCAGGCCTTCAATGAAAGCTTTGATGGAAATCCGGGTTTGTGCAGTCAGAACATGGAAAATGTGAGGTCTTGTCCTTTCAAGTCTGGCACTTCTAGCCGACCCCGGATATTCTTGTCCAGTTTCATTGCTTCAGTACTTGTCGTGCTTGTTTTGCTCGGTTTGTTCTTGCTCTTGAAGCTGAGGAGGAGCAATCTTGACCATCCATTGAAGAGCAATTCATGGACTATGAAGCCGTACCATGTGCTAAGCTTTACAGAGAAGGAAATCTTAGACTCGGTGAAAGCTGAGAACTTAATTGGCAAAGGAGGGTCAGGGAATGTATACAAAGTTGTATTGAGTGATGGGAAAGAACTCGCTGTAAAGCACATTTGGACCACTTCAGACTCAGGTGACAGAAAAAGCTACCGAAGCAGTGCTTCCATCTTGAAGAAGTCTAAATCGGGGTCATCAGAGTATGACTCAGAAGTGGCTACACTGAGCTCTCTGAGGCATGTGAATGTGGTGAAGCTTTACTGCAGCATATCAAGTGAGGACAGTAATCTTCTGGTTTACGAGTACTTTCCTAATGGGAGCTTATATGATCAGCTGCACACAAGTAAGAAGATGAAGATGGGGTGGGAGGTGAGGTATGAGATTGCGGTGGGGGCTGCGAGGGGGTTGGAGTATCTTCACCATGGTAGCAGTCATAGACCTGTGATACACAGGGATGTGAAGTCTAGTAATATTCTGCTGGATAGAGATTGGAAGCCAAGAATTGCTGATTTTGGTCTCGCAAAGATTATGCAGGCTGGTGTAGATTGCACTCAGGTCATTGCTGGGACACTTGGGTACATAGCTCCAGGTAATTATTGACATTCAACCGATGTTTTACTTTGAACTAATCTAAATTGCAGGAAGGGAGATTCGTACTTGGGTGTTGCCAATGCAGCTACACCCACATCTTCACAAATAGTTTATTTCATGAATTAGAATGTAAAACTGTAACGGGCAATTTTAGTTGACACTGAAATCTGATAAAATCTATTTTTGTTTTGGTTGTTCAGAGTATGCATATACCTGCAAGATCAATGAGAAGAGTGACGTTTATAGCTTCGGGGTGGTGTTGATGGAGTTGGTCACCGGGAAGAAGCCTGTTGAGGCTGTGTTCGGAGAGAACAATGATATAGTGAGCTGGGTATACAGCAAAATGCAGTGCGATGATAGTGTGCTTGAATTGGTGGACACGAGCATTTCTGACGATCTCAAAGAAGATGCCATCAATGTTTTGAGCATCGCAGTCCGCTGCACTGCCAAGATGCCGGTTCTAAGACCCTCCATGAGAATGGTGGTTCAAATGCTGGAAGAGGCAGAGCCTTATAAACTCACCTGCATAAGCACTGCAAAAGAAGTTGAAAAATAGCCACCAGATGGAACAGAAGTACCACAGTTGATCTACAAAAGTTAGTTCTAGCTGGGAGGTGAAATGTTGCAAGTCCAGTAGTTTGTGGCTTTTTTCTTAGAGGTATGGAAACATATAGCCCAAGGTGCCCCTCAAATAAACGCACAACAGAAGGGAAGGGGAATATAGATCAGAGTACGCAATTCAAGAAGACAAGAGACTAGTTTTTTTTTCTCTCTCCTCTTCTCTTTGCTGATAATTGCAGAGGAGAGGGGGTTACTCTGTAACATTTAGGATTGCAATAATGCAACATCTTTTATACAACATTAGACAATCATGGGATTGCAATAATGCAACATCTTTGTTGACTTCAAGATTTATATCAAAGAAGAAAACCAAGGCTATGAGTATGAAAAAAGGGCGTGACCACACGGCCATTTTCTCAGTTCGTTTTGGTCCAGCTCATATATACGGTATGCTTGGATCCGCGGCGAGCCGGCACGATTATTTGCCACTACAAGTCCACAACCGAATCATTTTGATTCAAACCTAAATGTCTTTGGACTGGTTTGGATTCAAACATAAGTATCTTTGGACTGGTTTTGATTCAAACCTAAGTATCTTTGGACTGGTTTGATTCGTTTGATACACTCCGACCCTGATCTCTAGTGGACACCAAACCGGTCATCACACGGATGTGTGACGAAGCCATGATATGTATGAAAACATAACTAAAGTTATCAATTAATAAAATCTACCAAAAATTTGACAGAACATCACCTAAAATAGGGAGAAGCCTAAATTAAAATACCTGCAATTACCCACATTTATTTCAAGACATCCCCCAAAGCCACACCCTCCATTATTTGCCGGCTTTTTAGCTAAAATGGTCTCTGAGATTTGCTGAACTCCTCACTTTGTTCCCTGAGATTTGAAATCAAAAGAAGTAGTCCTTGAGATTGTCTACCATCAATCATTTTGGTCATTCGATGAAAAATTATGTTAAATAAGAATCAAAATGACAAACTTACCCTCAATATAATGAACAAAAGGCCACAATGTTTGACAAAAATTGAGGGTATTTTTGTCATTTACCCTTATTTTATGGAGATTTTTCTGGGAATGATCAAAATGATTGATTGTCGACAAACTCAAGGACCAATTCTATCGATTTCAAATCTCAGGGACCAAAGTGAGGAGTTTTGCAATCTTAGGGACCATTTTGGCTAAAAAGCCTTATTTGCCAAAATGCAAGTTCTATTAATAAAGCTGAGTAGATAACTTATCAGAGCTTTGGGAAGATGCCTCCACATCGAATATGCTCACTACACTTGCTATTAACTCCGATGACATAGCATAGACTGTCATACACTAGTCATAGCTACTGTAAACTAATTAATAAAATCATGTCATTACTGAGTAGTCTCGAAATGACAAGATGAGAATATAACTGTATAATCCTGTCATTACTGAGTAATCTCAACGTAATGACAAGCTGAGTATATATCATACACATATAAGCTAGATATGATATACACATATAAGCTAGATATCATGTCAGTAGACAAACTGAGTATGTATATTATACACGTGTAAGCTGGATGCCATGTCTGTAGACAAGCTAAATATATATCATACATGTTTAACTTGGATGTCATGTTTGTAGACAAGTAAATGTATATCACACACGTGTAAGTTGAATACCATGTCCGTAGTACGTAAAGCTGAATAATATTACCATGCACATGTAAGCTGAATACCATGTTCGTAGTATGAACAAGCTGAATAATATAACCACACATGTAAGTTGAATCCATGTCCATAGTATGATCAAGTTGAATAATATAACCATACACGTATAAGCTGAATACCATGTCCATATTATGGACAAATGGACAAGCTAAATAATATAACCATACACGTGTAAGCTAATGCATACGATCGTACATTAGAATGTCTAATTCTAAATTCATAAAATCTATTTTTTCTTATAAACGTAATGAATCATAATAATAATATCACGTCCCAAACTAAGAGACATGATACACTGTTTAATTTTATTTAATCTTATGGATGCATCTAACTTTCGAGTTAGATTGCCTACGTAGTCTGTGAGGGATCAAGCCAATCGTAGTTCATCCTCGGTAAGAGAAATTCAGCATAAGCTCTTTATAATCCTCGGGATAACTTCTCTGAAGTGCACGTAACCTTTACTTGGTAAACTAATCGAATACTATGAAGGTTCTAAGTACAATTTGTGTAAATAAGGGCCTGTTTGGTACTCTACTTGAATTCAACATTTTAAACTCAAAAATAATTTTCAAGTTTTAGGCCTTAAAAACTTGTTTGGTAGGACTATTTTCAAAAACTAAACTCAAAACTAACTCAAAAATATAGTCTATTCTTTAAAAACATAAAAATTTAGTTTTTAAAGTTTTTAAACTTAAAATCACTCATTTCTTTTCTCTCATTCCTCCCCTCTCACTCCAAATCTATCTCTCTCCTTTTTCTTTCTCTCTCCTCTTTTTTTTTTTTACATTTTTCATCTCTCCTCCAATCCGCTCTCTTCATTCTCTTAGTTCTTTCTCTTACTCATCTTCCTCTCTATCTCATCATATCCTCTCTCTTCTTTCTCTTACTTTCTTTCCTCCTCTCTCCTCTTTCTCCCTCTCTATGAAGATCATTTTGTCTACTTTAAGTCGTAAGATTTAAAAATTTTAAATCGCAAACCAATCAAGTTTTGGAGTCTTAAAGAAAATTGTTTTCAAGAAATGTTCTTAAGAAATGTTTTGAGAAATGATAAAAAAATTTCAAATAAGATACCAAAAAGGCTCTAAGGTTCTGCTGGAGTTTTTGCCCAGGAGAAGCTGAAAACAGAGTTATGGAGTCATAGAGTTTTTAGAATTAATTTGTCTATATATGAATGTATTTTCAGACAATGTTAAAAGGGATTGCCGACCGCACCCAAACATGGTATCAAATGCATAAAGAGAAAAATCCAAGTGACGGATTAGAAAGTGGGCCTCTCATATTTTACGTAATCTGAACGATCATATTTGAAATAATGAATATATGCATTCAATCATTTTAGAAAAGTCATTGTTCATAAGGGAAAGTGAAGTATTTGGTATTCAAGATATTGTAATCAAAACTTAGAACAATAACCCAGCAATAAATCGTAAAATTTAATCAAAACATGGATGGAAATATAGAATCTTGTGGTGCAAAACCTAACCTGTTCTTCACATAGATGAACAAGGGTGATGCTAAGGAGAAACTTTGTTACTGTTGGGAAAAAAAAAATATAAACTCTAGTTATCGTTTTAACAAGTTTTCCAGATTACTTTCTTAATAAAGATCTCGATGTTACCTGAAGTTGTTCGGGCGAAGATTTCTCTGAAGAAGAATTTGTGGACCTCAGCACAACTCTCCAAGGGATTGGCGCTTTGGATGTGTAGTCGGGCTCTTGCTTGTTGATATGCTACAAGAAGAGGACAAAGTTAGCTTTGAAAGGTGTCTTTGTGGGGCCTTAGATGTAGGCCTTGAGGCTCGCAATCAAAACTAACTGAGTGCTAGGCGTGCCACTGCTATCTCAGTATAGCAAATGTAGAACAAGTGTGTTTTAAGTCGATTAGTTGCGCCCCAAGTTATTTGGACTTCTTGTTATCAAAGGATTGTCATGGATGGGTTAAGTCCACATTAAGTTCTTTTTCTTGCCTTGTAAACACGGACTTTTAGTTCATAGTCTTGTATGTTCGAATAAAGGGAGTCCAAATCCCCTTAAGTCATTTACTTGGTTCTTGATCAATTTTAATGATATCATATCCATTAAACTAATCAGATCCAGATGCAAGTAGAACTCTTAAAGTAGGAAAACTTATGCAAATGACTTGAATACATCCTCGAGAATGCATTAAGTAATAGATCTACAAGTTTAGAAAACAAACAAAGAGTTTCAGGCAAGATTTCACCTTGTCTGCCAAGGTTAAACTTCTTGCGAGCACTTCTCTTTGAATTAATAGGGGTTTATATGCTAAGAAGAGATGGATGGTAAACAAGTTTACATAAGGGAATCAATACTACGGCACTAGGGGAGATAGCAGAGCTTTAAACTAGACAAAAGATGGCTTTTGCAGGGGAATAATCCTAAAAAGGACTGAGATCTGGGCTGATTACAGCTTTTGGATGCAAATCTGGCTTGAGAGCAGAGTTTGTATCTTCGTTTGTTTGATTGGTTGAGTGTCTTTGTCTTTGGGGCCTCTTCTTCCTTTTATAGGCAAATTAGCCCGACTACTGTAATTTTGTTCTTGCCTGAAAGCATCTGAAGGGTAGTGAGTCATCAGCATTTTACTTGGAATGCCACTGAAAAGTGTTCTTTGGCTGGTAGTAGGTTAGTCTTCATCAATTGTCACTTCAATGGTAAACAAGTGGCTTATATTTTGGCTGAGAAGGCTTCAATTTGCATTTGGGCTCGGTGATGGGCTTCAGGTAAGTTTCCTTTAATTAGGCACTCTTGGGCTTTCCTTCATTTAAGCCCAACATTTAAATATTAACCCAAACAGAAGTAGCCATAATGATGATCGAAAATGATATCTTTTACACATTAAGACTTAATGTTCCAAAGTTGATAGAACCCTAGTGCAAAGAACTTTTATTTTGCGAGTAGAGAATCCTTTTATAGGCATAACCTTCACCAACTTCCATCTATCATGGAGTGTTGGTTTTTAGCCGTTAAGAGTAGTTTCATCAAGAAGTGGATCAAAAGTAATTTCCCATGCATGAGTAGTTTACAACTCATATCAGTTTGTACCAAAGGCAACTGCATTTCATCCTTATCAATGATACGTAAGTCCAATTAGGTTATTTGCGACTTAGTATTAAGGTCTAGTGATATTCCTCTTCACTTGTAAGTGAGAGGTCTTATGTTCGATTCTCGTCAATTTGAAACTTATTTTTACTAGCCCATTGTGAGGCTTAACCCACTTGCCCACCCCCTTAGATAAGGTAGATAATATCGTTTGTTAAAGAAAAAAAAAGTCCAATTAGGTTATAACTTGCATTCTCCCACTTGAACGTAAACTAATTATTATATTGAAATGTCATGCCAATTACATCATTGATTCCTTATTGATCACATTTGTCGGAGTAAATATAGAAATATAGAGAATAAACTGAAGAATGACTTTGAGGTACGACTTGAATCGTTTTCTTAAAGTATTATTTGCCCATACTCGAATGAGTTTGCTAAAGGGTTCTTGCCATATCACTTTCAAGATACAACAAAGTATGAAATATTTGTTTAGCAAAACCGAATTATATTCCCTTAGAAATAACTAGAAAGAAATTGTATGAACGTGATGGAGAAAGAAGAGAGAGCAAGAAAATTATGTAGACAACAAATTTCTGAATGAATTAATCTTCTCTTCTTGTCATATTGGTTCAAAGAGGTCATGTCTATTTGAACATATATAAAGCATTATCCAAAAGGCATTTCATCATGAGGCTACAATTTAATGTTTTTTTATATTTTCAAAAGTAAACCAGCCTCGTTTTGAGTAAAAAATATATAACAAAAAAATTGGGACCGTACGATCTTTGATGAACGGTTGTTATTAATTGATCCCTGGGATCCCCAGTGAGGAGATCCAGATAGGATCTAATTCCAGGAGAAGGAATACACTTGTTGACAATAAATCATGTCTTTTCAAGAAACATGAAAAAAATGCAGTGTTTAATTTGAAGCGATAGTTTTAATTTATTCCTTATTCTTCTTTGGAGTATATGGAAAGAAAGGAACTCCTTTTTGTGGCAAGGCAAGGCACTTGAACCGACGAAACTAATTTTCCGGGCAATTAGTTGGATGAAAGAATTCCAACATTGGAATGGGAAAAATGAAAAATGCAGTTGTAAAGTTTCTCAATAATGGACGAAGCCAGGAGAAGGATGGTACTAGTGTAATTTTGATGCGGCTTGGGATGAAAATAGAAGTATTGGTGGCATTGGGGTGGTGATTTGGAATGATAGGGGTGATTTTGTGGCGGCCTTGGCAAAGAGGCATGATGCTAATCCTTCTCCTCTGCTGGTTGAGACTATGGCAACTAGGGATGCTGCTTGGTTGGTCAAGGAGAAGCAACTACATGCCTTGGTTTTCAAAAGGGATGTTTTACTTGTTATGGCAGCTCTTCAACATGATGGTCAACATGATCTCTCATTTTTTGGAAATATTCTAAATGATACTCGCTCGATGATTCAGGCATTGCCCCAATGGAAAGTTGGTTTTAACGGTAGGGAGACGAATATAGTGGCGCACAGATTAGCACAAATGAGTCTGAGTTGTGATAATCCTATTCTTTGGCTTGAAGAACCTCATGATGTAATTGTGAATCTTCTTTTTGAGGATAGTAATTCCTAATTTGTTTGGTGCGGAACACTTTCTTTTTCCTTTCGACTAGGTTGAAATTCCCGACAAGGTTTTATTGAGGCCCATTGTTTGCACCTTGTCCTCATTGATTGTACGTATTTCTATCGTTAATGAATATTGTACCTTTTCTCAAAAAAAAAAAAAAAAAAAAAATTGAAGAGATGATTGTTGTGCAATAACCCAACTCTATTCTCTCCCAATACAAAATGCACGCATATACATATACAAATAATAAATATATATATTCTTGAAATATTCAACAACATTGAGTTTCACGTTACTAGCATCCTCACATCTATGAGAATTAGTTCAAATCTCAAACTCCAGAAAATCAATTGCAGTTGATGGCACATGCACTCTAAAATTACAGACATTCAAGTCTAACCTGTATGATGTTATTTTTCAGAATTTAATGAATTCAACATTCATTCATTCCATAAACCAATACAGTTTATCTTATGGATTATATTTGAGCAAGAGTAATACTAGGGAGACTAAATTTGTAGATTAAATTTTAGAAACTAAAAGACATGGAAGTTAATGATTGGTTTATTACGTAAGCGTTGATAAACGTGCTTATTCCTACTGGTGACACATCATTTAGTTTGCAAATTTAATATCCCTAGCATTACTCTTTGAACAATCATGACTCACTTACTGGATAGTAACCCATGAATTACTCATGTCAAGCTGTCATAACATAAGTTTTGCAACTTAAAATAATCATTGAGCTTAAGTAGTGCAAAGAGATAAGCATTAGAGGGAGGTGGGAGGATTCACTCTTGTTATGCCAAAGGAAAGGCAGCTCGGAGATTAGCAGAGGTTATGGAATCAACTCTCACTTGGCACGAGACACCGTACACTACACAGAAGAACACTAGATTGTATCTAACTGTCCTAGTGTCATCAATGGGCTGTGTCCTCGGCTTGGAGCTTTCTTCACCAGTTCCCATAACCTTTTATTTTCCATCTTTTCCTCTCCTAGTGGCTTGGCTTGGTCTCGCTCCCTTCTTATAAGGTTTATGGCCCCTTTATAGAAGCTCTATCATTGTCAGCGAACTCCAAGGACTCGTGTATTCCTATCCTTGTGACATGTGTTTTTAACACTCCCATTGACATGTTCTTTCCACTTTTGCCCACGCGTTCATATTGAGGAACAATACGATAATGTATTATGCTAAAAATTCATAAGTGTCACGACAAAATAGTCAATAAAAGTCAATACTTTCTCTTTAGGGATATTTTGGTAATTTCACACTTTCAGAGATTAAAATATTCTAAATTTAAGGACAGGTCATAACACGTTTTGTTATAAAATCGTTTTGTTCAAATTGAACTAAATTGTGTATGTGCATTAATCGTTGATTGTTTTAGAGTGAAATTGAACTGAATTGACTTTTGCCTAACCCATATTGTTAGTGCAACGCAATAACAACACAATAACAATATGTCAAAGAAAACATAACACATAAAGAGGCATGAAACCACTTTTGAAACCACTTTTTTTTTTTCTTCTTCTGAACAAACAATTTTATCTATACTAAGGGGAGGAGATGAGCTTAGCATCATAATAGACTAGCAATAATGTGGTTCGAATTCGTCTTTGGTGAGAATTGAACCTAAAACCTCACTTACAAATAAAAATAGATATCAACAGACTGTAGTACTAAGTGGCTAAAACTAAGAAGAATATCACATATTAGGTGAATAACAATGCTCTTTTTTTCTTTTTCTTTTTGTTTTTTTTCTTTTTAATTTGGATTCCCTTCTCCTAATTTTGTTTTTATTCTAATTCACCTCCACTAATTTTGTTTTTATCCTAATTCCCTTCCACTAATTTTGTTTTTATTCTGATTCCCTTCCACTAACTTGGAATCCGAATTCCGAATACCCAAACGCCCCCCAAAAAACTTGAAAAGAAAATGATCGGATTGGGCACCTCCTTGGGAAAAGCGTTAAGTCCCGATTCCTATTTTTTGCCCTCCCTCCCCCTCACTCCCACCACCATCTCCACCTTCTCACTTTCCTCTCTCTCCTTCTCCTCCAACAACCTCACTGGTCTCTCTCTCTCTCTCTCTCTCTCTCTCTCAAACTCCAAATTTGGCAGGAAACTGACGGCGTGTTTGTGAAAGCAGGGAAGAGGAATTCCCGGAATTCAGTTTTGCGCCGGCAGAGTGCGGGCTTCGAGAGCGAGCCGGAACTAACGAGCGATTCGATGGAATCGGATAAGGAACTTCCCGAGTTTAACCGGAACCTGTATCCGAATATCGAGCCCTACAGTTCCGGGTTTCTTAAGGTTTCCGATATTCACACAATCTATTGGGAGCAGTCTGGAAATCCCGACGGCCATGTGAGTTGCGATTCTTCGTCCAAATAAACGACGTAGATTTGAGATTGTTGTTCGAATTTGTAGTTTTTTTCGGATACAAATTTGAAGTTTTTCAGTTTTGTTCACTAGAGTCTGATTCTTCAGTTATCTGAGATTTCAAATTCTGTATTTTTAGAAAACGGGGATTTTTGAATCCTCGGAAAGTATTAGGATTTGGAAATGAACTCTGCTGGAGAAGGCGGCTTTGTGTCGAAAATACCATATTAACCGTGTTGGGTTGGGTTACTGGTCTTTGGTTTAAAATCTTGTGAATTATCCTGCAGCCTGTAGTTTTTCTTCATGGAGGTCCAGGAGGAGGAACTTCACCAAGTAATCGAAAATTCTTCGATCCTGAGTTTTACCGGATCATTCTATTTGATCAGGTTGCTAATTCAACCTTTATGATTAGTTATTAGATGCATTTTAGTTCGTCCTACATTTGATATCTGAAATTATTTCGTTATTACTAGAGGGGTGCGGGGCAAAGTACCCCACATGCTTGCTTGGTTGAAAACACGACATGGGATCTCATTAGTGACATTGAAAAGCTCAGGGAACACTTAGAAATTCCAGAATGGCAGGTCAGTAGGTTGTTTATAGCTTTCGATAAAGAAAAAGCATGCTTCTTTCATATTTCCGATTCTAAATTCATAGGATTTTGGTTATTTCATCCAGGTTTTTGGTGGGTCATGGGGGAGCACACTTGCCCTTGCATATAGCCAATCGCACCCTGACAAGGTGCATAGTTTTGTTGATTTACATTTCTTTTGTTGGGATTCCGATTCTCTTGATACAGGTCATCTGCACTTTTTAATTCTCTACTATATGATACAACTTTTGACTATTCCGTCATGCTTGTATAGGTTACCGGAATTGTTCTTAGAGGGATTTTTCTTTTAAGAAAGAAGGAGATTGATTGGTTTTATGAGGGTGGTGCTGCTGTCATATACCCAGATGGTATGCTACAATTCATTTGTGTTGGCATGAACCATATAATCTACCTTATGGATTGCTCCCCTAAATTCTTATAATTTTCAAGTACATGTTCATAGTTTCTCAGAACCTTTTAGCACTGAACGATTACTGCACTATTCTTACAATTGCATTAAACATATAAGAAGTGCAATGTGGAATTTCCATTATTAACAAAGGGTTGTTCAAGGCTTGCATTTCTGATGTAGTGATGTTAGAAGTTGATAGAACTCGTAAATGATTCCTAGTTATAGAAATCATCAACAAAGAAGGATTCTTTTTTTTTTTCCCCTAGTAAATATGCTTGATAATTTCATGTCTACTATTTGGCATATTGATTAGTTTTATAGTGACTGATTGCTTCTGATATTTTCAAATATCCAGCGTGGGAGCCATTTAGAGATCTTATTCCAGAAAATGAAAGAGGATGTTTTCTCGATGCCTACAAAAAGAGATTGAACTCCGATGACCAAGAAATACAAGTAAGACTTACCTCGCTTTGGGCATATGCCGTCTTTCTTAAATAATGTTTTAAGGTCATCTTATTGAAAGGACCATGCTGGCTTTGGGCATTTCGTAGTATGCAGCTGCTAGAGCATGGACCATGTGGGAAATGATGACTGCCCATCTTCTTCCAAATAATGAGAACATCAAGAGAGGGGAGGATGATAAGTTTTCATTGGTACGTTGATTTACTGATTAGTATAGAAGATCTTGCATAATTTATTCACTGATGACTGAAATTCTCTTTTGACGCACACTGATATTTGATTTCCTGTCTCCAGGCCTTCGCAAGGATTGAAAATCATTACTTCGTGAACAAAGGATTTTTCCCTTCAGATGGATTCCTGTTGGATAACATTGATAAGATACGGCATATAAAAACAATGATCGTACAGGTAGGCATTTTATTATTTCTCAAACTGTCAAGGACATGCTCTGATTGGAACAGAAAACATTCAATCTTTTCAGATTGGGCTTTTGATATTTGGGGATGTAATGATTTATCATATGTTGTTCCCCTGTCATATTTTTGGTTTAGGAATCAGTTAAAGTTTTATAAGTACCATATCTAAGACATCGGTTTAAATGGAAAGTATAGTACCATTGCTTGCTTCCCTTTGCTTATGCATTTAGTTTGTGTATAATGCTTGCACATCATGCCTTGAGAGATGAATTATTTCTTTATTTCATTTTTGTTTGTACTTTCCTTGTTGTGACCATCTAGTTCTCTCCCCCTGTAATTTTATTGTTTCCAGCAATAAAATTTGTTCCGTTTCGAAAGAAAAATAAATAATACTTAGGGTTTATAGAGTAATAGCAAGTTAGCAACTGAGATTTGATATTGTATGAAATTTTGATATTTTACTTTATAGTTATTTGATGCAAATTTTCCCCATTAGTACGATAAATGTGTTCCAACAGAATCTGCATATCAAGTACAGTTAGTCCTTTGAAACATATGTGCTTATGTATGCCCTTCATTGTAAATGTAGTATCACTTGTGAGTTGAAAGAACTATAACAATTGACTTTACAGGGAAGATATGATATGTGCTGCCCCATGATGTCAGCTTGGGATCTTCATAAAGCATGGCCGGAAGCTGATCTCAAAGTATGTCGGCCATTCATTTTTCTGTAAAATGGTTTCAGGTTAATATACTAAAGATGTTGACTTTTTTCAAAGCGAGCGGAAAAATACTGTAGCTGCGAGCCAAATCCATGGATAGGTCTCATCATTTACCAACAAAGCCAGTGTATTTTACATAGAAAGGGTTATTCAAGAAATATTTTATTAACTGTATTGCATATTGTCCCGTATCATGAGTACTGTTATGCACTCGACTGAATTGCTGTAGTCTTAGTTCCATTTTTCTTCTATACATGATGAAGTTACTGAACCGTTTCGCTCGTAACAGGGTATCATGAGTACTGTAATGCACTCGACTGAATTGCTGTAGTCTTAGTTCCATTTTTCTTCTATACATGATGAAGTTACTGAACCGTTTCGCTCGTAACAGGTTGTTCAAGATGCTGGGCATTCTGCTAATGAACCAGGAATAGCTGCAGAACTTGTGGCTGCAAATGAGAAGCTGAAGCACATGAAGAAAGGACAATAGGAAGAGAAAGACGAGAATGCATACCAAAGAATAAGCAGCGGCCTTCCCGTTTGGCGGGCGCAGTTGGTTCCAGATGAATGCACATAATTGCATGGGTATTTGGACTATTGTATCAAACTGTGTAATGTTCCCCTTTGAGGATTCGGCTTTCCAATACCCTGAAAACCCGGAGGTGCGGAATTGGATGGGGGCCGTGAAGTATATAAACATTCTACTGTTTAGTACTGGACGTTGGAAAGGATATCAATCATTTCTCTTCTATTTCAAGAAAATTTAGTGCCAACAAATAATGAAGAAAGACAAGTTCCTCGTACCGTCGAGTTTCCCTAAATATTGCATGTTTCCTTTGAATGACTAGATACAATTCAAGCCTCTAATGTTCAATACACCCTTTTGCTTTCTTTTGCTTCCAAGGAAATAAACAATTCCCGCAACCAAATACAATTCAATGATATTATTGAACAAACAAGATATCACACAACAAAACAAGCTTAATTTTATTGTTCATCCAAAGAGTCGTTTTCCTTGTGCAGCCCTGCGCAGGTCTTTGGTACATGGATGTTGTGAAAATATGGCTTTTTGGGAACAGTTGTAGGCCTTCGTCCCCTTGACAAATGACCTGGAAGGGGAAGAAGCGGAACCTTTGGTTGCCGGAGAAGCACTGCATGGTGCTACAGCTTTCTTGGGTCTTATCTTTCTTGAAGAAGTTTCCTTTATTACACTAAGCTGACAAGGTGTCCTGGAGGAAACCACTGCCTTCTTTCTACTTGAATCTACCCTGCAAAAGAGAAGGCTAGTACGATTCAGTTTTGATGAACACACATCCTTTGTCATTTGAGATGATAAATGACAAAAGAAATCAATACTCACCCTCTCCGTGTCACAGATCTTTGCTGCACCTTTGGAGATTTAGTCCTTTCCTTTGATTTGTGCTCTCTCTCAGGGCTGGCCTTTTCGTATGTAGAAACTTTACGTCTTAGTGGAGTAACCACAGATGCTTTTCGTTCAAAGTCTACCTTTGGGGTCTTCAAACAAGTAGCTCCCTTCATTCCCTGCATAAATTAGACGAGCTTGGTCAGACCTCTACGCACGGAACCTTCAAGAGTATGCTATTTCTATCTTCCCTACGACAACTAACTTACATTTTCTTTCAGTTGTGTTCTTCTGTCTAATCTCTTTTCACAGTGTCCCTGGGTATCATTTTCATGTTCACTTTGTCCAAGGCAATTTTTAGTTATCTGATCAGGAACGAAAAATGCATTAGCCTTGAGCTTTACTCATGACATGATAAAAAGGGGTGATCGAAAGTTCAATTACGGACTTACCTGTATCACATTCTGATGTTTGCATGTGGACTTTGCCCCTGGAGTCCCGACTAATGTGATCTCCTTCAGCGGTGCATGAACTTTTTTCTCCGAAGTTGCTTCCTTAAGCATCCCTCTTTCCTAAAAAGAACCCAAAACATTTCAGATAAAGCGTCAACGTTATTCCTGTTTATTAAAGAAACTGGTCACAACAGGTTTCACATACATTGGTTCTAAACCTAAAAGGCTTGGGATTTGTAGACTTCAGTTTCCTATACTTCACCCCTTGAGCATTGCTGGCAGCAGATGTGGAGCTTTCTTTCGGAATCTTATCTGCTTGATTGACCTGCATCATTGTTCAAATGTTAACAGGCATAAAAAACCATGAGGGAGGAATGAATAAACATACACACTTCGAAGATATGATTTTCTCGTATATTTTCAGGGGGTTATAAGAAGCAACCTTTTGTGACTTTTTTGAAGCATCATGCTTGCCGAGATTTATCCTTGTGGAATAATCATTGATATTCAGTCCTCTGCATCAAATGTCAAAATTTCATTACAATGGTGTTCTACGAAAAAGAATATTTGTAGAAAAACGAATGGTAAAGATGTACTAGTACACGCACCTGTTCTCATCAGAGGCTGTATTATTTTCTTTATCATCATCGTCGTCAACTTGTTTAAGGGTGCTCCTCTTCTCTGATCTTAACTTTGTTTTCTCTTCATAACCGTTTCCATTATTGGCATTTTCCTTATTGTAATTCTCTTTCGAATCCTTCTCTTCAGAACCCGACAAGGAGGTAGTATCACCGTTCAAGGTCTCGGATAGGATTTCAACTTGATTCTCACCATTCAGTCTTCCACTCTGAGAAGTGGCTGACATGGAGAACCCTTCCAATGCGCCTTCCCTTGATTTTTTATCAACTTCCATGTCACTGGAATCATTATTATCAAC
The DNA here is from genome assembly GCF_963583255.1 of Pyrus communis. Classification (NCBI taxonomy): domain Eukaryota; kingdom Viridiplantae; phylum Streptophyta; class Magnoliopsida; order Rosales; family Rosaceae; genus Pyrus; species Pyrus communis. The sequence continues at coordinate 13,829,625 of NC_084805.1, read as the reverse complement.
CTCTTCACGAGGCGCAGGATCACAATGTTGTCTCAAGTCTTTTTCCATGTTCTTTCTCTTCAAGGTTTTGGCTTCCCGGCCCTTGCAATTATTAGAACGCAAAGAATCAAAAACCCGGCTTTTGACCTCTCGCCCTCTAAACTGTTTTCTTGAGATATCTAAAGGCAACAGCTTGTTATACCCCAAAACATGTTTCTTCCCACTTGTGATCTCAAGTTTCTTCATAGCTGAACAAATTTTTCCCACAGGACTACTCCGCTCCATTGAAGCCTTGGTTCTCACTGGCTTCTTCGGAGAGTGAAAGACCAGAGCTTTGGCTACCGGCCGACTATTCTTTGGGACCACAATGTTCTTCAGTTTGGGGTTCCTAACACTTCGAAATGTTTCTGAATTTGAGACGGGCTTCCGATTTCTTGGTGTAGTGAGAGCCTTGGACACAGCAGTCGGTTGCTTTGCTTTAACATTTGGTGTTGCACAGATCTTATGAAGAGGTTTTCTGGCTCTATTTTCGGCATCAGCCATCTTATGAGAGAAGGAAGGAATCAGGGCCAACCTTGATACTCTAGGCTTGGAAGATTTTGCAGGAGCTGTAAGTGGGCATTTCAAACTAGAACATAGCAAACAAAAGGAGCATGGAATTGTTATAAGACCCATCACAAAAGCAGGAAAAGGAATTGTAATTTGACCAACTGAGAGCTTTTCTTTTGCCAATATACCTTGGTGCTTTTCTGGCCAATGCTTTACTAAGTTTCACATTAGGACTTCTTGCTGCCATAACCTGCAAACCTCCAATACTTTAGTAAAGTGAACTAATGTGATTCCAATTCAGACAAAATCTGGAACTTATAATCGCACCCGAAGAACGAAGTTCCTGTAAATTGCTTCAGAGTCCAATTCTTCTTCATGCTTCTGATCACATCCTACAAAACAAACACCAACATACTCAAAATTTATTACCACAAAAATGGCGGGTTTTATACCAATACCAACTGGATCAACCCATCAAAGTATGAAACTCAAATTAATGATCTTTAAGTCACCTAATTTAATGCTTTATCCCCTCAATTTTCTCAGCATCCAAACAGAGAGCTCCACTCAAATTAATTATCTTTGAGTTGATTTTATTCATTTCCTAAAAACCCATCACCTAATTTAGTAATTTGTCCCCTCAATTTTTCTCAGCAACCAAACAGAGAGCTCCAAATCAAACAAATCAGAGTAGAAATTAAAATCAAAACAGACTAAAAGCTAAAATCCACACTCAGTCAATCACAAAAACGAATTTCATCTTCAAGCTAAAAAATCTTCAAAATTTGAAACCAAAAGAGCTTTTTCTGATTACTGAAAACAAAGGGAAGAAATAAAACTGATGGGATACTGGGTTAGATTGAAACGAACCGACTCGCATGCAGAACCAGTACCGGTCGTCTGGTCGGTGCGGGTCGGAATCGGTAAAATCAACGAACTTGGGGGCCTCGATCTTCTCGTAGAACTCGTCCCCGCCTTCGTGGCCGCTTTCAATCCCCACACTCTGAGTTTCTTCTTCCATTTCCGCAGAGCGAACGAGAGAGGGATAGAGGAGGAGTGTGTGGTTGCGTGAGCGGCAGCGGAAGCGAGATTTGGTCAGAGAAGGAGAGTTTGAAGAGTGAAGGAGTCGTTAAGTTTTAAATTTGGCTCTCTGTAAGTAGCCGTTGGGGAAAGGTTCTGATTTTCGGACAATGAGGTCACTGAAACGGTCTCTCAGGGGTGGTTTAGTCATTTGGTCTTCCTGCCGCCAACCATCGGATCTACCAACGGGTTTGCCAGTTTTGACGGTTAGTCTACAGTATTGCACGGACGATGGTTTTGTAATGCAATTCGTTCATGTACGGGTGTTTTCCAATTTTTGTTTCAAAATTTCGGAATCAGATCGGATTGGATCACAATTTTTAAATTGAAAATTTTTGGCATATTCAGAAATTTTATAATTGGAGTAATCTCGGAAATTTGAGATATTTTTTTTTTAATTTTTTTGAATATTCTCTAACTTTATCGTAGGTACAATGTATTATTCTTCCTTAATATTTGGTATATGTTTATGTATGATTTCAATTAATTTTGTGGTATACTAATAATATATGTTTATCCTTTTTAATATATAAGTGTGTGTTTAATATAAAAACAATGAACAAAATGCATCAAAATTAACAATAAAATAAAAAAAATTGATTACAAAATATATAGTTCAAGTAAATAACTATAAACAATCGTAATATTTCGGAACACTTAAAAAAAAATTCATATTTGAAATTCTCAAAATCTCTAAATGCATTCCAAATTATATTCCAATTTTTCGACAAATATTTAGATTAAGAATTTTCGGTTTCAGATTCAAAAAATTTACTATTGGAATCGGGTGTATCATTCCAACTTGAACCCCTACGTGCGCCATTAACAACCTACCTTGACACAGTAATAGGACATCCACAAGGCAGACACCAACTTTATTACAATATTGGCAATGTAATTATGTGTTATTACATGCCACTTAATACATTTAAAATTCGTGAATACTTCAATGTTATTCTTCTCAGGATTAATTACACCAACATTCCTGAACTTTTTTGAGTTTTCACAAAACTCCCTCATATTTGAAACACTACACACCCTTCACGTTTTAATTCACTCTCACAAATACCCGTCGACCAAAAATTCGCCTATAAAAAGGCAAATCAATGTTTTTGTTGCCACTACTTTTGTTGCAAGGTGCTGATCCTAAGCATATCTCAGATTGAGGCGTGACATATATAGTTTAACATACCATTTTTTTCTAAAAAACAATAAGATTTTTTCCTCGAACACTTGTGCAGTAGTAGATCCACAATTTTGAATTCCAAAGGATCCCAATGTAAAAGAGTCACGCTTTCTTTAAATGAAAATATCATACAGTGCTCAAATTTTATTTTCTTTTTAAGCGAGGCATTTTCTCAAGCACTTGGGTTTACATGTAGTCATCTGATGAGCCAGTTTGGACATTTGGCCATAGATGCTGACAACTTCTGAACGAGCCTGTTTACATATGCCAACAACTTCTGAGCGAGTACGTCGATAAATGTTGATCAAACCTTATTGAATTTGTTTGACGCGTAATCTTAAGTGCTTTTGACACGTCCTACCAAAATTTGCCGAGTAGACATTTCATCCAATACTCAAAGCCATAATAGACACTCGAAGGATTCCTAAAGAACCTTCCTAGGTATTAATTTTCGGCCTCTGGCGTCCAATTGGTTCCGAAATCATTTGGTCCCTTTGATAGATCAGCCCGTACACGTGTTAGTAAAAAATAAAACATCCTCTAATCAAGTAAAAAGTAACTATTACGTGGTTTATAGCATAATTGATAACTTACTCTATATCGTATTGTTGATCCTAAAAACTACCAAGCTTACGTGGCGCGTAGGCTGAGTAATTAATAAGCTAACTACGTCATTTGGTTGTGTGTGGGCGTGCCACTCGTCAACCGAGCTCGGTCGGGGAGTAAAATATGTTAATGTAGCATTGGGCGCGCTGCTGACTTCTCGATCTTACGATTACGACCGAGGAAGGAACACGTATCAACCTTCGAGTTCTAGAGCCTGAAGACAAGGCTGCTAGTTTTGCGAAGTTCAATATTAGATTCAGCTTTCAATATGTCGAATGTAGTAACCTGGTAACACCTCACTTCACCGAGTAGGCTGATGAGATGACCTCTACAAGAAGGATTCAGAAATACCGAGACTTAGATAGGTAATCAGTCAGTCGGGAAGCAGTGCTGTTTATCCAAATTGAAGGTGCTCCTTGATTGGCTGATTCTACGACTCTATTGTTGTTTATCCAAACTGAAGATGTCGCTGGTTGCCTTCACAGTGCTGTTTATCTAAACTGAAGATGTGTTGGCGAGAGAAAAAGAAAATAAAGATCTCAAGGTTGTTGAGAGGTTTCACGTAGAGCGAGAGTTTGCACACGGTAATTTTATGTGTAGAATTGGAGGGGAGCTTGAATGATGCACTCCCTTCTCTATATATAGCAGCGAACCTACTCTTAGCCAAACCAACTCGGACTAGAACTCCCAAATCCAATCTGATTAGGATTCGGCCAATCCTAGTTTTAATAAGTTTTTGAACCAAGCTTTATAATGAACCAGATTCATTTCCTAATTCTTAGCGGCTTCAGCCTCGAAACCTCTTGTTGTACTGGGATTCGACCACTTCGCCTTTATCCAAATTAATCCTCATTTCGATAGAACTCAGCCAATCTGATTGGACGGCCTACGGTGGCTGGATGGCCCACAACACTTCTAGGAGATTACTAGGCCGAGACAACTCTAAACTCGGCTCACAATATTATTTTGGGCCCAAACATTGCTCTTTCACTTTTGAGGTCTTCGGCCTGCAAATCTTGGCCAAGCTCTGACATTGAATAAGCGAAATCATCCCTTAGCGTATCACTAAAGGACACCGAGAAACCTTGAATTTCTCAACCACTGAGGTACATTTATGGAGCATGATTGCACGATTTTAATCATATCAGACCCTTCTACCACGTGGCATCTTCTTGGCATGTTTGTCCCCTAATAATGACACCCGAGGCGTGCGACCACTCAAACGTCGTTTCACCATAAACTCACCATTATATGTAAACATGCATCCTTGATTCATGAACTTTTCGGCCTCTTTATCTGGATCCTCTGAATATTCGTCATGATTACATAATTTCGCAGTCGAATCTACCCCTAGCTCTTTCAAAATAAAACTGTTGATCTTTTTCCTTAATGCCTATAAATACCTAACTTTCTTTATTCAAACTTTTTCGCTTTCAAAACTCTCAAATATCTTTGCCATTTGCTCTCTAAATCTAGAAAAGAAACCTGTTCAAAACCTAGAACACCTTTATTCTTCGATGGCCGCCAATGCTTTCATCACCAAGTTGGTCGAGGAATGCAATAAGTGTCAGAACATCACTGATCGAAACACTATCAAAACTATCCGATTTGAGGATGAGCCAAACGCTTCCCATCAAACCCTCGACCCACTGTTCAAGGATAATGTTCCAGAAGCCACCACAGAAATGCTTAAGGAACATTGCCTGAAACCTTTGTTCCAAGGGTATGATTGGCCAAAATGAGAATTGGCCAAACCCCAAGGTGTTAGGCCCTCGACCACTGTGACTTGGGCTACCTGGGTCACTCGGATGAAGCCATTCTTCAGCAACGAGTGGAGATCTTTTTGCATTTTTTACGCCATCAAATTCTCAACCATCGATATGAGCCTAGATCGAGAACTCGTGATGGCTGCCCTAAGCTTTTGGTGCTTGGCCACTAACACGATGGTCATTCCTCTCGGCCATCTCGGCCCAACGGTGCTTGACATCACGGCTATACTCGGCACCTCTCCCACTGGCCTTCTAGTCGATACTTCTTTCTCTGGGTATGAATTTGAGTTGGGCCTATAGACAATCTTCGAGGATCGTGCCATCGAAACCCTGATGAAGGGAAGCCAAAGGCCATAAAAAAAAGATGTGCAGAAATTGCACAAAAACTTCTTCAACTACAACACCTTGATCACCCATTTCGCCGACTTAAAAGGGGAAGAGCTTAAGAAGGGTGAGCATGCGGCCTTCTTATTCTACTGGTACAACAAGTACATTTTTTGTGCTAAATTGAGTAAGTGCTTGGCCGAGAACACGCCAGTTGCCGAAGCCCTGGCTAGCGGTCACATCCTGGCGCTTAGTCTGGCCGTTCTTGCCAACCTTACCAGGTGCTTGGCCGAGACTACAGTGGGAAGAATAGACCCCTACCAAAACTGCCCGCTCTGGGTTTTTTAGCTCTGGTTGCAGGTCTATTTCTTGACACTGCGGTCAGAGCTCCCAAGCTTCAACTCTTCCAAAATAATAGGTCTTGAGCTGGCCTCACGACCCATTTCTTCCTACTCGGCCGAAAAGATCTTCAAATACTTATTCGGCCTAAAAGACCTGTCAAACAACCAATTCCAAATTTGCTGTCGTCAGACATACCCCTCTTCTATCATCCGTCCCCAATCAGCATGGGAAGATGCTGAGGAGACTGATCTGAAAAATTCCTGGGGTCATTCATCATCACTCGTGACCTGCCCTATAGTTGCGAGGCTCGATGGGGAGGCTGGGAAGTCTATCATCCCAACTTCCTGGCTCATCAGCTAGGCTATCTTCAGGGATGCCCTATGGCATTCCTTACTTCTCTCTCCATTTTGAGCCGAGAACGCTTCTTCGGTTCCTCAGAGAATGAATGTAAGGTGTCCGAGAAGGAATTTAAGGAGCGGTGCCCTAAATTCTATCTTCGGCCAAAAACCCCAGAATCCCGATGTGCCAGTATCATCGCTGATTGGTGGGTTACCTATACTAAGGACTTTTTTAGAACTTCAGCCAAGGAAGTCTCACAAAAGCTTTTCGGTGACCGCCCCAAAAAGACTCACGCTCCAAAGTCGAAAGAAATGGCCCAAGGTATATACTTTTTACTTTCCTTGTTTATCTATTTTCTTCAAACTTCATTTTGACTTGAGCTCAGTGTTTCTAGGTGGTCGTACCATAAAATGGGTCAATGTGGTGGCGACGGCCGCGACCAAGAAAAAACCTGCCCCTTCCCTGAAGAAAACTGCAGTTGTTACACCGACCCCATTGAGCAAACAGTCTAACCCAAAGGACGAGACGGCTGGTGATGCTTTTTGGCTGAAGACATGTCAAGAAATTGGCAAAGAAAAAGGAACGGGAGATCCATGTTATCTCTTACCAAACCACAAGTTCAACTACTCCCACTCCTCTTCCTTCCTCTACTGTCAAGGTCTCAACCGTGGTGTAGCAATACTCGATGGTCCCATCTATGAGCCTGTCGACTACGGCCTAACCTACCACAAAAGCTGTTGTCATTGTTGCACCGGCCGTTACTCACAGCCGAAGTTGGGTCGACTGTTGCCACTCTGGAGAAGGTGACTCCTGCAGACGAAAAGAAACTCCCCCTAATCCAAAGAAAGCCTGGAAGAAGTGGTATACAATTTTATATTTTTTTTTCTATCTTGAACTCCTTGTCTAACAATTAATCCTTTTTGTTTAGGACGAAAGGGAAGGGTCCCTGCCAGTGAAACAACCTCGACTAACTGAACTACCAACCATCAACCCTCAACCGATGGTCGAGGTGGTGGATAAAGCCGACGCTCCCGCAGTTGAAGTAGGTTCGAGACATGAAACAACATTCCCTGTCCAGCTAGAGACGACAGCAGAGATACCGATTCATCCATAGGACCAGAATCTCAACATCCCTCCTGAGGATGTTACTTCAACCTTTGTAAGAATCATCACCATGCCTTTTTCAATTCCCAACCTTTGAATTCTGAACCAAGAACAAACATTAAACACCAGGTGCCTAATTGCTTATTTCACCTACAATTTTATGCACTGAAGAGTGTTATTTATATTTCTTGGCCACCTCAGTGGCCATCAAATGTGGATAGCCTCCATCGGCTACGTGCATTTAAAGGCTCCCTTAAACACTGGGCTCAGTCATTAAGTTCTCTAGGTTCGAGCAACGAACCAGCAGACATGGTCGAAGTCTCTTTTCGGCAGGTCTTAGAGCAAACTTTCCTTTTTCCCGTTCCTCTGACTTGACTTTTCTAAACATATATATATATATATATATTTTTTTTTTTTTTTAATTTTATTTTTTATGTAACCTTCATGGGTAATTGAACTCGACACCCTTCTTTCCAGTTCTTCGGGGACGATCGGTTCTTCGGCCACTACAGCTGAACCTTCTGCATCAGCGGCTGAGTCAAATACCCTTGCCAAGCTGTAGGAGCTCTTGTCTCTCTCGACATTTCAAATCCTTGAACGCAAAAGCCTCAACTCTGTAGGAGAATGTTTGAACGACCTTGCAGCCGATGGCCTACTAAGCAATGAAACTATCACTCACTTGTCTTTTATCCTAGAACAAACCCGAGAATATTTTGATATCTTTAAGAGAGCTCTTCGGGCAGAAAACTACCTTAAGGCTATAACGGTCGCTCAAGAAGCTCTTCATCCAGAGCTCAAGGCAATGAAGGCCAAGAAATAACAATTGGCCGACCTGGACCGTCAAATTGTAAAACTCCAACGTCAGAGGTTGGCCATTGCCTCTGATCTCGCAAATGATTTTGAGTGAAGCAGACCTTGTTTAGCTAAATACGCGGCTAGCGCGAAGCAGATCGAGCAACTGAAGATGGACAAGAGAGCACGGCAAACCGAAGTCACAATGGGCGAAGTGAGGTGGTTAGAGTTGAAAGCCACCCTTGAAGATTTCCTTCCTTCTTCCCCTTAGAACTTTGTCTTTAGTTATAAATTGGTCGATCAATTCTGCTTGTATACCTTTTTTGCAAAATTAATGAAATGAACTTTTATTCAGTGACTGGATAATATTTCTTTAAAAACTTCCCATTTATTGGTAGTTTATGAATTAAATCAATTCGATCCTTGAGGTGGGATGCCCCATTGCCGAGAACTTTGTGGACGATGAATGGTCCTTCCCAATTCGGTGACCATTTTCCAAATTTAGGATCTTTAATTCCTACTGTCAACACAGTTCACCAAACTATCTCACCTTCACCGAACGTTTTTTGTTTGACTAGTCGATTATAAGCTCGCTCGACTATCTTATTCCGCGCCACTAATAAGTTACAAGCATCAAGACGGATTTTTTTCCTAGTCTTCTAACTTTTGCCTCATGGCCTAATCGTACTCGGCACTAAACAAACTACTTTGTTTGATTATTCGTAACAAGTTTATGCTTAACTCAACCGGTAGTATTGCGTCGTACCCATAAGTCAATGCATATGGGGTCCCGGTTGCCAATCGAAGTGAAGTTTGATATGCCCACAATGCCTCGTTTAACTTCAAATGCCACATACCAGGCTTTTGTTTTATCATTTTTTCAAGAATGCCGATCAAAACTTTATTACTTGCTTCGGCTTGTCCATTCGCTTGTGGATAATACGGTGTAGATTGATCGAGCTAAATTTTCAAACTCACTGTATATTTCTTGAACTTGTTGGATGTAAAAATTGTACCGTTGTCTGTTATGCTTGTTTTTGGTACGCTAAATCTGGTCACAATATTTTCTTCTACAAAATTGCAAACTTCCTTAGATGTTAATTTGGCATATGATTTCGCTTCGACCCATTTAGTGAAGTAGTCCGTCGAGACGAGTATCCACGTATGCTTTGCTAATCCGGAAAAGGGTGTGATTTTGCCGATTCCATGGCCCATCCTCTAAATGACCAAGGTTTGGTGACCGAGTGAAGTGATTCGGTCGTTACTCTTTGCACATAATCATGGATCTGACATTGCACACATCCTTATGCGTGATTGATGAAATCCTTCAACATACTCGGTTAGAAATATCCATGTCGACGAAGTAACCAGCACATTTTTCATCCGGATTGATGCGCTTCACATATTCTTTCATGTGCCTCTGTAATTGCTTGGGTTGTTTCTTCTGGGCTGAGGCATAATAGCAGCAAACTATCTTCACCTTTTTGGTATAACTCATTTTGATACATTACGTAATTTATGGCATGAACCCTTGTTTTGTGGTCATGTTTGACACTGGGATTGTCGAGGTATTGCATGATTGACCTCTTTCAGTCGTCTGTTAATGTCTCGACTGCACAAACATCTATAAGAACTTCTCGTTCCAACCACGAAGGTAAGGACATGACTCGTGTATAGATCACACGGTCGTGTTGGAGAACTTGTTGATTAACCAAGGTCGGGTATGATCGTCGTACTACAAGTATCGCTTAACCCAGCTTGCCCTCTAGGAGTTGTGCTCTAGAAGCTATTTGGGCTAGTTTGTTCGCATCAGTGTTTCGACCTTGTGAGATGTGCTTGAACGTGATCCTAGGCGCCAAAGTACAACTCATGCAACGGAAAGTTCCATTGAGTTGGTTAATCACACGTGCTAAATCGCCTAGAATAAGTACGCGAGCTGCCTTTAAGTCGTGAAAAATGTTAAGGCCAATGATAAGAGCTTCGTATTCGGCTTGATTATTTGTGCAATCAAAATCCTGCTTGAGAGAAAAATACCAACAGTGGTGGTCTGGGGATTGGATGATGATCCCAACACTAGCCGAGGTCGAGGTATTAGAACCATCAAAATACATCATCCAATAATTATCACGTATTGCCACCATGCCGATGTCGACGTCGTTGCCCCCAAAACCATATGGGGAAAGATGTTGAGCCAAGAAATCGGCTAAGGCTTGTCCTTTAATAGCTTTCTAAGGCACATATTGTAAAGAAAACTCAGACAACGCTATTGTCCATTTCCCAATTCGGCCTTTTATTATTGACCGAGTAAGCATGTAGCGAATAACATCTATCTGGGCGATGACCTGAGTAACCTTTGAGAGCATATAATGCCGTAGTTTTGATGCGATGAAAAATAAGGCCAGACAGAGCTTTTCGACAGCTGAATAATTTTTTTTTTCAGGTGAGTTGAGGTTTCGGCTAAGATAAAAAATAGCCTGCTCGCACCCAGTGTCGTTATCTTGTGTAAGAAGACAACCAAAGGATTCCTTAACTGCTATATAACTTGAAGGGTCTATTGTACCGAGGCCGCACGAGGATGGGTAGGGTCGTGAGGGAAACTTTGATTTGTGTGAAAGCGTCTTGATGTTCTTCATGCCACTCAAATTTGTCAGAATCCTTGAGTTTTAAAAGCATAGAGAAGACATTCATTTTTCCTGCTGAATTAGCAATAAAGCGAAGGAGGAAATTAATGTTGCCGAGCAAAGATTGTAGTCGTTTTTTGTTCGTCGAGGGTAGAGCATCGATGATTGAGTGAGCCTTATTTTTGTCCACCTCGATGTGACGATGGTGTATAAGGAAACCCAAGAAGTTGTCGACCGATACATCGAAGGCGCACTTGGTCGGGTTTATTTTGAGATTATGTTGGCGCATATGAAGGAAAGCTTGTCGAAGATCATCTAGATGCATTCGCGCAACCCTTCGATTTAACTACCACATCGTCGATATACACTTCTATGACTATACTAATCAGGTCATGAAAGATGGTATTCATAGCACGTTGGTATGTGGCACCAACATTTTAAAGGCCGAATGGCATGATTACCTATTCATAGGTCCCGAGTGCCTCTGGGCAACAAAAGGCAATTTTGTGGACATCGGTTTTGGCAATAAAGATCTGGCTATATCCAGTATGGCCGTCCATGAAGGATAACATCTCATGATTGGCTCCAGTGTCAATTAACAAGTCTGAAATTGGCATCGGGTATTCATTTTTTGGGGTTGCCAAATTCAAATTGCGAAAATCAATGCAAATGCATAAAGCCCCGCTTTTCTTTAGAACTGGTACGATATTCACCAACCATTCGACATATTAAGTAGTCTGAATAAACCCGGCTTTTAAAAGTCGAACTAATTCATCTTTCATGCCTAGTTATACTTAAGTCAAGAATCGTCGAGAGGGTTGGCGAAAAGGCTTACAACCAGTCTTAATGTGTAATTCGTGTTCGATGAGGGTTCAATCTAGACTAGGCATCTCGTGGTAACTCCAAGCAAACCAATCTTTAAATTCATTGAGTAAGTTACAAAGTTCAGTTTTCATGGGTTGGGGTAACAACACACTTATAAATAGCGGTCGAGGGTCATCGACCGTTCTGACATTATTTCCTCTAATGGTCTTTAACTTGGGTACGACTGTTTTCGAGCTCGATCGGGGTAGCTTGGACTTTGTCGAGTGATAGGGTTGGACCGTTATCTTATTCGGTGAGAAACTCTACTAGGTTAATGCCTGAATGTGGTTCGTTGGAAATAACATACCAATGGGCCAACAGTCGTTCTATGGTAGATGAAACCGCGACTCGGCATCTGTCTTGTGTGGTATCAGACATCAGGATCGATGATTAGGTTGGCCAACCCAAGTCTTGCCAAATCCTGGTGAGCAGTCTCGACACTAACCTTGATGGCTTTTTGAACTAAAATCTGAGTCGGTTGGCCTTCATCGTTGAAACCTTGTAAGGTGATGTAGCCGACATGGTCATCGTGGATCATGTTAGCTTCGAACAACTGATTGTCAGCCGGATGAACCATGACTGATTTGTCGTTCTAGAAGATGAGGACTTGATATAAAGATGAAATGATACAGCTTGTCTGATGGATCTAGTCTCAACCGAGCAATGCGTTATACTCGGTTTTTGATTCGACTATGAAGAACGCGATCATGTGATTCCGACCTGCGCTACTTACTTCTAACGGATGCACCCCTTGGTTTGGAACTTGTCATCGACGAAGCTACTCATGGTGACCCTTGATGGAATAAATTCATCATTAGAATGATGTAGTGCTTTCATGATAGAGACGAGCATGATGTTGATTGTAGCTCCATAGTTGACGAAGATTTTGGACACCATATATCATTTGATATGAGCCGTTACATACAACGACTTCAAATGATGGAGTTTGATTGAAGATGAGCGAGGAAACAATTCGCCAAAAGCTGCTTAGAGTTTATTCTCTCTTGTAGCTAGCTCAGTCTCGTCGGTGGCCACAAAATCGACTTGTGTGGCTTCTTCGCCATCAAGGAAATTTTGTTGGGATGCGGTTGGCTGGAACTCGACGGGTAAGACATGAACCATACTGATTTCCATATTGTTAAGGACCAAGGGACCCATTGGGTCGTGTTTTCTTTATAGGTGAGTTGGGCTTTCGAGCAGGGTATCTTGTTTATGAACATCCTCTATATGACTATCTTTGGCTGGTAGAGGGATATACTCATGTGATATGCTGACTGGAGCCTCTTCATTCGGTACATTGACTTCGGATTTGGTCGGTGTTATGACTTGATCTTGCTTGTGGGACGCCTTGTTAGTTTCTTCTTGATATACGATGTGAGTGTCTTTTGTGTCCAGGTAAGCATCCAGTCGTGCTACACGTTCCATTTCATCGGTTGTAAGGCTAAAGAGGGAAATAGCTGAAAAAACTTTGAAGTGGTACCGTAAATATTGGAGGTCCTCGAAAGAGAAGGGAAGCTCGGCAGTATCGATGTTAATATATGGATCCACCGAAAAGCCAAGAACCCAAGCTTTACATATATGTTGGTACCTGGCCTTCATCCTTGGATCCAAGGTCTTTTGGATAATACGCTTGGCATCGAGACATGCTAGAACCAAATCAAGGGTGTCCTGGCACGCTTTTTGAAGGCTATATAAGTCGTTTGCTGAATACTTCTATGGAACTCCTGCATGCATTTCAAAGCCTCACTGAGAAATGGCGGATGAAGGTTTCGTCGTATCTTAATGAGTGGCTCTTGGGGAGGTAATTGAGGAAGTTTTCTTTCGGCCTCTTCCTGAAAGTGCTCAAGACGAGCTTTTATTTCCCCGGGCTGAAAGATAAGTTTGATTCACTTTTCTGATTCTTCGATTGTGGTTTCAAAGTCATGATCGATCGCCTTCTTCCCTTAGAGTAGCTTGGCCATGATGGTCAAGGGTTGTCGACAATCCTCCTCACTGACCGTTTTCTTCTGCTGCCATTTTGTAGCTGAGGCATCCTGAGCTGCTCGTCGGCGAACCATATAGTCCATTCTCTGGCGTCGACACTTCTATGATTTGGATAACGCGGTATACACACTGGTTGGGGAGTTGTAGGTATACCAATGTTGATCGCGTGGCTCAGTTGGTTTGAAGGTGCATTGGTTAGCTGAAACACATGAGTTACTAGAGCTGCACGCATAATAATCCAAATCGTAAAATGGCGCACCAAAATCTAGGCGCCGTTGGGCTGAGGGTGGCTTGCCATCCTGTACTTGAGGGTTGAGCCTATCAAACACCTTATGGCGTTGGCCTGTACCAAACACCTTTTGAGTCGCCGTTGTAGTTATGGGCGTTTGTTGTGGTTTCTCAACTGGAAGTGGCTTTTCTTTTGGTTCAGTTGAGATATCGTTTGCATTGCATCGACTACATAAAACTATCGGCCCATCTGTTTCTTCTTTGCTGGAGTCCGACAATGATTCGATAATAGCTGGCCTTATAGAATCTTGAGGTGGCTCATTCGAGACTAAATTGATTTTCAAATGTGGTCGAGAGCTTTGTTTTTGGATGAATTGCATTGGCATGAACTTGGCCTTCCTATTGCCTTTATCACTGGGTAATCGAGCATCTACCATGCTTATTGTTGCTGTAGGGAAATGATCAGTGTCAACGGTCATTTGTTTCTCAGGGAACTTAAGCTTTCCATTATCGATCCAGCTTTGAATGGCATCACGGAATACGACACAATTATTTGTCGTATGCTTGTTTGAATTATGGTACTTGCAATATGTTTTCCCTTTTAATTTTTTGGCCTTGGGGATATTATGCCCTGGCCGAAGTTTGACGATTTTGGCAAGTAGTAATTTATCAAACATGGCGTCAGCTTTAGTAATGTCGAAAGTATAAACTTTTGTTTTGATGGTGGGCACATCAAAGGCCGAGCCAATTTTGGCATATTTGGGATTGGCCTTAGCCAATGCCTTACATATATACGACTTGTCAATTACTATCTCGGCCACGTCTATACTGGCATATTCTTCACCTTCGATCGATGCGTAACTGATTGTGGGGTTTTTGTGGATTGTTCCCCGGGACGAAGACTTCGAGACATCTTCTTGGAGTAAATAATCATATTGCTCGACGTGTTGAGTCAATTCGTACATGTCACGGAAGTTTGCCCTAGGAATTTTTTTTTTGTATTCCACATGTAGGCCGTTTAGAGCGATCCTAAAGAACTTGACTTCAAGGAAAGGTACTCGTCACCAATTTCTAGTCGATTTAAACCTCGTAAGGTATTCCATTGGTGATTCGTCAAAGGCTTGAGCCATCCTAGCCAAGGACGACACTGATACGTCCATCCCTGGTCGATATAATTGCTCGTGAAACTTCTCGACTAATTCCTCCCAACTCTGGATGGAGTTGGGCAAGAGATTGATATACCACGCGAAGGCCGAACCAACTAATGAGAAGTTGAACAATCGTAGCTTATGGAAATCGCTGTTAATGTCCCCACATTGAGCAATGAATCGAGCTATGTGTTCTAATGATGATAGGGATGATTTTTTAACGAAAAGGCTAAAGTCTGGAATTTTGAAGCCCTTGGGATACTCGAATTTTTCCACGAAAGCTGGATATGGGTAAATAAACTTTGGAAATTTTGACCCCTTCTTTAGGGCCGAATCGATCATTCTTTGGACCACAACGATGTCAACCGATGACGTTTCTTCTTTCTGGTTGGATCTGTCTGATTTACTGCTTGATCTTTTTTTTTTTTTTTTCCAATTCGATCGTTTTGAGCTGAGCAGATCCTATCTCGATCTGTAGTGTTAGTAACAGATTATTCTTAAGTGGGAGTTAGCGAGAACAATTGTCCGTTCCACCTTCATAGGCTTTATTAACCAGTAGTTCGAGCCACCTACCAAGCCTATGTGGCGCGTAGGCCGAGTAATTAATAAGCAAACTATGTCATTCGGTTTTGTGCGAGGCGTGCCAACTCGTCAGCCGAGCTCGACCGGGGAGTAAAATATGTTAATGTAGCGTTGGGCACGCTGCTGACTTCTTAATTTTACGATTGCGGCTGAGGTAGGAACACGTCTCGACCTTTGGGTTCTAGAGCCTGAAGACAAGACTGCTAGTTCTACGAAGTTCAATATCAAATTCGGCTTTCTATATGCCGAATGTTGTAACCTAGTAACACCTCACTTCGTCGAGAAGGTTAATGAGATGACCTCTACCAACAAGGATTTGAAAATCCTTGTCGACCGAGACTTAGATAGGTAATTAGTCGGCTGGGAAGTAGTGTTATTTATCCAAACTGAAGGTGCTCCTTGATCGGCTGATTCTATGGCTCCAGTGTTGTTTATCCAAACTAAAGATATCGCCGATTGCCTTCACAGTGCTGTTTATCTAAACTGAAGATGTGTTGGCGAGAGAAAAAGAAAATAAAGATCTCGAGGTTGTTAAGAGGTTTTGCGTAAAGCGAGAGTTTACGCAGGGCAATTTTGTGTGTTGAATTGGAAGGGGCCTTGAATGATGCACTCCCTTCTTTATATATAGCAGCGAACCTACTCCTGGCCAAACCAGAGATGTACTCGGACTAGAACTCCTAAATCCAATTTGAGTAGGATTCGGCCAATCCTGGTTACAATAAGTTTATGAACCAAGCTCTATAATGAACCAGATTCATTTCCTAATTCTCATCGCCTTCAGCCTCGAGACCCCTTGTTGTACTCGGATTTGACCATTTCGCCTTTATCCAAATTAATCCTCCTTTTGATAGGACTCGGCCAATCTGATTGGACAGCCTACTGTGGCTGGAAGGCCCACAACACTTCTAGAAGATTATTGGGCCGAGACAAATTCAAACTCAGCCCAAAATATTATTTTGGGCCCAAACACATATATAAGCAACAAAGGTATTAAAAAACTGTGGTTGCTTGGACTTCGCAACTATGCTTAGTCGTCTATATATATTGCCATTTTCTTGGTGGCTAGATGGCAACTTCAAGGAAGCAAAATAATTATAGTTTCATCAAGGACCTTGCCGGTTCCTTCCTTATGACCTAGTCCATCTCCCACCTCTGTGTGGCAGGACAATATAGAAATTAACACCAGAACTTAACTTATACATCCACATCATCTAAAAGATACATCCATTATATATAGATAAGAGAATGTTAGGAAATGTTAAACATCCATTATATATAGATAAGAAAATGTTAGGAAATGTTAGGGAGTTCATATTTTTGCATGACTTTGGTATATCATCTGATGTGTTAATTGATGCGTATCATGTCAATTGATGATCGAGTTTATCTCATTAGATGTTGACCATATGCATCATTTACCATATCGTGTTGTATGTGCTAATGCGGTCCAAAAGTATTTTTATTTTATTTTTTTTAACATTACTCTCATATATATGTAATATGATAAACCTTTTAATGAAAAAGATAAATATTCTTCTATGATTTAGATATTTTATGTTTACCTTTCATATTGATAAATGCGGTGAAGGTGTTGTTAATTTCTGTTATTTGTGTTGTTCCATTTCGTATGACTTTTGTGGAGGCAAGCTAAGTACAGTCCAGGCATACGACAATATTACTGAAGATTTGTGAAGGTTAAACCAACTATTGTTGATTAATCAAATATTTATCGCATATAAATGACTCATAAATTCATGATCTTGATAAGTTTATACTAATTAACATCCAGATTCCAGAGTAATCATAATGAATTTCATATACACTGGATTTTCAAAAAGTTTCACTGCCATCTTTCCTTTATTTTTTTCACAAGCAATACTAATTCTAAATACTACACCAAGGAAAGGGAAATGTTTAAATTCAGGGCCCATTGAGTCAAAGAAGAAGCTCCTGTGGACTTGAGCAATTAACCACTTACAATCTTTTTATTTCATTTAAATGCAAAAATGTGAACCATCCATATGCTAACAATCAAGAAATGCATGAGATTCGTGTAAAACATTGAAGACTTGTGTCTTTTTTTGTAGTCTTTTTTTTTTTTTTTTTTTTTTTTATTTCCCCGAGATTTGTGTTTTGTATACGTCTTGACGGGTTGAATTTTATTATTGATTTTGATTAAGAAAAAAAAATGTAATTTCTAAATAAAGAATGATAAATATTTCAATAATTTTATTAAACTTGGTAAAATTAATTTTTAACCAAAAACAAAAGAAATGGTCATCGTGATTAACCAGACAATGTATTGCTCCACTTTGATGTTGACTAGACCCAACTTCCCCGCTGCCCTAAAGTCTCCATCTCCATACGAATATAAAACTCACGTAGACTTAAATGTTTAATTGATCATTTGTTTGTTAACTTCTAACGAGAAAGATTATATATATATATATATATATATGTATGTATGTATGTATGTATGTATGTATGTATGTATGTATATGAAAGACTACTTATTTAAGCACCAGAGTTCATTTGTTTCGCTTCCCATGATTTTCAGAAAACCTTTTAAAATACAACGCTCGGCAGACTAAATGATGTGTCACCAATAAGAATGAACACGTTTATTAATGCTTAAATAATAATCAAATCATCAACTTTCATGTCATTTAGTTTAGAAAATTTAATATTTAAATTTAGTCTCCTTAACATTATTCGGATTTATAAATTATTATGTGCACATCTAATGCCCACGTAAGTATCATGCAGCAAAACAGTACTGTTTGACCAAACTTAATTTGGAAAAAATTGGGGAGCTAGCTAGGAAGCTCTCAATGGCAGTGCAAATCTTTGAATAAGTTTTTTAAAATAAATTCTCATGTGTTTCACTCTCTATTATCTCGGTTAGTGATCTTTAATTAACCACCCATAAATTCACTGTTACTAAAATATTAGAAACAAGTACATAGATTTCAATATCTCACGTGTTCATACATCTATTCAATTATAGTTACAACTTATACATAGCTGGTTTAGTAGCATGAGTAATCTCTTCGTTAAAACTGCTGTGAATTTTAAAAATCCTATAAAATAAGTAGTGCTCTAAAAGTCACTAGGCGGTAGTAAAAACCTAGGCAGTTTATCTATTTATTTATTTTTTTATCAAATTTATTATATAACTTATAGTTAAATGTCTACTTATACTTTTTTATGGTATTTATATACTGTCGTTTCGGTGGTTTGAAGGATTCATTGTCATATTCTTGTCGTTTGTTATTGCAAGGTCTTTATATGATTGTACATTCACTTGTGTCTGAATCATCGTACTTTTGAAGAGTTTGTTTTAAGTTGTATTACTATTAGTTT
Organism: Pyrus communis; assembly: GCF_963583255.1. Taxonomy (NCBI): domain Eukaryota; kingdom Viridiplantae; phylum Streptophyta; class Magnoliopsida; order Rosales; family Rosaceae; genus Pyrus; species Pyrus communis. The sequence goes on along the minus strand of NC_084805.1, from coordinate 13,810,766 downwards.
TCCTCAAAAAATTTGACACCCATGAAAGCATGATTAACACAATAACAACTAAGGATATTTTGTTTCAACCCAACTTTCTTGTCTCTAGACCCAACTAAAAATATTTATCTACCAAAAGTCCAAATAACCCAAAACACGAACAACAACAATAATCTCTGTACACCTTTTTTATTTAATCCGGTGAACCCTCTCCGATGTTGTTGGCAACAACGATCCTTCTCTACTATTTTTCGTAGGTCTCCTCTTCTTTCTTGAATTCCTCGCATATACGTATCTTTGCTTTCTCTTAATTTTGGTAAATTATACACATTGGTTTTTTTTTTTTTTTAATTTTTTTTAACAAATATACACATTGGGTTTTAGTGAATATAAAAAGCAACCAAACTCCATAGCGGCAAGGTTTATGTGCATTTTCACTCCAACACCTTTCTATCTGAACATTAAACCAAATTGAAAAAGAAAAAAAAAAAAAATATACCGTTTGAGAAAAAACAGAGATTTAACAAGAAAAAGAAGAGGAATTGTAATTGTTCAGTTTCTATTTAAAACACAATAAAACAACGCCAGTCAACATGTGCTTGTGAAATTGACAAAAAAGAAAAACATGTGCTTGTGAAATAACCTAATAAAATTAAGAAAAAGAAGGTATACTTTCTTCATCATATAATATAAACATTAGAAAAAAAAAGAGAGTAAGGGGATGGTCGGTGTCGACGACTTCGGAAAAGGTTGCCGCGTTAGGGTTGGGTCACCGGATTAAATAAAAAGGATGTAAAGAGATTATCGTTGCTGTTTATGAATGGGTTTATAAAATTATTCTTTTTTGTTTATTTAAGGATGAATTTGAAAATTTGAAAGATAAAATTTTTAGTTGGGTATAGAGATAAGAAAGTTAGGTTTAAATAAAAATTTTCTAACAATTATGATATGTAAGTACATTAAAAACATGACCTCCGATCTTTACTCAATCAATTAATTAGAAAGATGATAAATGCTAAGAAGAATGTCAAAATAGGACTCTTATGGACTATGTGCCATCTCATAATTTGACATCAATTCGCGTGTCAACATTATAAAATATTGTGCAAATAACATAAAGCGACAAAGAGTCCAAGAAAAATTTCACTTTTAAGATAGTTTTCTTAGTATTTCTCTTGGAAAGATTGCTCGCATTTAATCTCCCATCTACATGCCATTTCTTACAAAGAAAATCAATCTGAATCTAATAATATAATGATGATGACGAAGACGATGATGGTGATGAATGTGTGTATTTTATATGAGAGAGGATCCTTGCTGTATCCTTTTTGTGAGGATCTCAGGGATCCTCCAATCATATTCGTTTATTGTATATCGTGCGGTCAGTTTTTGTTAGATATTGTTTATATTCAATTTTAAATAAAAAAATTACAATGATTTCTGATCACATGATGTACTATTCACAAGATCCTTACGATGAGGATCAGTCCAATATAGTAGAGTTAGAGTCCAACAAAAACTGACCGTTGATTAGCATTATGTTGTAATTGACACCATTAAATTGTCCAAAAGTGACTATATTTGTCCTCTCCATCCAACACAATTCTACCCTACGATAAGCCACACCCTACCACAACCCCACATGAATTTTTCAAAAATGGTCCCATAACTTCATTGGCAGGCTCCAACCCTCAAAGCTTATAGCTTATGCCCAACTCTATATAAGCACTTTCTCTTCTCTTCAAATTCACAACCAAATACCACACGTTAAAAAAATAAATAAATAAAAAACCGCTAAAAACAGCTTATAGATTGTGAAAACAGCCACAACCCAAATCCCCATTCTTCCAAATTTTTAATTTTGGTCGATAACTTTTTTTTTTTTTTTTTTTTTTTTTTTTTTTTTTTGACATTGGAGATGGATTACCAGTATGTTCTTGGTGGGGTGTTGGTTTCTCTTCTGGGCTCTGTTTTCTTCATGATCATCAACACCACTCTCAGCGGTGAGAAGAAGAAGGTGGTCGAGAAAGTTTCCGACGGCGTTAAAGGAAATGGGTACGGACGTTGTCATTGTTGGTGCCGGAGTTGCCGGTGCTGCCCTTGCTTAGACTCTTGGGAAGGTGACAAAATAATTCTCTCTACTATAAAATGCATATATCTATTAATTAATAAAACTCTTTTTGTCAACTAAAAGTTTCACTATTTTTTATTGAAGCCTCACCTGTGACATCCCACATCGCCCAGGGGAGTGATCTTTATATGTATATTCCCAGCCCCACCTAGCATGAGGCTTTTTAGGAGCTCACTGGCTTCGAATTCCATCGGAACTCGGAAGTTAAGCGAATAGCGCGCGAGAGCATTCCCATGATGGGCGACCCACTGGGAAGTTCTCGTATGAGTTCCCAGAAACAAAACCGTGAAAGCATGGTCGGGGCCTAAAGCAGACAATATCGTGCTACGGTGGAGTCGGGCCCGGGAAGTGGTCTCGCCCGGGTCGAGATATGACAATTTGGTATCAAAGCCTAACCCTGGTCGCGTGTGTGCCGACGAAGACGTCGGGGGTGGATTGTGACATCTCACATCGCCCAGGGGAGTGATCCTTATATATATATATATATATATATTCCCATCCCCACCTAGCACGAGACCTTTTGGGAGCTCACTGGCTTCGAGTTCCATCGGAACTCGGAAGTTAAACGAGTAGCGTGCGAGAGCATTCCCATGATGGGTGACCCATTGAGAAGTTCTTGTGTGAGTTCTCAGAAACAAAACTGTAAGGGCATGGTCGGTGCCCAAAACGGACAATATCGTGCTACGGTGGAGTCGGGCCTGGTAAGTGGTCCCGCCCGGGTCAGTATATGACATCATCTATCGGTGACGTTAAAAAAATAGGAAAACTAACGAAAAGTCCAAAAACACTTCATTTTTAATGAAAAGCCCTTTTAAAGGTATAATGAATAGTACTAGAGAAATGTATAAATGTGGTTTTTCGTTAAAAGTAAACAGTACAGGGAGTGTTTTGTTTAAACTCCCTAAAAAAATCTCTAATATTTAAAATAAAAAATAAAAATAAAAATAAAAAACAAAAAACAAAAACCTCTTACTTTCCCCATGTTCTCTCTCTCTCTCTCTCTTTCTCACTCTCTCTCTCTCCCCCTCTCTCCTTCTCATTTTCTAAAAAATGTGTTCATACACATAAAGTGTGTAGGCAAATGCTAGTTATAGATTAGAAGAAGTGACTATTATTGTGATTCTTGATTGGTGACAGATTAAATTAAAGAAAAATAAAGAATTGCATTTCATTGCAGTTTGAACCGAAATCATTATTATTATTATTATTATTTTATTTTTATTTTTATTTTTGAAAAAATAAAATAATAGATTTCATCAAAACATAGTCACAGTACATTGATTTCCATCCATTTCCTAGATATCTGAATGAGATTCCTCAACAAGTAGATCAACAATAATACTTGGAGGGGAGAATTCATTATTTGTTTTATTAATTAAATTGTTATTACTTTTTATAATCTGTTTTCCTCAATCAACCCAGATAAAGTAGTCAAAGCTTAATAAAGATTTCTGAGAAGGCTAGCTAATTAAGCATTCAGATCTTCTTTAATTTCTTGGCTAACAATCTTTGATCATGTGAGCTTTTGAGTACAAACATATGTTTTGCTCAGGAAGGGCGTAGCAGTGTACACGTGATCGAAAGAGACTTGAGTGAACCAGACAGAATTGTTGGTGAGCTGTTGTAGCCTGGAGGCTATCTCAAATTGATTGAGTTGGGCCTTGAAGGTAAGCAATTGCTTAAAATTGTTTAATTTGCTATACACATTGCCATAGTTTCTGTACTAATTGATTATTTCATACCAAATTTGCGTGCATCGATTTTGATCAACAATTCATATTTGTGACATGCAGACAGTGCAAATGAGTCCATTGATGCACAGAAAGTGTTTGGTTATGCTCTTTATAAAAATGGGAATGACACAAAAGTGTCTTATCCCTTGAAAAACTATACTTCAGATATCGCCGGGAGAAGTTTTCACAACGGACGTTTCATCCAAAGAATGCGTGAAAGGGCTGCAACTCATAAAATTTAATTCTCATTTTCCATGTTTTCTTGGAGAAATTGTTCAATGTGTCTGAAACACGGCCCGGTACATCAGTGTCATAATATAATTGGTTGAATTTTTTTTTTTTCCCAAATTTCCATTCAATTGCGTTATTATATTTGGTATGTTGCATTCTAGGCATACAGACAAATCTATTGTTTTCTTGGTCTTTTGCAGGACTAGTCTAGAGATTTTTTAGGCTCTGGGCGATGTCAACAAATGTGCCCTCACTTTATATAAGAAAATTATTTGTTTTCATACGTAAGACATCGATAAAATTATACTTAGAAAAGTACTTTAAACTTAATAATTTAGAAACAAGGAACTAATTTATTTTGTATCGTGAGAAGGAAACAAAAAAACTCTGGGTTTACAAATAGATAGATATGAGTTTTGTTTTCCATCTGAACTTTTAAAGTGTTTTTGTATAAATCGTGAGGTATTTTTTCTTATTGACTAACCTTGTCAATATGGGACTAAAAAAATAATGATATTTTTGAGTCTTTAATTGATATGTATAAGTAATAAACTGGTACTAAATTAAATTTTTTGGTGACACGTTATATGATTTGCAAATTTGGTCTAAAAATTTGGTCAACGCATTACTCTTTGTTGAAAATTAGACTTGAATTGGAACAAATGTTTAAAAATAACAACCCACATAGCTACTAGCTATTAATTAAAAATAAATTAACAACCCTAAACAAAATTTGTAAAAATTGAAAAGAATAAACATGCACTTAGCATTTCGAACTTAGGACCTCTCATTAATTTTAAACAACAAAACCCATTGATTATATTTATACTCTTATGAAAAGAAATTTGTAAAAATTGAAAAGTAAATAAGCACACATGGTGTTTTGAACCCAAGACCTCCTCATTAATTTCAAACAACAAAACTACCATTTCTAGTTAAACTTCTTTGTCATTGAACCAAATTTTATAAATTTATACTCTTATGAAAACATACACAAATATACCACCCTAATTATTTTGATGCCCCCAATTATTTTGGACCTTGGACGGTCGCCTTGCCTGCATTGGGCCTGGGCTGGCCCTGGTCTTTTCATTGTTTTGAGTAATCTATTTCAACTTGTTAGGTATGGTTTGGGGTTGAGGTGATTTTAAAAAAAGCTGGGAGAGTTTTTGGTGTTTGGTAAACACCCAAAATCAGTTTTTTTTTTTTCTTTCAAAGTTTCAGATGAAAAAAAGCTAAAAAGTGGAAGCTGCAAAAAGCAGCTTCAAAAAATGGCTTATTGTGGAAGCTGCCAATACTGCCCTCTTTTCTCCTTTCTCATTTCTCCTGATTCCTCTCAGGAGGAAGAACAACGTCGTGGCCAGACGACATGTACGGCGTGGCCAGAAATTTCAGAGGAGCTGCCTCCGGCGAGCCTGCATCGCCAACGTCGCTCGAGTTGAGTGGTGATAACAGTCTGAGTCCCCCGATTCCATTGCTAGTGGAGCTATCGAGAGCAGCCTACTGAAGGAAAGACTAGTGGTCCACGAGCGCTATCATTGAGCATGATAGAATCAATTCCGCAGCCAATTTTATCCTTAGAGTGTGGATGATGAGCAAGAAGCCTTTCCGCCACAATCTTTTCATTTTCCTTCATCAGCTGCTCACCATCCATATACTTATCAGAGTGCAGAATCTCATTGGCTAGCAAAATGACGAGCTCAATGTCGTTTAAAATCTCCCGTTCCTTATCTTTCCACTTGCAGTAGGTCAGGGTCGTCCCAGCGAGGGTACTTCGGCGGCTCCTTCACACACAACCTCTCAGTGGGGACCTTTCCGCAGAGGACAATGAACTCTCTGGCCGAGTCGACTCGCTCATCATCTCATTGTTTGAGTGGCATTAGTGTATGGTGGATCATGGTAGTGACTATGCAGGTGTTTGGTTCTTCGGTTTCTGCAGATTCATGGTGGAGGTTGTGAGGGTTTCACGGTGGTGTGATGAAAAAACGAATGACATCGTGGCTTATCATAGCACATCTAGTATTATAAAAGGTCATTTCATATAGTCACAGCTGTTTTATATAAAAATTTACCAAGCACTATCATACTGTTTTTTTTATTTTTATTTTTTCCAAAAGCACTTTTACAAAAAAATTTACCAAACACTCTGCTGCTTTATTTCACAGCTAATTATTCTCACAGCACAGCAGAAGCAGTTTTTTTTTCAAAGCACAGCAATACCGAACCAGCCCTTACTCATGTCCCTCGAATTTTCTTAACAGCGTGACACTGGAACAAGGAACTGTTACAACCCTAATTGAAGAAAAGGGCACCATCAAGGGTGTTACGTACAAGAACAAGGCTGGAGAGGAGATGAGATCATACGCTCCGCTAACAATAGTTTGCGATGGGTGCTTTCAAATCTCCGCCGCAATCTCTGTTCTCCAAAGGTTGACAATCCTTCTTGCTTGGTCGGTTTGATCTTGGAGAACTTTCCTCATGCAAACCACGGACATGTGATCTTGGGAGAACCTTCACCCATTTTATTTTACCCTATCAGTAGTACCGAGGTTCGTTGTTTGGTAGATGTTCCCGGCACAAAAGTACCCTCAGTAGCTAATGGTGAAATAACTTGAAAACTGTAGTGGCTCCTCAGGTATCTATTATTTGCTTGACTTGTTAAGTTTTGATTCAAATGTGACAAATATTTATCAATTAAAAAGTACTAATTGAAGGACTTTGGTATTTAAGGTTCCCCCTCAGCTCTTGAAGTCTTTTCTAGTGGCGGTCGAGAAAGGAAACATCAGAACAATGCAAAACAAAAGCATGTTTGCTACTCCTGCTCCCACTCCTGGTGCAATTTTATTGGGTGATGCATTCAACATGCGACACCCTTTAACCGGAGGAGGAATGACCGTGGTTCTTTCAGACATTGTTCTTCTTAGGGATCTTCTTAGACCCCTATCTGATCTCAATGACGCACCAGCTTTGTGTGAATATCTCGAATCGTTCTACACATTGCGCAAGGTATGAATCATCAGATATGGAATAAAAAAAATTCCATGTTTAGACAATATGATATGTTAATGAATACTTTTAGAGTTTTACAACATAATATATTAGATATCTTGATGAACAAACATTATCTCATATGTGAAATGTATAATTTGTTTGATGGTGCTGTTTGTGATTTCCGCTTTGCTATAATTATTGTACTTGGTTTTCTTTTTGCAGCCTGTTTCATCTACCATAAACACACTGGCCGGAGCCTTGTACAAGGTATTTTAATTTGTGCATCACCTGACCCGGCAAGACAGGAAATGCGAGAAGCGTGTTTCGACTATTTGAGCCTTGGAGGCATATGTTCATACAGACCTATATCTCTTCTCTCGGGTCTTTACCCTAGTCCGGTCCATCTGTAGGGCCGTCTCTGAGATTTTGGGGACCCTGTATGAAATTTATAAAGGTGCCCCTCCTTAAGATAGTCTTAAAAAATGTAGAACAATGTATTAATGCTGGAAAACAATTCAAAACAAAGTTTAGCACTCACTGATTGCAAGTTTAAAAATGTCATTAATAATAAGTAAAAAGAGCTACAAATATAACATTCACTAAATAATCAGAAGCAGTTCAATCTTAAATAACCAAACAAAAAACAAACATCAAAAGCTATAACTTTAAAGTTTCACTTGAATATGTAACATTATAATATCATAATATCGAAAAATACCGTCTTTTATGGTGTATTATTGACACTTAAAATATCTTATTGTACTCTAAATTTTTATATTTAGAAAAAAAAAATTACGCTTATAAAGAGTGTAAGATGAGATTTCAAAGTGTTAACAAAATCAATTTTTGAATATCGAACATTATTTCATAACAAAAGCATTTTTAAATATAGAATATTATTATATATAAATATTAGGTGACAAAAATTTTGGGTGCCTCTTCAAATTTGGGGCCCTGTGCGACTGCACCTTCCGCACCCCCCTCAACACCCCCTCTGTCTATCTGTTTCTCCATTTCTTTGCTGTGGCTGTCTATGGAGTTGGCCGCTTAATGATTCCATTCCCAACGCCTAAAGGTATATGGCTTGGGACTAGATTGATCTTGGTATGTTCACTAAAATTCCCAATAGTTCCTCTTTATCAACATGCTTGTCAATTACCAATTAATACATACGTAAGTTTTCACTTGAACTAAAATTTGGTTTTTCCTTTTATTTTCAGGGTGCATCAGGAATTATATTCCCCATTATTAAGGACGAAGGAGTTAGACAAATGTTCTTTCCTGCAACAATCCCGGGATATTAGAAAGCTCCTCCTCTTCAAATGAAGAATCGGGAACAGGCAGACAAATTCCAATCATACTCTTTCTGAACTACCGGAGTAAAGTTTTCAACAAAAAAAGAACTACAGGAGTAAACTGACAAGAGTCTTATTGAGATAGCTGAAATCTGGTTTTAAGAAAAGAGATAGAAGAGATAGAAGAGATGAGATAGAATTGTATTGATTGAGAGAACGTTTTCTTCATTAGAGAACATATGATTTACATAGTTCACTTATATAGAAGTTTTACAAACTTGCAGCCCAAGTACTCTTCTTTAACTACCTCCTTATACCAACTAACTCACTCTAGCAATATTCGAACTAACCAACTATATGTATAACCACCTATTTAATCTTGTGACAAGTGGCTTTGTCTTGACCATGGATAACTTCCTCACATGGATCACTTTTATTCTTCTTACATCCCCCCTCAAGCTGATGCTCGAGAACACTAAGCATCAGATTGTTGCAATGATGTTGAAATAATGGGGCAGACAGTCCCTTGGTTAGAATATCAGCTGATTGATCTGTCGAAGACACATGATGAACTTGAAGATCACCCCGAGTGACTCTCTCACGGGCAAAATGGTAGTCGATCTCAATGTGTTTGGACTTGGCATGAAACACAGGATTAGTAGAGAGGGCAATAGCTGAGATATTGTCACAATAGATCATCGGAGATGAATGTAAAGGTATGAGCATATCACAGAGTAATTGGCGAATCCAGGCAAGTTCTGCAGCTGTGATTGCCAAAGCTCGATACTCAGCTTCTATGGATAATCGAGATACCGTGTGTTGCTTCTTTGATGCCCATGAGATGGGGTTAGAACCAAGAAAGACAACAAAACCTGAAGTAGATCTTCGATCATTTGGATCACCTGCCCAATCTGCATCACTATAAGATTGCAGATGCAATGGTCTAGGTTTAAAATGAATGCCATAAGTTGATGTCCCTTTGAGATAACGGAGGATTCTCTTAACGGCAATAACATGAGAAATCATAGGATTGTGCATAAACTGACAAGCTTGATTGACAGAGAATGCAATGTCAGGTCTGGTGAAAGTAAGATACTGCAGAGCGCCAACAATACTTCGATATTGAGCTAGACTGTGATATGGCTTCCCATCATCCTTGAGAAGTTTGTGATATGGGAGACATGGTGTAGCACACGGTTTAGAGTCCTGGAGGTCAACTTTATCAACTAACTCATTAATGTACTTTGTTTGAGACACAAACAAACCCTCTGAGATGTAACTGATCTGCAAACCCAGAAAGTAGTGCAGAAGACCCAAGTCCTTCATTTCGAATTCTGCAGTGAGAGCAGTGATCACTTGGTTGATCAATGTAGAGCTGCTACCTGTGAGAATGACATCATCCATATACAACAGCAACAACACCGTGCCCTTGGAAGACTGTTGTATAAACAGTGAGGGATCAGCCTGTGAGACTTGAAAACCCAAGCTTGGTAAGAAGCTAGTGAACCTGTCATTCCAGGCTCGAGGAGCCTGTTTGAGACCATATAATGATTTGTGAAGCTTGCAAACATAGTGTGAAGGATGTGTGACACTCTCAAACCCTGGTGGCTGGGCCATATACACTTCCTCTTGAAGGAGACCATGTAAGAAGGCATTCTTGACATCAAGCTGCCTAAGAGACCACTGGAATTGAGCAGCTAAGGCAAAAATCAACCTTATAGTTGTAGGTTTGACCACAGGGCTGAAAGTCTCCAAATAATCAACCCCCTCCTCTTGACTAAACCCTTGTACGACAAGTCGGGCTTTATACCTAGCCACAGACCCATCTGCATGTGTTTTGATTTTGTATATCCATTTGCATCCAACTAGGTTCTTATTGGGTGGTAATGGAACTAAAGACCAAGTCTGTTGAGAATGAAGGGCCTCGATTTCCTCTTTCATGGCAATCTGCCATTTAGACACTTGGGAAGCTGTTTTGAAAGTCTTTGGTTCAGAAGCAATGTTAGCTAACAAAGCCTTCTTTTTGAACACCCCATTCTTAGACCGTGTTTGCATGGGATGCACATTCATGGGGATAGGCAGAACCACATTTAGTCTCTCAGGGTGGAAATCAGGATCCATAGGGATAGGGTGCTGTGGACTGGAGCTAGGTGGAGGTGAGTGTTGTAAGGATGATGCACAGGGTATGTGTAATGCAGGTGTGGCATGATCAGGAGAAGCAACAAAATCTGGAGCACAAGATGCAACAGGTTCCAAGGATTCTGAGGCTCGAGATGCAGAAGAGAATTCTGAATCAGGAGATGAATGCATAGACAATGATTTAGTGGTGGGAGATGAGATGGAATGCAATGAAGATGTGACTGCTTGATTTGTGGATGTAATTATTGGAGATAACACGGGTGAATGCAACGAAATAGGTGATACAGAAGATGGCTTTGGAGTGTGTGACACTGTGAAGGTGGAGTAAGGGAAGCTGGCTTCATCAAATAAAACATGTCTGGACACTCTAATTTTCCCAGTGGCAATATCTAGACATAGGAACCCCTTGTATTGATTGGCATATCCCAAAAACACACAGGTTGCTGTCTTAGGTTGAAGTTTAGAAGAATTATATGGTTTGAGCAAAGGAAAACATGCACACCCAAAGACCCTGAGATGATTAACCTTAGGAATAGTGTGATAGAGCATTTGGAAAGGAGACTTCATGTGTAAAGAGACACAAGGCATCCTATTGATCAAGTAAGTAGCTGTAGCACAAGCATGAACCCAAAATTGGTTAGGGAGTTTGGCAGTTTGAAGAAGGGTGACAGCTGTTTCTACAATATGCCTGTGTTTCCTCTCTGCTAAACCATTCTGTTCAGGTGTATAGGGACAGGATTTGTGATGTAGAATTCCATGTTGTGCTAAAAAGTGTTGGAACTTGGTACTTGTATACTCACCACCACCATCACTTTGAAAAATCTTAACTATAGCAGAAAACTGTGTAGTCAAGTAGGCATGAAAATGAACAAAAGTAGCAAACACTTCTGATTTATTTCTTAATGGAAAAATCCATGTGTATCGAGTACAATCATCTATGAAGGTTACATAATACCTAAATCCTTCATAGGATAGGAAAGGGGCAGGTCCCCATACATCACTGTGAATTTGTTCTAAAGGATGTACAGATCTGGTTACAGGGAATTGAAATGGTAATTTGGTGAATTTGCCCTCTAAACATGGTGTACAAATGTATGAACATGTGTCTAGTGATGCAGGTACTTGAGATTGATGTAGGATCGCAGAAGTGATGGCATTGGATGGATGCCCTAGCCTTTTGTGCCATATGCTTGAGTGAACAGGTTTTGCAAGGAAACATGAATGAAATGTAGGTGATGCATCTGGCTTCTGTGAAATGGTGAATGGTATAGGGTAGTGACCAGCTCTACACAGCCCCTTGAGTAGGATTGTCCCTGTGGATTTGTCTTGAACCCAAAAAGACACATCATCACAAATGAATCTGCAACTATTGTCTTTGCATAGTTGATAAACGGATAACAGATGCTGAGAAAGCTTTGGAACATGTAATACATTCTTAAGAGTGAGGGAATGATTAGGAACAACCAATTTAGCGTGCCAATATTGGAAATATGCAAACCTGCACCACTGGCAGTGGTAATTGTATCTGTGCCTTGATAGGACTGAGAAATATTCAAATTGGCCAAGTCAGAGGTCATGTGTGATGTAGCACCAGTGTCTGCAAGCCAAAACTGGTCAGATGATGCTGAAGTTTGATGATCTGCATGCATAGCACTGAGATTAGTGGTTGGAGGCCTTCCTTGATACGCAAAATTACTTCTGTGATAGCATTGAAGAGCTGAGTGGCCATATTTCCAACAGATCTGACATTGAATAGGAGAACTCGAGGTAGTGTTGGTATGTCTTTGAAAGCAATCTGTAGCAACATGACCCTTTTTGTTGCATATTTGACAAGTAGGAATCTCGAAAGGATGATCTTGGCAGTGAGATTGATACGGCTTTGGAGTACCAAGAATGCCAGGATTACCGTTGGAAAATCGAGGACCTGAATTATACTGAAATCTGCCTCTCCCTTTGCCCCTGAAAGTGTTACTCCTAAAGTGGCCAAAGTTATGATAACTGCCAGTGTTATATGAGCCAGGAGTATGATTGGAATTAGGAAGACTGGAACCTCCATTGTGCCTAAAGGATGAATCAGAAGAAGATCGAGGTTCATCTTGATCAAGAACCAGTGCTTTCCCTTTGTCAGAGTGGATTCCAGTAACCATGGCACTACCAAAAACCAATCCAGAAGAATTGTCACAAGACTGATCAATGATGGCTTCTTCAGCCAGGAGCTGAGACCTGAAGTCTTTAAGAGATATCCCATTCTCCCTGCCTCTGATCACACATCTAAATGTGTTAAATTCTGCAGGTAGACCTTTTAAGGCAAGAATTATAATGTCTTCATCATCAAAAATGACCCCAGCTGCAGCAAGGTGATCTCTGGCATCCTTAATCTTTTGGAGATACACAGAAACCGATTCTGACCCTTTCTTGATATTCTGAAGTTCGGTCTTCATCTGAAAGATCGTTGCTTTTGTCACAGCAGAGAATCGCTCAGTAAGATTCAACCACATCTCGGCAGAACTGTTGCATCCAATGACACAGGAAATGGCAGTGGTGGATAAAGTTGCAATGAGCAACTGCATTAGTGCACGATCGTGCATTTTCCAAACCAGGTAGTCATCATTTTCAACCCCTTCAACATCAGAATTGTCATTGAATCGTGGAGGGCACTTTCTTGAACGATCAAGAAATCCCATAATACCATGGCTTTCCAGAAGCAATCGGACCTGAAAGCTCCAAGTGAGATAATTGGAATCATCAAGCTTTACTGTAACAGAAGTGGAGACAATGGAGAGAAGACTTGTAATCGGTGACTGAACAATCTGTAATTGAGCTGCAGTGACCATGTTGCAAATTTCGTGAACAATCGTTCTCTGAGACTTTTAATCAAACAGTTGGTGGGCAGACAGAAAGAAACCAACTTTCGGAGCGATTTGTATGTTTATCTTCGCCAAAAATTATCACAGATATATGCAAACTAGAGGGTAGAGAAGAGAAAGAAATGCTTTAGATGTTGAGCGGAAGCACCGGATCGGCCGGCGATGATACCATATTGAGATAGCTGAAATCTGGTTTTAAGAAAAGAGATAGAAGAGATAGAAGAGATGAGATAGAATTGTATTGATTGAGAGAACGTTTTCTTCATTAGAGAACATATGATTTACATAGTTCACTTATATAGAAGTTTTACAAACTTGCAGCCCAAGTACTCTTCTTTAACTACCTCCTTATACCAACTAACTCACTCTAGCAATATTCTAACTAACCAACTATATGTATAACCACCTATTTAATCTTGTGACAAGTGGCTTTGTCTTGACCATGGATAACTTCCTCACATGGATCACTTTTATTCTTCTTACATTAATTAACGTACATGATATGATTGTGACTGTAAATGACAAGGAAGAAATTTCTAGACTGAAGGAGTACTTGGAGATGGAGTTTGAGACGAAAGGCATTTGGGACAAGTAATTCTTGGGTATTGAAGTTGCTCGATCTGAACAAGACATTTTTATCACGAGAAAGTATGTCTTAGACTTATTGACGTAGATTGGGTGCGATTGCAACCTGCATATATACTCATGGTTAATTTGTTATATTAAAGGATCAATTTATCTATATAGAGAGAGAGCTTCATTTTCTTGATTTCTCTATCTCTACAATTTATCTTTCTTGTTTTCCATTCTTTTCCTTCTGAATAGTTATGAATCATTGCAACATTTTGAGGAAGAGTAAGTAAGTCCTTACTAGAAGTTATTGTTTTTCTTGTTGTGCAAGACTTTGTACCTTGTGTATTTGCCTCCTATGAGGCGACGAATCGTTACATGTATTTGCCTTCATTTTCAGTTCGGTTATGTTCGGTTCGGTTTCCGTTTTTTTTAAATTTGTTTTATAAAACTTGATCTTTTTTTAGTATGGAATTTAGAAAAGAGGTTTGCATTGTTAAACTAATAATAAGAAAATGGAGAAAGTGGGAAAGTAGAAAGGTAGTTATACATATACAAGATCCTATAAATCAATCATATTCTATCAACAACCTCAATTGCAAAGAAAAATGATCACCGTATCAATTCAAAAAGCAAACAAATAGAGAAGCTCTAAGTTCCAAAGCCTTTCAAAACTTTCCTCTATATCCAATGAAATATCCTCTCTAATTGAACCAACTATGCTCCTTGAAAAATTCCAAGGCTTAGTTTCAAACTTGGCAGTAAAGTTTCACAAATGAAACATCATGGGCATACATTCATTGTGTAAAGGGATTCGGTTCAGTTCGGTTTTTCTTTTTCGGTTTGGTAATTTTTTGGTTTTCGGTTTCAATTCGGTGTTCGGTCCGGGTTTTCTTGGTTTTCAGTTTTTTGAACCCACCCTACAAGAAATTATGTCTTAGACTTACTGACGTAGATTGGGTGGGTTGATTGCAACCTGCATATATACTGATGGTTCAAAATCATCATTTATAGAAGTAAATATGTTGAGCAGTGTGGTGAGTTTTGGGAACAAATCATATAGTTTTAATTTGTTATATTAGAAGATCAATTCATCTATATAGAGAGAGCTTCATTTTCTTCATTTCTCTATCTCCACAATTTATCTTGTTTTCCATTCTTTTCCTTATGAATAGTTATGAATCATTGCAACACTACTAAGAATAATTGCTTGGGCGACGAAGGAGAGAGCGTCACACAAAGGCCAATACTATTGCCAGAAATATTGGGCGGCGAAGAGAGAGTCACACAAAGATTATGACGTCAAGCTTTGCGTGACGGAGGAAAGCTCTTCGTCGTGCAAAATGATGATTGCGCGATGGAATTGGTGGATGTTGTGCGTACCGAGCAACGAAACTGGGGTTCGACCCCCAAACTCTTGTGCGACGGACATAGAAGTTCAACCCACAAACTCTTGCACGCTGAATATAGAGGCCGTCATAGTAAGATTTTAAAATTAGTTTTTTTAAATAATTTATTATTTATTTAATTTTTTTTTCTTTTTAAATGTTGCTAATGTTGTTTTATGTAAAAAATAATTTAATGAAATTAAAAATATAAAATGTGAAGAAGAATATTGAATTAAAAAATTATTGAAAATGCACATACAATGGAAAAAAATTATTTTTAAATTTGAAAACAATTTAAAAAAAAAAAAACTAAAAAAAGTAGTTGTCGATGCACAATTGCTGGTTGGTGTTGTTGCTGCTGCATTGGGGGGCTAGGAGGTCCATTTTGGAGATGGTTCAAAGATAGGGAAATGAATGCCAGAGATTTAAAGTGCGCGACGAATTTGGTTCATCAAATTGTTTTGGGCCGCATTCTGAGACTGCTGGGCGGCAATCAGCTCCTTTAGGTCCACAACTTCAAATGTCAGCATTTCGACCTCTTATGTTCTCTGCTTGGAGGATAAGGCAGATGGGTCCCTAAGGCGGGCTTTCCCAAGCCCTTGGTGAACATTCCCAGGTTGACGACCGAAGGTTCGATCGAGTGTGTCCATCATGATCTGAAAACTAGCATCTTCAGAGGGAAACACCTCCTTAATCGGGGTCTCTACATGAAGATGGGAAGCTACCTCCTCTAGAACGGTATGGCCCTTCTCCATTATGGTGGGCTAGAAAAAAGAAATAAACAAATTAATTTAAATATACATGTGATTAATATTAATACTAATTGAATATTAAAATTTTGAAAGAACTTACATGAAGCTACTCCGTCAGCTCATCCCTGGGCTGAATGTACACTTCCTTGAACATGTCAATTTCCGGAAACTTTGACCCCCCCTGAAAAATTTTAAAAAGTGTTAACATTGATTACCAATTGTGTAATAAAGATTAGAAAGGTTGAAAACTTAAAATAAATATACGGTTACCTTACATCGCTCCTCCAACCTATAAGAGAAACGTCGTGACCCAGATCGATGAAGAAGTTTCTTCTTCGACCAATTGATCGAGTTTGCCTTCACTTTTTTCTGTTGAATTTAAAAAAAAAAAAAAAACGTATTAGTTTAGATATTTATAACAAATGAATGAAAAAATGAAAAATTTTGAAAATTTTATACATACGAGGTATTTCTCGTCTTGAAAATGGCCACAGAGCGACTCCCATTCATCCCGACGGTCCACCAACTTTATTGGGCACCCAACTGCTAGAGTGACCTCCAGATTGTCATATAGCTCATAATGGTTGTGGAGGTTGCTCTTCCATTGAGTGAACCTCCTGGAGCAAAGGTCGTTGATGTACTGCATTTGATTGGCATTGAGGTTGGAGAGCTCATAGTGATACTGCAAAACTCAACAAATAAATAGTAGTTAAAATTTAAAATCTTTGTATACTTTAATAAAAATTTAGTATTTAAGGTTGCAAATACTTACCGATAATTCATGAAGAACGACTTCCTTGACTTCAGGTGGGACAGGTTTCCATGACTCCCACATAAGGGTGCAATGGTTCCTGATAACTGAGCCAACGTCGGTGGCCAATGCACTGTGCTACTCCTCTGTTGTAGCCACACGATGTCGAGGATCCCACATAATGATGATATTCTCGGTCGTGGTGTGAGTGGTCTGTGAGTCTTAAGTAGTCTGCAAGGGCCCTTGGTTTTTTTTTTTTTGAACTACCAAATAAACAAAGTAAACATTAGACGAATTTTATTTCTACTGAAAATTAGGCAGACCCTCCCCCTAAAACTATAACATTTCCTATAACATGCAGACAATATAACAACAAAAACAACACATCAACGCAACAATTCAAACAGTTTATACCAATTGGGGATGTTAAAACAAAATTAACAACTTGTTCATATAACTTCACACTACGAGTCAGCAACAAGTTTTGGCTTCCAAGGCTAGGCGTGCCAACTTAAATCGTTACAGTAGTGGTTCTACTAATATAGAGAGCATCTATTTGTGGGATTACATGAACTGACAACAATAAAGGCAAAGCACTCAAAGCGAAGTTCTTAGTAAGTTTGTTTTACTTAATAGGAATGTAACAGTTTTGAAGGTTCAAGCATGCCTACAGACTAATGTCAATGTTGCTTTGACCATCATGAAACCAGAAGCAAGCTTATCAATAGACAGAGCAAGCTTACCTATCTAGGACCCTTCTCTATGGACAGAGGAAGCCTTACCAGACTGCTGAACCTTCTCAGAACTCTGGGGCTGTTGATGAGTCCGTTGAGTGCTTAGTACAGGATGCATCACCGAAGAAGTCGATAATGCAGGAGCCATAGACACAGTTGGCCCCAAAGGCGTGACCGGAAGGACACCCGTCGTGCCCATATCAGGTGTGGAGGTGGCAGCAACACTACCTCCTAGAGAAGGTGTCTGATTCCCCCTACTAGTTGCTAGCCGGTTTCATATAAAGTTCGACATCTACAAAAACAAGAAAAAAAAACAATCTTGAATCTGTTTAGATATCATCTTATTATAGGCATTTCATTTCACATATATAAGGTGATTGAAAACATGAAATGGGAATAAAACAAGAGTATTGTAGTGAACAAGTTTATTCATAAAAACTAACAAACAAATTGACCCATCTACAATGACATATATGATGCAACAAATATATTGAAGGGAAATTAAACGATAACCTCAAGGTAGAATCCATTAGCAAACCCTAGAATCCACTAAGAATAATTGAGAGAAAACTCACATTTGTCATGAAAAAACCTAGAAGGTCTTAACGATCAAATAGGAAATAAATAAATAAAATCATAAACAAAGTTCCAAATACATTCCTAAGTTACAAAATTTGTACAAATTATGAATGGAAGATAGTTACAAAACTTGAACAAACTGACAGCAACTGGTACCATGACAGTTACAAAACTTGTTGCATCCCTAACATGTGTAATGCAAATGTGAATGAGGCTACAATGTGTGATATAGTAGAGCTCAATGTCTTAGCGAATGGGATGACTGTGGTTAAACACGGAGCTCAATTGCCAGCCACCAAATAAAATGAGAACTTATACCAAAAGCATTCGTAAAGTAACATGATGAAATTAATTCCAACTAATTATCAAATGTATGCCATTACAAAGTCAAAACCAACATATTATCAAATCAATAATCTTCAAACACTTTTGGGCATACAACATTTTTATCCCTAAAGAAAGAATAGAATGAATAATTCCTTAGATGGATGGCAACTTCAGAACTACGTAGCTCCTAGACTTTATTTTTGTTTCCAATAGTGCATAGAAAAATCACCATATTTTTTGAGATTAAAATGGAATGGGGGTTTGTCTACATTTTATGCTTTCTTTTTCATTTTTCCTCCCCAAGGGGTTCGATAAGCCAACTGTTAGAATTTGCATGGTGAAAATTAATGAGGTTTTCCTAGATTTAGGGCCATTATAAAAGGCAGAACTACATGTTCTTCAACCCAACAATTAAGTTAAAAGCAGCATTCCTAAATATTGAACACTTAGGGCACGATACACTAAGAAAAGAGGGCATAAAAGTAAAGTACACAGGTCACCAAGAGCGAACGGCTCTAATGCCAAGTTGAATTAAACATGGTAAAATACCAAAAAATATTTATCACAACATTTGGAAATTTCTTGTATATTCATTAATCTCCAAAGACTCATATATAGGAGCTACAATTGGTATTACATATGCATTACATCAATGTGGGACAACAGATAACTATTTACACTTTAACTGATATACATATATATATATATATATATATGTAACTCGCAACACAGAGGTCATGTTTTTAATGTACATTTTTTTTTTAACAAAAATGTTTTTAATGTACTTAACATATCATAGTTGGTAGAAAAAATTTATTTGAACCTGACTTTCTTATCTCATACCCAACTAAAAAATTTATCTACGAAATTTTCAAATTCATCCTAAACAAACAAAAAGGAATAATTTTATATACCCACTCATAAATAGCAACAATAATCTCTTTACATCCTTTTTATTTAATCCGATGACCGGAACCTAACGTCGGCAACCCTTTTCCGAAGTCATTGACACCGACCATCCCCTTAATTATTTTTTTCTATTGTTTCTATTTTTGATAAAGATACCTTCTTTTTCTTCATTTTATTGGGTTATTTTGTTGAGTGGTTTTGTTTTATTGTGTTTTAAATAGAAACTAAACAAATACAATTCCTCTTTTTTTTTCTTGTTAAACCTCTGCTTTCTCTCTAACGGTAACTTTTTTTTCTTTTTCAATTTGGTTTAATGTTCAGATGGAAGGGTGTTGGAGTGAAAATGCACAGAAGCCTTGTGGCTGTAGAGTTTGGTTGCTTTTTGTATTCACTGAAATCCATTGTGTGTAATTTACCAAAATTAAGAGAAAGCAAAGATGTAAGCGAGGAATTCAAGAAAGAAGATGAGACATACGAAAAATAATAGAGAGGGATCGTTGTTGCCGATGACATCGGAGAAGGAATGCCACCCTTAGGGTTGGGTTCACTGGATTAAATAAAAAAGATGTAGAAAGATTATTGTTGTTGTTTGTGTTTTGGGTTATAATATTAATTTTTCTTTTTTATTTATTCAACAACAAAATAAATTCTTTTTAGTTGGGTGGTCTAGAGATAAGAAAGTCGGGTTGAAACAAAATATCCATAGTTGTTATTGTGTTAATCATGCTTTTCATGGGTGTCAATTTTTTTTAAGGAAAAAGAATAGTAACACAACTTAAAACAAACTCTTCAAAAGTACGATAATTAAGACATTGGAGAACATACAATCATATGAAGACCTTGAAATAACAAACGACAAGAATATGACTATGAATCCCTCAAACCACTGAAACGATATTATACAAATACCATAAGAAAGTATAAGCAGACACTTAACTATAAGTTATATAATAAATTTGATGAAAATAAAGAAAAAACTGCCTAGGTACCGCCTAGCGACTTTTAGAACACTACTTATTTTATAGGATTTTTAAAAGTAACAAATTTTGATGGAGTGCTTTTATAGTAAGCTTTTTGTCATAGCAAATCCAGCCTCTCTGTAACAACCCAAAATTCTTATTTGGAAGCTAACTTCGGTGATAGGCTAGAATAAAATCATGATTAATTTCTACACTGTTAGCCATAATAAATTTCTTTCCTTAAAGGAATCAAGTACAATATTAAATTTGGGTTCTTTTATAGTTGCATCTAACCATCTCGTTAGACTGCCTATGTACCCTACGAAAGGGATCAAGCCATTTGTAGTTCACACTAAGCTTCTAAACCAACATACTAAAGTTTCATTATGATCCAACGGTCAGATCTCCGTCAATCACGAATTCAAGTGGCGGTCGACGTTTTATTTTATGAACTTACAAATCCAATTCGGGAAGATCCGTACGTTGGATTCCCGATCCCTAAGTTCCTAAGGTCCTCAAATATTACTATTAGAATGTATCAAAGTTTGGTGACAATCCAGTGGTCGGATCGTTGGTTCCTAATTTGATCAAGCACTGGATCGTAGTGAATTTAGGTTCAAACGATCTACATCATACGATTATCAAATCTAAAATCGAGACATCTAATTTGGCTTAAAAATAACATTGACAGCCCTCTGGCCATGCGCCGCCGCGCCGATGGCGTTTGGCTGTCCCGACTTGTCAGAAAATTTCGACTATATCTAAAAATTCTCAAAAATTATAGAAATGAAGGTCTCAATGAGTAGAACAAGTTTTATACTTGTGGCCAAGTCCAATTTGGCCAGGCTCCAATTTGGCTCGCACCTTCCAGAAACCCTAGAATGGATGTTCTTCAATTCGCCTTCCTTGGTGTTCCGACGCCCCTACAACCAATTGGGTCTTGTTCCTGGGTCCAAGGGGAGTCAATTGAGGGTGGTGGTGGGTGGTGAAACTCGCCGGATCCGAGGAATCACCGTCGAAAACCCGTTGGTGCTCCGGTGAGTTTTCCGCCAATTAGGACCCAAAACCCTTCGATTTTGGGTGGTGATGGTAGATGGGAGATCGTGAAGAAGGTTTCAGGTGGTGGATGTGGCGTTTCAACGGAAAAAATGGCAGGAGGAAGGCAGATTTTGGTCGGATTGGTGTGCTGTGCACGGATCGACGGGATGGGGTTTTGGGTTGGGTACTCTGCACCTCCCTCCCTTCCCTTATTTCCCTTCTTCCCATTGCCTAACCTCTTCATCTCCCCTCTCCCGATTTGGTCCGCCTCCTCCTTTCCTCCCTCCTAAAACTCATTCTTTCCATTTCCCTATATATATATATATATATATATATATATATATAGGGAAGTGTTATTAGCACTCCAAAAATCTCATTCTACACTCCTCACAAGTGTATTTTTCTTTCCAAATATAGAAAGTTTGGAGTGTAGAATGAGATTTTTGAAGTGCTAATAACAATTCCCTATATAGAGATATATATATATATTTTTTTTTCCCAGGATATTACACTCTCCCTTCAAGATTTTGATTGATTTAGCTTTTCTCAATCTGATGATATACTCCAACACTTACCATAATGAAATGATTATCATTACTACCACTTCTAACACCATGTTGCCATCGCCACCTTATCATGACCATCTCCTTTACCCCACCACCACCACCATTGAAATCATCGCCGCCACTACCCTTAATTGTCATAAATATCATCACTACCTCTACTATGACCACCACCTACACCACTGTCACCATGACCACCACGTCTACCACCATCATCACCACCGCCCTCCTCCCTACTCCTCTACTACTCCAACACAACCCCGCCACCACAATCACCACACGACGCTTTGATCACCACATAAGACCACTTTGTCATAGTCATTCTCACCATTTCAATAATGAGAACTTAAAATAATATTGCTAATTAATAAATTGGTAATTGAAAAATCCACGGAATCCACATAATTCTAAAATTCTAGCATTGAACTCTCTAAGATTATGCAATAGTCTATTACTTGACTCCGCACTTTTTCAAAAATAAAAAAGTGCATCACTAAAAGTCCAATATTTTATAGCTGCTATATGTGTTTGGAGGTTGAATTGGATTGATGCATGTGTGCCTCCAAGATGCAAGAAAGTGCATACAAAGCATTTTGAAGCATCTTTATATACAGAAATTTCAACGATGCATTTTAATTAACACCATATTATTTGATAATAATGGGGCTTAAACATAAATTAATTGCTTTTCCATTGTTTAAAAATAATGGGTCTTAAAAACACTAAACAAAGTAATTTTACTAAAATTGTGTTGGTATCAAAACTCAGAGGAGTCAGGACTGGGTTCAAGACATATTTGCTCCAAGTGTTGCTTTCATTCTCAATGCAATGAGATGACTCGAGAGAAAGAGAGATTAGGCGTGCTATTGTCGGAGGATGCCAATAGACTGTTTGTGTTTGAGTAAGTGTGAAAGATGAGCGTTAATCTAAATTTTTAACTAAATGATTGTGCACCGAGTGGGACATTGGTTTGGTTAAGTTCTTTTATATGCCTCGAGCGAACAAGGACTTTAAATTCAATGCAACTTCATGTATGCATGCCCAAAAAGTAAATGAAAATGAAATAGAAGGTAAAACAAAAAACAGAATATAACCATTTCATGATGGAGCCAAGATTATAATGGTTCATAAAAGTAAAATCTAGGCTGATGGCCCGAGCTACATAACTTGAAATGTAAATTTACTGAAAATGTATTTAAAACAGTAAAACTCTAGCAAGATTTAGGCATGAAGGGCAAGATAAAGCTAGAAAAGCTCGCTGAGATTAGTGGTATCAGATTGGACTTAGTACAAAACATGTGCCTCAGAGCAGAAATTAGGGTAGTTGGAATTGCACATCAACCAAATCATATCACGGGGTGGCAAAGCTGTAATATTTTA
Source organism: Pyrus communis (assembly GCF_963583255.1). NCBI lineage: Eukaryota > Viridiplantae > Streptophyta > Magnoliopsida > Rosales > Rosaceae > Pyrus > Pyrus communis. The sequence continues at coordinate 13,787,450 of NC_084805.1, read as the reverse complement.
GATCTTAGGGATAAGCAATGTTTGCTTACAAAGAAGGCTTTGAGATTGTAGTTGAAGAGCTAAGAAAGTTGTGCTGAAGAGCAGTCAGGTTTGAGTTGAAAAGTGTTGGTTTATTGAAGAATCACTCAAGGTTTTATTTTATCGTAGAGATGAAATTTTATAAAGGTCCTCATCTAGAAGGCCTATAGCTATATTTATAAGCAGGAGATAAAGAGCAACATGATCATTTCGCCGAGTTGTACTAGGGGTAGATCATTCATTTAGCGCTAACTCTTGGTTGTTAGCCTTTAGTTGTGTCTTGAGGCAGTTAGCATGATCGCAGTAGTGAACTTAATGTGTCAGATGATGCATGCTTATGTATTTAAGGGGGCAAGATATTCTTAGGTCCTAGTCATCTACGTTGGCAAACACGCTTCGGAAGGATTTATGTCCGAGGCATTGGACAATTTCGAGTAAAGTGAGATGGTTGTCCGAGCCGTAGTTTAGGTATCGAAGTTGATGAACGAAGAGCGTCTTATTTTAATTTATGGCCCAAACAAATGGCAGACTAATTTTCGTTCAACTCCTTTAGTATTAATTAGATGATTTGATCACACAATATCGCAAGATATTTACTAAAGTCTTGCACAAAGTCTTGCACAACAAGAAAAACAATAACTTATAGTAAGGACTTACATACTCTTCCTCAAATTCATTAGTAGGAAAAACTATTTGCATGACAAAGCAAAATCCGTCGTGCAAAGTCGTTTTGTTTAACAAAAAAAACAATCGTCATCACGCAACATTGGTCAACTTTGCGCGATTCAGAAGTTCAGCGCACAATAAGATGCTCGTCGCACAAAGCTAGTAAGAAAACCACGGGTCTTTTTTTTTTTGGGCTACAATAAATGTGCGAGGAAGATTTTCCTACGGAACCTTTGCACGACAAACCCTTCATCATGCAAAGCTTCAGTTTTTGGGGCAGAGCATTCAACTCATGGGAATTAGAGGAACACTTGCGCGGCAAAGGCTTGGTCTCGCAAGTTGCAGTCAGTTTTGAGTCAGACCATTCACTGCATGTGAATTAGAGGAATCTAGACTGTATTTAGTGCGAGTCTTTGCGCAACAAAGCCTTCGTCGCATAAAGGCCCCAACATTCCTATAAATATGCGCTTCTGCTTTCCTTATTCTTCACAATTATGTTCTCCTTATTCTTCACAATTTTTTTCGTGCTGCAATGGAGGATAAAAACAAGGATCAGAGCTTGCTCACCAACCCATATGATTTAAGGCAACATCTGGAGTTCGTGCAAGCTATTGGTGTAGCCATGTGGAATAATTGTCCTACTGCAGAGTGGGAATCTTGGAAATATGTGCACGATAATGTCAAAAAGGTGGTGATGGATGAATTATTAGTAAGTATACTGTTGATGGATCATTAATTAATTTTGTGAAATTTTTTGTTATATGTTGGAATTAATTATTTGTATATATGTGTAACAATGTAAGTATACTCTTGATGACGATACGAACGAAGAGTTGATGAAGTTGATGGAGGCGGTGGCGTTATGACATCGAGCAGAATGGAGGACCATCGAACTAGTAGTTTTAAATTTATGTTTTTAGGACAATAATTAAATTTAAGGTTTTTTTATAAGTTATATATTTGGACTTAATTAAATTTTAATTCCTGTTTGGTTTTTTAAATAATTTAATGCAATATAATATTAATATTTAAAGTTTTAATTATTTTTAGAATAAATATTATAACTGAAAATTTGTTTGTAATTATAAAGTTTACGTAAACATAGATATCTATGTTTACGTAAACTTCATAATTACAATCAATCACGTTTGTCGCTAGAATGTTTGCGCAACAAAGCCTTCGTTGTGCAAATAGCGTTTAGTTTTAGGTCATCGTATTTGGTGCATATGAATCAAAGTAATCAATACAGCATGTAGTGCATATGTTTGAGCGACAAAGTCTTCTTCGCACACAATCCCTTACCTTCCTATAAATGTGTTCTTCTGCTCTCCTTATTCTTCACAATTCGTTTCAGAAATGCTTACCAAGTCTGCAAATTATAATCAGTTTGTTCTTTGGTTGTTAGTACGATGGCCGACAGTGGTACGCATTCGTCAAAGACAACGAATGGCGAAGGTTTTGGACAAGGTTTGCGTTGTAAATTTTGCATTTTGTATAAATCTTTTATTTAGTTTCAATATTATGAAAATATATTTTGTGGATAGATAAGAAGAAAATTGTTGTGGTTCGGGTCCGACACATTTATGGTCACTACTGTTACCGAATCACTGCTAACGAAGTAATAGGGGTTGTGAAGTCAGAACAACGCGCCAGCTTATGGTCTAACGTTGAAGCATTGGTGCACACCAAATGTGTTGTAGCTTGGGAGTCTTGGAGAGCCATCCCTGAGAAGCTAAAGATGCACATGATTGATGAGTTAGCTGTATGTGTTAATTTTATTAGTTAAATAATAATGTTTGTTAAATATAATATAATAGGGAGCTTTTAATTTACTAATTTTTGCATGACAGCCCAATTGGGACATTGACAAAAGTGACCCAGATCTGATGAAGGCTTATAATAGTGAGCTTTTAATTTTATTGCTTATTTAATAATTAGATCTGAATTTTAAATGTTTTTTTTTTAGTATGAAGAGTTTAATTAAATATGTACTTAAGGTTTATTATGAATAAATTAATGCATTTTAATAAATATGTATATTAATTAAGTATGCACAAATGGTATAATCAAATAAGTTCTTGATTTATTAAGTATTTATGTGGTTTGAAAAAATTCGAAGAGTGAATGAAAAAAATCAATTTTTTTTCTTTGGAAAAACGAATGTTAAAAAAAAGAAGAAGAAGTAATGCGCGATGAACTAGTTTGTCATGCAATGTGTTATAAAAACGCGGCAAAGCGTAGTCAGATGGCGGCAAAAAGTTGAAGCGCAAGGTTTTGCGCAATGATGCTTTCGTCACACAAAGTCTTTCACTTTTTTGAACGTAACCAGATTGCAGGAAGGTAGAAGCTGCAAAACAATTGCAACAGCTGCCTTCCCATGCTGGAGTTTCTAATAGTTGGAGGTATAATTTTTCTTAACTACCTTGTTTAATTTCCATTCGTTTAAATTGTGTTGTATGTAGTTTATAGGTGTTGTGAGTTTATGTATTTGTATGCATGTATGCAAACATTTTTGTATGGATGTACAAAAAATGGTATGCAATGTTCATATGAACTTAGTTTCTTGTTTGAGAATTAGTTGGATTTCGCGAATGGATGTGAAAACATGATTGCAGTCCAATTAATTCTTGAATTGTCCAAAAATTTTGGACAGTTTGAGAATGCACAGTTACATATTGTATTTTGCTGTTCACACATTAGAGTTTGAACGTAGGAAATGTGGTAGCATCTCTTTGCGTTCTTCGGGTGCATCGTAGTTTTTTGTATCTACGTCATGCATTTGAAGAGCTGCAGGGAAATGCTGTCGAAATTTTCCCACGATTAAACTCTAATGTGTTGAAACCATAAATTATAGCACGTAACTGTGCATTCTCGAATGAGATAGGACCCATACCGGAGGCATAAGGTGGCATGTCATAATTGAAGTTTTTGTAACCCTAGTAAAAAAAAAAATTTGTTTGCAAGTGAAATGGACAAATAATGGATACATCATCCTAACATATGTGTTGATGATTATTTGGATGGAATAAATGAGTTCGTTGATTTTGCAATTGCAAACAACCGCGGTTCAATTGAAATTCGGTGTCCTTGTAGAAAGTGTACAACTTAATGAATGAATATTTTGAAACTGTTCGATACCATTTAGTTAAAAATCAGATGATGGAAATCTATACTATGTGGAATCATCATGGAGAACAAATACAATATGTTTCATCCTCCCACATTACCTGAGCAGTGGATACAGATGAATCTGTTATGGAGCCAAATGACCAAATTATGGACATTATCAATGATGCATTTTCAACCGGTAGTTCAAATACGAATGAGGAAGTAGAAGATGACGTCCCTTCCATCATGGATAGTGAAGCATTCGGAAAATATGAAAAACTATCAAAAAGTGTCAAGGAACCCCGTTTGCGAAGGATATTTGGCACTCGCGGCCATTGTTGAGTTGATGCATGGCAAAATAAAGTTTTCGTAAGTCGAACCAATGTTTTGATTACTTTTTGGGGGTTTTCAAAAGGATGCTTCCAAAGAACAATTGCCTTCCTAAATATCATAAAAGTGCAAAGAAGGTGCTAAGTGGTCTTGGATTGGGATATGAAAAAATTCACGCGTGTAAAAATAATTGCATTTTGTTCTACAAAGAGAATAAAGTGTTGGATAAATACCCTGTATGTAATGAGTCGCGGTTTAAAATGACCTCTCAGAATAGAAGAACGAAGATTCCACAAAAAGTTATGCATTATCTCCCATTAAAGCCCAGGTTGCAACGATTGTATATGTTGACGCACACTGCAAGCGACATGAGGTGGCATAAGGATATACGAGTGGATGATGATGTTATAAGACATTTGCAGATGGAGACGCCTAGAAAAAGTTTGTTCGGCTGTACCCTAATTTTGCACGTGAGCCCCATAACTTTAGATTGGGACTTACTACAGAAAGGTTTAATCCGTTCGGGGTTCTAAACCAAAACCATAGCACTTGGCCAATCTTCGCAGTTTCATATAATTTGCCGCCTTGGAAGTGCATGAAAAAATAATATATGATGATGGCGTTGATAATCGAAGATTTGGGCATGTCTATTGATGTGTATTTACAACTGTTAGTCGATGAGCTAAAAGAATTATGGGAAAACGCAAGTACGATAAATCTACCAGGAAGATGTTCACGTTGAGAGCAGCCATGGTGTGGACTATAAACGATTTTCCTACGTACTTTATGATGTATGGGTGGAGCACTAAGGGCTCTTACGCATGCCCAGTTTGCAAAGAGAACACAATGTCTAGTTGGCACGAGGGAAAAGTTTGTTACCTAAGGCATAGTAGATGGTTGCCGTGGGACCACGAGTGGCGTCAAAACGAGATAGCCTTCTTCAACGGCATAGAGCTTTGGCCAAGACCCAGAGAATGGTCCGACGATGAAATTTTGGCTCAGGTGAATCGGTTGGATTTTGCTTAGTTAGGCAAATCCGTAAATAGGACAAGACCAGACACACTTCTAAACCGAACACACAAGACGAGGTTGTTCAAGCTTCCGTACTGGTCTAAATTAAAATTGAGACACAATCTCGATGTAATGCATGTTGAGAAAAATGTGTTTGATACACTGGTCGGAACTATACTAGACATCGAGGAAAAAACAAAGGACACAATAAAAGCTTGGATCGATTTGGAAAAAATGGGGATTATGCCAGGTTTATGGATGAGGAGGGATGAAGACATAGATAGAAAGAAGCTCGCATCATTTTTGGTGAAACCGATAAGAGGAAAAAGTTTTTGCAGTTTCTATCTTCTGTAAAGTTTCCATATGGGTATGCTTCAAACATCGGCCGTTGCACAAACGTGGACGGAGGCAAATTTTTCGGCCTCAAGAATCATGAATTTCATGTCATACTTTAACGCGTTCTCCTAGTAGGAATTTGACACCTCTTACCCGAAGACGTGGTGAAGTCGATTATCTTGTTGGCGAGATATTTTTCTCAGTTAACTACAAGATCTTTGCTCAAGTCCGATGTTAAACAATTGTGCAACGATGTTATTGAAGTGCTATGCAAGTTTGAACAAATATTTCCTCCAGCTTTCTTCACAGGCATGATCCACATGATGATTCACTTCCCGGAGAAGGCACTTATAGCCGGACCTATCAATTATCGATGGATGTTTCCGATAGAAAGGTATATAATTGCAATAAATATTTTATTTCGTGATGTATGTACAATTTGACTAATTTAATACGATATTTTGTTTATTGATGCAGACTACTGGGTGAATTAAAAAAGAGTATACGGAATAGGGCAAAGCCTGAAAGATCAATCGTGGAGGCATGGGTTGCATTTGAGTCACTTACATTTTGTGCAATGTACCTACAAGAGGTTGAGACTATGTTCAACCGACAACAACGCAATAATGACCATGGTGTGAGAAGTGAAAAACTTTATGTTTTTGCCCAAATTGCACGACCCTTTGGCGAACCAATCAGAGGGGAGTCATTTAATAAAATGGATATGGAGGTAGCACATTGGTTTGTACTTAACAATTGTGACGAGACGATCACCTACCTAGATGAGCATGGAGAGTTGATGAAATGTTAAACTAACACGACAACTTTTTCTCATTTATTTAGGTGAAGAAATTGAAGGAAAAGAATTCACTCGCTTAAACTGAAGAATTGTACAACTTGGCTATTGGGGCTCTAAGTGCATAATTTTACTCTGGTTGTCATGTAAATGGCATCAAGTTTTTACCAGTTGATTGTGTAGACAAGCTTTATAAGCAACATAGTAGGATACATGTTCCAGGTGCAGTCGACATTGCATACATTAATTTCTATGGAAAACTGACAAGTGTTGTGCAATTGCTTTACAAAGACTGATGTTAAGTTATCATGTTTAAGTGTCGCTGGTTTGATACAAATTCAATTAGGGTTGGAGGTGTTAAGTGAGACGATGGTTTGCTATCAGTCAACACTAACATATGTTGGTATAACGACCCCTACATTTTGGCAACGATGACCAAACACATTTTCTATATAGATGACCCTAAGAGCGGGAGGGGATGGAAAGTAGCTCAAAAGATTGAGCAGATAGGGCTATATGATATTTCGGACTGAGATCTTGCTGCCGATGACGATTCTAGTGACACTGTTGACCAACAATTGGAGACTTCAATGGAACTTGGTGCAGATACACTACGGGATATGCTATTGTACAAGAACCGTATTGGGTAGCCGAAGGTCCTGAAATCGAAATACTGATAACCTCAGGGATCTACCGCGATACAATGCACTCGAGCACGTGAATGACGATGTTGACGTGCCTACAGACGAGGAGGAATGGAAGTTTGAATCAAACGATAGTGATGATATTTATTCTAGTTCAAATGAGGATTAATGAAAATTGTGATGTAAATGTAATGATATTTATTGAATGGTATTTATTTTGTATGCAAACAAAAGTTTCCTTTAAAATTTGTAACAAAATTAATATAATTTTATTTATTTAAACCAAAAAAATATATTAAATTTACATATATGCGCAACAAAGTTTTAGAAATGTTTGTCGCGCAAATATTTAAAATTCTTTTTTTTTAACTGGTGGCGTGACGAAAATTTAAACACCCTCGTCGCACAAACATGTAAAAATTTGATTTGTTTGCCAAAATTGGGCGCATTTTTATTTCAGCGCCTTCACTCAATCTCTCTCTATCTCAGACTCACTCAATCTCTCTCTCGATTCTGTCCAAACTCAAGCTCCTCACTCTATCTCTCTATATCTCAGTCTCACTATCTCAGTGTCTCCCTCTCTCGTACTCTCTCTATTTTTCTGTCTTTCTGTCACTTTTCCTCTCGCATCCGCCGCACTCCGACACCACACCCTCTCCCCACCGTTGCAACATTACTAGGTAAGCACCCAGTCTCCCTTAATTTATCTCCCTTAATTCAATTATTTATAAGTGCAATTTTCTCAATTTTTACGTTGAATTTTTTTATTTACAACATTTGGGGATTTAGGGTTCGAGTTCGAATTGGGAATCCTTGGTTAGGGATTTAGGGTTGGAATTGGGAATCCTGGATTAGGGATTTAGGGTTCAAATTGGGAATCTTGGGCTATTGATTAATTTATTAATTAGTTTTGATTATAAATATGTATTCGTATTTTGTTTCTAGATAATGAAAAATATATTTTACTGGGACAAAATTTTTTATTAGGATAGTTAGTTATGTGGATTAATTGTTTCGCATTTGTATTTGTAGCCATCCATGAACTTTTCTACCGCTCAAGGGAAGAAGGAAGCGAAGGTTCAGGTAATTCACGGTTTTCATTTAAAAGAAAAATATTTTCTTGGCTTATTATTGTATACGGGCATCAAATAATGAACTAAATCTAGGTTGATTGTAGCTGTCATTACTCTCTGTTCTCATGCTTTACTGAAACTGGATTGGTGCTTTTGAATTTTGCATTGAACTCAATCATATCTTGCCTGTTTTACTGTGTTGACAGAATTCATAGTTTTGTCTATATTTTTCACAAAGTATGTTATATTGTGGTATACATAAAAAAATAAAATAAAATAAAAGAAAATAAAAGAAAGAAAACACTATTAGGATGTCACATAGTTTTGTCTGTACAAAAAGTGGACTGGCTAGTTCTTGTTTCTTTGACAAAATAATTAAGTTTCAATTAGGTGAAAAAATAATTAAGTGGCTTAATGATTCCATTCCCTACACCTAAAGGCAGCTTGGGACTGGATTGATCTTGGTATGTTCACTAAAAATTCCCAATAGTTCCTCTTTATCAACATGCTTGTCAATTACCAATTAATACACACTACAAGAAAAGTGGGCTAAGAACACAATTGATTTGTGTCCTTTTCAATTTCATTGAGCACAAATACAAATCTGTGCGTTTTGAGTATCATTGAACACAAAACTATTTTATATGTGCTCTCTAAGCAAAAGGAACACTAGTTTGTGCCGAAAATGAAGTGTATTTGTGCCTACTTGCTGTGTCACCTTTAAATGTCAGAAATGAGATTTGTTTATTAATTTACGAAAGCACAATAAGAGTTTTCGTGCTCTCCGATGTAATATATTTAAATTAAAAGTAGGTTTTCGTGTCCATTGCTTTTACTTTTTCCCATTTTCAGTTCCTTTACATTAGTTCACGCCTTTCCTCTCTCCCCCTCTCTTAAACTCTACTCCTTGTCCTCCTGAGCAGTCTTCCATTCTTCCTCCCTCCCCCTCTCCCTCCTCTTTCACGCAACAAAGCCGCTGTCCACCCGTCACCAACGACTGTCTAATTATATCTCTAGATCCTCTTGTCGTCCTCTTTCCAACTCCCAAATTTGTTTCTCCAAATTCTTAGCCAAATTTCCTCAATTTCACATCTAAGCAACGGTGATCGTGGGCTTTCCTGCCAATTTCCGGCAAAGGCTGCCGGAATTGGACCTCGATGCAAGAGGTAAAAATGATCTCTCTTTCCTCTTCTTTCTTTCTCATCTCTCTTTCCCTCTCTCTCATCTATCCTTCTCCCTACTTTCATCTTCTACTCTGCCTCCCTCAGACTCTCTTTCTCTCGCCTCTATCTCTGTCTTCGACTCCCTTTCTCTCTCTACCTTCCTAGATTCGGTCCATCTCTTTTCCTTTTCCCGATCTGGTGGTTTTTGATGAACCAATCCAAAGCATAACTCCCAGATTCGGTCTCTCTCTAATTCTCTCTTATTTGATTTGATTTTCAAAAAATATATAGATCTATTTGATTGTCTTTCCTACTATTGTCTTCTTCAAGCTACATTGATCTGGATTTGATGAAGGAGAATCTTCGAGTCAGAAAGATGTGGGCAAGCAAAAAAGGAGGGTCGCCGGAGGCCGCCCTAGAAACCACCATTGCCATCTTCACCATCGAGGTAAATTCTCCTTCTTCCCAAACTTTCCCTTCAATTTTCTTTCACTTTCTCAGTAACCAAACGGACAATTTAATCCATAAAGTTTGTATCCTTGACATTATTTGTGTTTTCAAATCGTTAACAATAGCAGCTTTATTACAAACACTCGCCGAGGACTTGCAGGAACTTCATCGGGCTCGCTTGCAGAGGATATTACGACAATGTAATTTCACAGAAACATCCAGGTTTCATATTTTCTGCTTTTGTAGTGTATATAAATATTAGATATATATATATATATATTTTACTGACGGTTAAATTGGAATTGGGGTAGGATTTCATAGGGCAAGGTGGTGATCCCACCGGGGTAGGAAAGGGTGGCGAATCCATTTATGGGTAAAAAAAAAAATTCCCTTGAATTTACCCATAATGTATTGAAATTTGCTTTATTTTTTTTTTACCCCCGATTTTAATTAGATTTGAGAACCATAGTGAAGAACTTGTTTTGTATAATGAGTTTCAGGGAAAAGTTAAGAGGACGAGATAAAAAAAGAGTTGAAGCATATTGGAGCTGGCATCTTATCGATGGCGAATGCTGGTCCGAATACAAATGGAAGCCAGTTCTTTTTCATGTTGGCACCGTGCCCATCATTGGATGGTATGCTAATTTTTACCTAGTAATGTTAAAAGACTGTTTTTTACTACTATATGTGCAGTATCTGATTTTTTGTTTTACTTAATCTACATAAAAGTGATTAAAAAACAGTAAGCGTTTTTGCCTTAAGATGTTATGTGTATCTTGCGTACAATGTGGTTTGGTGGACTTGTGACCTGTTGACTTTAGAAGTTATTTGCATGAGACATCAGTTTGAAATATCTGGAGACTGAAAAACAATTCTTGCTATAATACCATTTCTTTGTGATTTTGCTATGAGGATTTTATGATTTGACATGCACACGCAATCTGAATATAGTTATGAGCTGTATTTGTGTACGGGAATCTTTAAGCTTTAGTTGACTTTCAGGTGACTGTAATAATCTACACCATCACCATTAGGATTCTGTTTAAGCTATAAAGTGACTAAAGTAAAACTCCTACCCTTTTCTTGATTTCGTGTTCTTATGAAAGATTTTGACTATGTATGTTGAACACGAGGTTGTGAAGGTATAAAACCAGCTCCCTGCACTGAATAATTAACAAAAAACCTCAGTGTATTTCAATTTTGTGACTCACGTGATTCCTCCCAAACTTGATTATCTGTATGCCCTGAATTTTCATGTGCCTTACTAATTGATTGTGATTTAGGAGTACAAATTTGTAGTAGATTTAGAAGTAGTAAATCACAGTTTAGCAGAGGCATTTTGTAGATTCAAATATCAATGTTTGTTCATTAGTTCCCCTAAACATCACACATTTTGCTTCTTGTTTTCTAGTTTGCTCAACTTTGTCCGTTGGATCAGAAAGACATGGCCCTTGCCTTCAACCATTTGATGAAAATTTTGCTTCTGTTATTACAGAAGTTTTTTCAATTTATTATTTTTTTATGACTTGTTATTTGTATATAATGTTTGGTTTTGGATTATACATATTTTTACAGGATTGACGGGAATATATTGTGTTGTAGAGGTGTACTTTACCTTCGTGCTATTTCTCATTTTTGTAAGTGTTTAATGTACCATACATTAATAAGTTTGGTTTTTATTTGCTTGAAATATGTACAACATTATTGGAGGCCCTATTAATGTTTTGCCCTTATTATGTATAAAATAACTATTTTTTTATTTTTTATGAAACTTATATTTACAAAATTTCTTTCTTTTCCAGGAAGAGGATGAACTTCCTTCTACAATTATGGTTCACAGTGTCGATATGGATTTGCTTCCTTGTCTTGTTAAGGTACATTGGACATTTAGTTGTACCAATGGTAAAATGTTCTCTTTTTTGTCGGAGAAAATGAAACTCTTATTGTTATCATATATGTGTAGAGCTAATGAATTCTCAATGTTGAATGGATGTCTGGGTAACATCACTGGAAATATGTGATCCTTTCCCTTTTTCATTTTTCCTTTGGTTTGGATTTCAGGAAGGTGATTGCATAATCCACCGAGCTGGGAAAAAGGGTAAAATCAGTTATGGGTGGCTATATGTAGGAATGCATGGATACATTGATAGGAAAATCTCATTATTTTGTTGGTCTTTTATCTTGAACACTTGTAAACATGTTATTTATGAGGAATATTTATGTAGTTTCATTATAGACATTCCATTTCTACTATTGGATTGCTTTTTACAGTCGAGATTGGCATCTTTGATTTTATGAAAATTTTAAACTTTTGGTTTTATTTCAAAATTTTACATTTCTATTATTTTTTTTTAATAGAACCTACTGGGCACAATAACAAAATAGTGCAAACGTGGATGGAGAAGGTCATCTGACAAGTTGTCAGAACAAGGACACAAAAAGGCCTTTATTTGTGCCTGCCTCTTTGAGCACCAAACAGTCTATTGTGCCCTTTTAGTAATGGTGACGCCCATAGAGGGCACAGACACAAAGATGGTAGCTGCAGTGTTGCTATTGGTCTATGAGCACAATTGTTGGTGCTTTTTGACCTTAAAGGGCACAGATAATTTATTGTGTGCAGTGCTCATATTTTTTGTAGTGACATACGTAAGTTTTCACTTGAACTAAAATTTGGTTTTTCCTTTTATTTTTAGGGTGCATCAGGAATTATATTCCCCATTATTAAGGGCGAAGGAGTTAGACATATTTTCTATCCAGCAACAATCCCGGCATATTACAAAGCTCCTCCTCTTCAAATGAAGAATCGGGAACAGGCAGACAAATTCCAATCATACTCTTTCTGAACTACCGGAGTAAAGTTTTCAACAAAAAAAGAACTACAGGAGTAAACTGACAAGAGCCTTAATTAACGCACATGATATGATTGTGACTGTAAATGAAAAGGAAGAAATTTCTAGACTGAAGGAGTACTTGGAGATGGAATTTGAGACGAAAGGCAATGGGGACAAGTAATTCTTGGGTGTTGAAGTTGCTCGATCTGAACAAGACATAATTTTATCACGAGAAAGTATGTCTTAGACTGATTGGGTGGCTTGATTGCGAGCTGCATAACATACTGATAATTCAAAATCATCACTTATAGAGATACATATGCTGAGGAGTGTTGTGAGTTTTGGGAACAAATCATATAGTTTTAATTTGTTATATTAAAATCAGTTCATCAATATAGAGAGCTTCGTTTTCTACGTTTCTCTATCTCTACAATTTATCTTTCTTGTTTTCCATTCTTTTCCTTCTGAAGAGTTATGAATCTGTGCAACAATTTGAGGAAGTGAATGTTAAGTCCTTATCAGTTTGATGCCATTAGGACACAATGAATCAACTAATCTGGAGTGCTCGACATGGGGAAAGAGATGATGATCAACAGCGGCTGCACCGCAACAGAAAAGAAATCAAGATCTTCTCTTCACAACCGCACCTTTATCACGAGAACTAAATGGGGAACTTAGGGTTTGGGATAATAGAACGATGACTAGGGATCTGAAGTATTTATAGGCTTTAATCTAATGAAGTCCTACCCATAAATGGACTCTAATAGAAAAGAGTAGGGAGACCAAAATTTTAAACTAAATATGTATCACCAATAAGAAACAAACACGTTATTTGTGAAACGAAATTCGAATAGAGAAATACCGTTTTAATCTAACAGAGTATTGCCATGAGTTGGCTTTCAGGATTTATTGTAATTGTAATTAATGGGTTATATTTTCTATTAGGATTTTATTATGTTGCAGTTCGAACTAGACGTTATTGTTTTTCTTGTTGTGCAAGACTTTGTACCTTATGTATTTGCCTCCTACGAGGCAACGAATCGTATCAGAAAACTTTCAGAAACACTTAGTTTTAGTAAATTTCTGGCGATAAAGTGTGATCAAATCATCTAATTAATACTAAAGGACTTCAACGAAAATGAGTCTGCCATTTGTTTGGGCCATAAATTTAAAATAAGACGCTCTCCGGTCCATCAACTTCAAAACCTAAACTACGGTTCGGACAACCATCTCACTTCACCCCAAATTGTCTGAGGCCTCAGACAAAAATCCTTTTGAAGTGTGTTTGTCTTGCAGACGACCAAGACCTGAGAATATCTCGCCCCCTTAAATGCATAAGCACGCATCATCCAACACATTAAGATCACTATTGCGACCTCAAGACATAACTGAAGGCCACCAACTAGGAATTACAGTCACTGTCAACGCTAAATGACAGACCTACTCCTATTACAACTCTGCGAAATGATCAAGGTTGCTCCTTCTCTCCTGCCTATAAACAGAGTCCTAGGCCTTCAAGTTGAGGACCACTACAAAAAAAAATGATCATTTGCGACCGACTTTTTACGAGGGCCTACAAATACTCTTGGAAAAACCATTATTTTCGACCAAAATTTAGGTTCCCTCGGAAATATGTCGACAAAAGGGTTACTATTTTCAACGTGCAAAATGCCCTTAGAAAAGGGTTGCATCGCCGTCGGAAATAGCTATATTTTGGAGGGAAATTTTGGCGCCACATTTATTTACGACGAAATATGTATTCGTCGGTAATAGTAATTTTTTTTTCCAATGGCGTGTTTTAATTGTCGAAAGTAATTATTTATTTCCTAGGGCAACAAGTGGTCGTCGGTAGTAATTTCTCTATTTTCGAGGATGATTTGTTGTTGTTGGAAGTGATTGTGTATTTGCGAGAGGAACTACAGGCTGTGAAAAATAACTATCTATTTTCGACGGCAACCAAGGGCTCTCAGAAAGGGATATTTATTTATAAGGGCATATAGTTGTCGCTGAAAAAGATCATTGACCAGTGTAAATATTATATTATGTGGTATTCACTAGTGTAAATATTTTAAATTGAAAATCGAATTAGTTCATTGTATTCTTATAGGGTCGAGGAGTGTAGCTGTAAAAAAAAAAAAAAAATCATAAAAATCAGAGCTAAAATAACCGTTAAATCGTGATTTTTCGTTTGTAATTGTCAATTTTTGATTTTATTTTTGTCTCGTTACCTAATCTCTGAATGTTTGTTTGTTTTTTTTCCCAATTTTTTACGTATGTGATCTTGGATTATATACAAATAAGTTTGATGGTTGGATCGTTGAACTAATTTCGTAGAATGCATATCCGTCAAAATGATAGATTCAACAAACACTTAAGAGTTTATTTTATACTTTCATTAAGTATAACATAAGATTTGTGGTATCCACTAGTGTAAACATTTTAAATCAAAGATCGAATTCATTCATTGTATTCTTAAAGGGTCGATGAGTGTAGTTGTAAAAAATCATCAAAATCGATGCAAAAATGACTGTTGAATAATGATTTTTTGTGTATAGCCGTCAAAATTTTTTGTCTCGTTACCTAATGTATGAATGTTTGTTTTTTTTTTTATTTTTGACATTTGTGATCTCGGATTATATACAAACATGTTTGACGGTTGGATCATTGAAACTAATTGTGTAGAGTATGTGTCTTGTCAAAACAGTAGATTCAACAAACACTTTCATAATTCCATTAAGTATAACATAAGACTTGTGGTATCCACGAGTGTAAACATTTCAAATTGAAGATCAAATTCATTTATTGTATGCTTATAGGGTCAAGGAGTGTAGCTGTAAAATATCATCAAAATTAGAACTTAAGTAACTGTTAAATCGTGATTTTTCGTTTATAACCGTCAAAAAAATTCGTTCCGTTACCTAATCTTTGAATGTTTGTTTTTTTATGATTTTTGACATATGCAATCTCGGATTATATACAAATAAGTTTGACAACTGGATCATTGAAACTAATTTCATAGAATGCGTATCTCGTCAAAACAGTAGATTTAACAAACACTTAAGAGTTTATTTTATACTTCCATTACGTACAACCTAAGATTTTGTGGTATCTACTAGTGTAAATATTTTAAATTGAAAATCACATTTGTTCATTGTATTCTTAAAGGGTCAGGAGTGTTCCAGTACAAATCATCAAAATAGGAGCTAAAATAACCGTTAAATCATAATTTTTCGTTTACAACTGTAGAAATTTTTTGTCCCATTACCTAATCTCTGAATATATATATTGTGATTTTTGACATATGTGTTCTTGAAATGTATACGAAAAAGTTTGACGGTTGCATCGTTAAATTAGTCTGGCAGAATACGTATTTTGTCAAAACGATAGGTTCAAATAAAATCATACATTTCGAAAAAAATAAAAAATAAAAAAATAGAATCATACGTAAATTCAAATAAAAAAATTCGAGGCGGCAGGAAACTAAAATTTTGGAAGGCTGCCAATAGTTTGGCGTGGCGCCCAAAAACTTAACTCTCTATTTCCAAAGATAGCGGTCAGTGCCATTTAGCTTTCTCTCCTCCTCATTTCTCTCAAGCAGAATCTCTGCCTCTCCCATTCAGAAACAAAACCCTAGCCTCCATTCTTCATTTCGTTCTCAAAATCTCAAAGCCACATTCATCAAAACCAACACCATCTCTCCATTTCTCTCTATTTATGCCTTCATCCAAAAAAAATTCACACGCCTCCACTTCTGCAAACCCAAGCCCAGTTCCACCTTTTCGACTCTCAGTGCATAAATCTTTGATTCTACGACACCCACAAGGGACTTTGATCAGAGATGAAGGCCGAGAAAAATGATGAACTGAGCATCTCAGAGAGCAGGGGAAATCCCGTGGTTGGCGGATCTAAAAAAGAAAGGTATAATCATGTCTCTCGTTACTCACTTTGATGTCTGCGTTTGTTGAATCTCTACGTGCTATGAATTTGTGAAAATAGTATACAAAATGCTTGGGTAGTATGGTCTCTGTGTTTTGTGTGATCTTTGTATTTTGTGTTTTCTGCATTTTTTCTTTTAGGATATTCAGCAAACAAGTAATGGGCATTGGATATTGGTCTTTGTTCTTGTTGTTTGTGTTATCTTTTTTTGTGTTTGTGGGTTGATCGTGTGAGGCCAGAAGATTAAATTGTTAGGTTCTGCTAAAAAAGAAGAGGAAGATGAAGAGATTGAACTACTGCAGGAAGATTGCAAAATTTGATTAATTTTTGTTTTGATTATTGGAGATTCACTGAATAGGAACCAGTGCGAATCCATGACTTTTTTTTTTCCTCCGTCTCTTGTTCCTCCTGGCATGAAGAGCTTGGTGAAAAAATGGCTCCATCTTTGAAATTGAGGTATGCATGTATTCATTTTTCCTCAGTGTATTCATGGTAAATGCATACCATTAAGCAATTTTGGGAAAAACAGACAGACTTATATGGAGATAGCCAATAATTGTATATGTTTTAAAGTGTCTGTGTCAAAGTTATGTGCATGCTCACTTCTTTTTTAGCTGCTTTTATGGTATTTTGTGGTTGTATACGTGCTTTTACTTGGTGTTGGAGTTACTGAGATTTGTAGTTATAATAAGCTTGGGTAGAGTGCTTTGAAGCTGGTTGGTCTACTTTGTTGCTTTTAGTTGGCATAGCTAAGTATTATTTGTTATGAACTTCATTGAGTATATATGTAATTAGGTCAAACTCGTGTCTTGGTTGTTCGTGGACTCGATGAAAATTCTAAGGAGGAAACGTTGCGCTATGAGTTCTGCAAACATGCTGCAATTAAGGTATGAATGCTGAACAAATTAGTGGATGTTGTAGCTATTCATTTACTTTCATTTTAAACTTAAAGGTCATAATTTATTTTCTATGTTGGAAGGTTTATTCACATAATATTTCAGGATCTTCATCTTGTTAAATATGAAGGAGCTATGTGAAGGAGTGATGAAGGAGCTACATACATTGTATGTACAAAAGAGAAGATGCTTTTATCTGCACATCTTCGAAAGAATTTAAGTTTGAATTTTCAAAGTTTAAGGACGGTGATATGTGTTAATATGTTTAAACAAATATCTTAGGTTTGTAATGGATGTATTGCCTTTACCACATTGATCTTATATATGTTTGTTTTATTAGTGATAATATATACAAAATATTCTTTGAACAATGCTCAGTGAAATTTTTACCAGAAAGCATATATTTCTTACATCAATTCCCAATGAAATGTCTTACTTTATTTTTTCCGATGAGGTGTTTTAATGATAACCCCTATTGTGTCTCAAATAATTTTTTACGATAGACTAAAGTAGTAGTTTATGGCCAGAAATACAAATTTTGATAAACATCATTGGTCGAAATATAGTTTTCTCAAGAAAAGTTATTGGTCGGAAATACTATTTGCCGACGAAGTAACACCATTGTAAATATATAATTCCAACAACTCTTGATCCTCACAAATATGTTTTTGTGCATATTTTCAACAATTTTTAATTGTTGGTAATAACAATTATGATGACTATGTGCTCTTGTAAATAACATTTTTCTGTTGGAAAAACATTTTTCAACACAATGTTTTGGTTGCAAGAAAATCGTTGCAAAAAACAGATGTCAACACTTAGAAAGTATATTCGACGATCATTTAAGTATTTGCAACCACAATTTCATGTCGAAAATAAAATAAGTTTGTCATTTTGAACATTCATTTCCGACATAAATATAACTATTAACAATGAATCATGTGTGTCGAAAATGATTTAATTTCAACAGCTAGTCGGAACAAAAGTATTTGCAATGCAAAATGCCCTTTTCAACGGTATTTGACCCTCGCTAATGACACTTTGTTTTGTAGTGGACCTTCATCAAATTCAATCTCTACGTACGATTAAATAAACCCTTGAGTGATTCTTTAATGAACCAACTACTTTTCAACACAAACCTAATTGCTCTTCAAAAAAACTTTCTTAGCTCTTCAGCTACGATCTCAAAGCCTTCCTTGTAAACAGCTTTGCCACCTCGTGGGATGATTTGGTTGATGTGCAATTCCAACTACCCTGATTTCCTCTTCTAGAAACATGTTTTGTACTAACTCCAATTCAATACCAGTGATCTCGTTGGGCTTCTCTAGCATTATCTTGCCCTTCATGGCCTGAATCTTGTAGAGTTTGATTGCTTTCTTTACATTTTTGATCATTTTACATTTGAAGTTATGTAGCTTGGCTCATTGGCTTGGATTAACTTAACGTTTATAATGTTGACTCCATCATTAAATGGTTATATTCTGTTTTTCGTTTTAGCTTCCACTTTGCTTTCATTTACTTTTTGGGCAAGCATACACGAAGTTGCATTGAATTTAAAGTCCTTGTTAACTCGAGGCATAGAAAAGAACTTAATTGAACCATTGTCCCACTCGATGCACAATCATTTAGTTAAAAAGTTAGATTAACTCTCATCTTTCACATACACTCAAACAAAAACATAGTCTATTGGCAGCCTCTGACAATGGCACGCCTAATCTCTCTTTTCTCTCGAGCCATCTCATTGTCTATTGACAGCCTCAACTAACCTTGACTCTAAATGGTGTGTTTTGGCTCTGCGTAGTAGGCACAAGGCGGCACAATGTTTCCTTTTTTTTGGGGTAGTGCGGCTTTAGGCTGTGGCTCGGCTAGCGTTTAGGGTTTTTATTTTTTTATTATTATATATATATATATATATTTTATAACCTAGTTTTGCTTTTATTTTTTTTTCTTTGTACTCACACAATTCAACATAGCAATATCCAATAGCATAGTAAAACATAATATTGCGTATGCAAAATCAACAACTAATATTGCGTGTGCAAAAAAAATATAATTGAGCAATTTATGCAATATAGGCAATATAAAGCAACAATAAATTTAGGGTTCATGCATCATGGTAAATGTTGCATGCTATCAGGTCTTATAAAATATCAATTTTGTATTTTCGAAGAACTTGAATTGGATGGAAACGAAGAAAACCTTTGAATGCTAGTTGTTGAAGAACCTCTCGGAAATCCCTTAGTTCCTTAGCGCAGCAACGAGAGTGTGCTTGATAACATGTTGTAAGCCTATTTTACTGAAGGAAAAGAGAAGGAGAGGGGTTGGTGGCAAGGACAGAACGAAGAGATAATTTGGTGGTTCGGTGGTGATTATTTATCACCCCATTGTGCCTTTATTCACAGTGATAAAGGAGATAGAATCTTACTCTCCAATGAATAGAATTACAATTAGGAAACTATCTGAATGGTATTATGAGTCCTACTAAATTTTACGCAATCACATTCCTAATGAATTTAGAATTGCAACATATATATTATATTATATGTATATATATCCTTCTTATACATACACAATGATGCTCAAGCTTTAAAATGTTAGCAAGTTAATTCGGCATTAATATTTTTATTTCTTGCAAGTGTTTTTCATGTTGAAAAAATGAAGTGAAAAGTGAAGTTATTTTCATTTGCTGAAAGTAAATCCAATTCCACGGAGCCGGATCCTTTTCTTAGGGATTCTGCAATCGTTTTCGTTCATCATACATCGTGCGGTCAGAAATTATTTAAAATTCAAATATAAATAGTACCTAACGAAAACTGACTGCACGATGTACAATGAACATACATAATTGCTGGATTCCTAGGATCCCTAGGAAAAGGATCCGGCAAGGATCCTTTTCCATCTTATCCTACCTCAAAGACATATTGTTGTTTCCAGTTGATGACATTAATTTCTTGAATATTGCCACATATATAATCATAGCTAAGCCAACTCTAACCATATAAGGATTGGTAGAAACAAACATAAACTTAGTTAAACATCCATTATATAAAGATAAGAAAATGTTAGAAAATGTTAGGAAGATCATATTTTCGTACGACATTGGTATATCATATGATGTGTCAATTGATGTGTATCATGTCAATTAATGTGTTTATCTCATTAAATGTTGGATATATGCATCATTTACCATAACCAATTGTATGCCAATGTACAAAAGTATAATTTTTTTTAACATTACTCTCATAAATGTAATATGATTAACCTTTAATGAAAAAGATAAATATTCTAATGTGATTTAGATTTTTTTTATGTTTACCTTTCATATTGATAAATGATGTGAAGGTGTTGTTAATTTCTGTTATTTGTGTTGTTCCATTTCGTATGACTTTTGTGGAGGCATGCTAAGTACAGTTCAGGCATGTGACAACATTACTGAAGATTTGTGAAGGCTAAAGCAACTACTGTTGATTAATCAAATATTATAAATGATCTTGAAAAGTTTATCCTAATTAACATCCAAATTCCAGAGTAATCATAATGAATTTCATGTACACTGGATTTTCAAAAAATTTCACTGTCATCTTTCCTTAATTTTTTGTAGGGTTTTTATCACATTACTCTATTTGAAGCGGATGCTTCCATCCTTGGCTGATAAGAAATGACTAATTTCAAGGTGCTTTGAAATGACAGTAATAGGGAACGAGCTTTGCTCAACAAGATGGTCTCTGAAATTAAAAACCAATCAATGTAGTCCTTGCAAATAGGTGTCGCAAATCAATGTTATCCTTCCATCCCAATTCTATAACAAAATTCTAGTATGTGCAGTTGTGGCACATTAATGAGTCCCACAACTCGTTTCATATCATAAATGGTCTCTGAAATTGACCCATACCATCAAAATGGTTCCTCAAATTGAAAATTGATCAATGTAGTCCTAATATAGATGTTTCAAATCAATGTGGTCATTCCGTCGTAATTCTGTCAAAAATTTTGTTATGCGCTGATGTGGCAAATAGTTAGATCCACAAGTCTAACTAAATAAAAATTTTTAAATAGGTCTAAGAATTTAGTAATTAATTAAAAAAAGTTGTCAACTGAGAAACTCGGTGACACACCCCGACTCGAAATGTTCGCCTAGATTCTGAATCAAGTTGTACTGGCCGACACCAAGAAGGTAACAAAGTCACAAAGTGTAGTGATGTGAAAAATGTCAGTAAATTTAAATCTAAAAGTGCCTAAATAGAAGAGTGTGCATTGACCAGGAATAGACCCATTTCACACGTGATGTCAGAGCATAAGTAAAGTACAATAAAAGTAGGATAAGATTTATGCCACCAAAAGGTACTCTCCTATACCCACATTTGCCAAGAATTCTCATCGACACGAAAACTCTACTACCAAAACCTGGAAGTGTGAAAAATAAGGGTGATTGGGCCTAAAAATAAAACTTTGTAAAACCTTTTTGAAAAATATAATAACCTCTCGCCGTAAAATAAGTATAGTTTCCAAATATAACATACATATTTATAATATGAATATACTTACTGTAGCCAACAATATCTCAAGAATGCAATACGTCACAATAATTTGTAAATAAACACATAACCTCCGGTAACCATAATATCTTGCATAAATAAACACTTCATATCGAGTGCTCATCCATATATGCTAACACACGAGTTCATGCAAAGATATTCTAACATGAACATGGCTGGGTGTAATAATGATTTACTCTCTAGTACTACAATCACGTGAAGACTAGCGCTATGCGCATCACATACGAGTCCTAATTGCCTAGGAAAGGACTGGCACCTACAATTGATCCATAGTGAGCGTACGGTGCGATGTGAACATACACGTGAAAACTGGTCTTGACTCAAGTGAGTACAAACACCAATGTAGCACACGATGAGTAGATAACGTAAATATAGTCATGCCATAATGATTTGATAATTCTAGTCAACAAAATATTATTCAAATAAAATATTAATCATGGCCGTATATAAAATCCCATAGTAGTACACATACTTATGCATCCCGTAGGATTTAGCATAATTTTGTAAATTCTGCCATTTCGCTAATTCTTATAAACGTTAATCTAATCTAGGTATGCATAGAAATGTTTTTATTAAATGTATGTGGAAACTAAATAAATATATAGTATTTAAAAGCAAAGACCAACTCACTGTTATATCGTCGTGTCAAACATGCCTCGTGGGCATCGAAGATCCTTGCGACACGTTTCACCAAGAAGCGAAACTATTTATGTAAATATATAACGTACTAACGTAATTATGCATTTTCATACAAAGTACGGTTAGTAAATGAACTATTTTAAAATAATCAAATTTCAAGAAAGGGCGGCGGATACAGGATCGACATGTCGAGAAATCTAAGGAGGGATCTCGGGCTCCTCGATGCACCGCTGCACGCATCACTCTCGGTGGCTCCCTCATGCGCCTGCGAGTACATTGGTAGTTGCTTTCCTCGTGAAGCCTACAAATTTACAGGTTGTAGGGTCGACTTTCAGAGCTCCAAACGAGCTCAAATCTCAACCAAAATCGATGATACAAAACCCTAAGTGAAGCTAGAAGTGTAGGGAATAGGTATATACCCATTTGACGCCATGTTATGGCCGGAGTTGGCCAAAAAAGGAGTTTGAATGTGGCTCGACAGCCACGGTTCCGAGTTCCAAAAAAAATCTAGAGAAAACTCCCCCGAGATGTTTTCTGTATCGAATCCCATCAAAACACACATATGAACTCAAATATTTATTCATAACATCACAGGGAATTAGTTTAAGATCGTTGAAGTCTTACCTTCGCCGTAAAGGCGAGATTCTCGCCAGAAAACTCAGATTTCAAACAAAGCTCTATGTGAGCTTCTGTGCATGATTTTCAATAACCTAAAGCTTGGGTTAAGTTTGTAGGGTCGAAGGGAACATCGTCTGGGTTTTGAGGCTCATCAAATTGCCAATAGTCGTACATGGCTGGGGTGATGGCTCGGTGGTGTTTTACCGAGATGAGAGAGAGAGAGAGATTGAATGAGAGAGTGAGTGAGGAAACAAGAGAGTCAAGGCAGTAGCGGTGGTTCACGTGGAGTTCACCGGAAAAAGGTGGCAGGTGGTGTGTGCCTTGGGTGGCTTCTCTGCGCTTCCAAAGAAAGGGAGAGATGAGAGGGAGCTGAGAGGTGAGAAAGAGTGAAATGAGAGAATGAGAGATGAGGTGGCAACAAATGAGTGGTGAGAGCTGAAAAAAGGTCGGATTTCTGGGGGATTGGGAGACACGGGAAAGAGGGAAAAAGTGGGGTGTGGGCCGCCCCACATGGCTCACAAAACAAGCCACAAAATATCTCTAAACATGAAATTACCAAATTGCCTTTCATGTTCGTAAGTTCGTAAAATCTCTGTCATAACTCCAAATTCAATTATGCTTGCACCTATGTGCTCGTAGCGACGATTACTATAAGAATATGGTAAACTAATGGCTTGTACGCGTCACGAAAATGCGGTCAACAAAAGTCAACAATCTCGCCTCTATGGGCATTTTCATCAATTTGCTCCTTTAAAATAATAAAATAGTAAAATAAGGGACATGTTGTTACACTTGGTCTCATAAGCATCTCTGATCTTATCCCATTCTCCTCTACCTCTATCTATTGTAGCCTTTGCCGTCTCTTCTCTAAAAAAAATATTCTCAAGACACCCATCTTTACATCTTTCAACACCCTTCATCAAATTTTGAACCAGGATCGAGACCACAATTGGTGACGGCTTGGATTAGTGACGACTTTTGTGACTCCACCGTCAACATTTAGGTGATCGATAGCCCGACAACCTTAACCTTGGAAAGCTTGTTGAGCGCTCTCCCGGTGATCTTGGTGATGCAAAGAATGGCGAGCTCTACCTTGAGATACTCTCACTGTGCAAAAAGGTGTTTTGACAACTTTTTTATTTAATTATTAAATGCACATCAGCACAAAACAAAATTTTTGACAGAACTGTGACAAAATGACCACATTGATTTGCGACACCTATTTTTAGGGATTACATTGATCAATTTTCAATTTCAAAGACTATCTTGAGGGTGTGGGTCAATTTCAGGGACACTAATTGTGATAAAAATTCTCACTTCTTCTGGGACCCATTTATGTACCACATCAGCACATAACAAAACTTTTGGCAAAATTGTGAAGGAAAGACCATATTAATGTGCGACACCTATTTTCAAGGACTACATTAATCAATTTTCAATTTCAAGAACCATCTTGATGGTGTGGATCAATTTCATGGAGCATTTGTGATATAAAACCTTTTATTATGAGCAATACTAATTCTAAATACTACACTAAGAAAAGGGAAATTTTTGAATTCAGGGCTCATTGAGCCAAAGAAGAAGCTCCAAATGTTTAAATTCAGGACTCAATTGAGTCAAAGAAGAAGCTCCTATCCAGTCAGGCAATTAACCACTTACAATTTTCTTATATCTTTTAAATACAAAAAAGTGAACCATACATATGCTCTCAATCAAGAAACGCATGAGATTCGTGCAAGATGTTGAAGATTTGTGTCTTGTTTTTGTAATTTTTGTGAGATTTGTGTTTTGTGTACTTCTTGCTTTGTTGTTGAATTTTATTATCGCTTTTGATTAAGAAAAAAAAAATGTAATTTCTGAACAGTGATAAATATTTCAATAATTTTATTAAACTTGGTAAAATTAATTTTTTTAACCACAAACAAAAGAAATGGCCATCATGATTAACTAGACAAAGTATTGCTCCACATTGATATTGACTAGACCTAACTTCCCCGTTGCCCTAAAGTCTCCATCTCCATACGAATATAAAACTCACGTAGCCTTAAATGCTTAATTGGTCATTTGTTTGTTAACTTCTAACGAGAAAGACGATATATATATATATATATATACATTTTTTTTTTTTTTTGAAACAAAATACTTTTAAAATACAACGCTTGTTGATTGATTTGTAAATAATTACGTGCACATTAATATGCCCACGCAATTATCATGCAGCAAAGCAGTACTGTTTGACCAAACTTAATTGGTCTCAATTGGAGAGCTAGCTAGCAAGCTCTCAATGGCAGTGCAACTCCTTGAAACTTTTTTAAATAAATCCGCATGTGTTTCACTCTCTACTATCTCGGTTAGTGATTTTTAATTAGCCACCCATTAATTCAGTGTTACTAAAATATTAGAAACAAATTCATAGATTTCAATATTTCACGTGTTCATACATCAATTCAATTATAGTTACAACATATATATAGCTGGTTTAATTAGTAGCATGAGGGGTAATGTTAGGGAGATTAAATTTGGAGATTAAGTTTACAAACTAAATGATGTGTCTCCAATAGGAATGAGCGTATTTATCAATACTTAAGTAATGAATTAATCATAACCTTCCATATCCTTTAGTTTCTAAAATTTAGTCTCTAAATTTAGTCTCCCTAGCATTATCCGTAGTATGAGTATCTCTTCGTTTAAACTGTCCGCAAATTTAAACATAACATCAAGTATTATAAACTCTATAAATATCAGACTTTCAGTGATGTTTATTTTTTATTTTTAAAAAGAAATGAGTTAAATAGTAGACTTTTGCGTAATCCTAGAGAATTCAATACTAGAATTTTAGAATTCTAGAGTACCGTGGAGTTTTCAATTACCAATTTATTAATTAGCAATAATATTTTAATTTTCATTATTGAAATGGTGATCATGACCATGACAAAGTAGCTTTATATGATGGTGTCAACAATGGTGATGGAAACATCACGTGGTGATTGTGGTGGCAGGGTCATGTTGGAGTGTTAGAGAAGTAAGGATGAGGGCGGTGGTGATGATGGTGGTAGATGTGATGGTCATGGTGATGGTGGTGTAGGTGGTGGTCATACTAGGGGTAGCATTGATATTCATGACAATGAGGGTAGTGGCGGCAATGGTATCAGTTGTGGTGGTGGGGATAGAGGAGATAGTCATGGTGAGGTGCGATGGTGGCAACATGGTGGTAGAAGTGGTGATAATGATAGTCTTTCCATGATGGCAAGTGGTGGAGTATATCATCAAAGTGAGAAAAATGAAATCCATCAAAATCTTATGGGAGAGGCTGGATTTGCTATGACAAAAAACTAACTATAAAAGCACTAAAAGTCCATCAGAATCTGTGACTTTTAAGAATCCTATAAAATAAATAGTGTTCTAAAAGTTGCTAGGTGGTAGTCGGACGACCAAAAAAAGGCCTAGCACTTAGGGGACTAGGGGAGACACTAGGCGGTTTTTTTATTAGGGCTTTTAGATCCAAGTCCAAAAACAGTGTTTTTAGGGGGACAACTGGTAGCAAGTCTTGGTTATTCACCCCTTCTGGGGGCCAGGAAGACTCACAAAGGCATTTCAGCCTCCCCCTGGCCACAGTCAAGCAGACTTACCAGCTTGAAGCCTTGAACTCAGGACCTCCTTGTTTTTTGTATTAGTAAATCTTATCATTGAAGAGATAATTATTGATAATAAAATAAATAAATTTAAGGAATTGGACTTATTTTAATAAACTGGACTATTCCTACATTTGACTAAAAAAATTGGACTTATATCAAGTTTTTCCTTTTTTATTTTAATCAAATTTATTATGTAACTTATAGTTAAGTGTCTACTTATACTTTTTAATGGTATTTATATGATACCATTTTGGTGGTTTGAGGGATTCATAGTCATATTCTTGTCGTTTGTTATTGCAAGGTCTTCACATGATCATATGTTCTCCTATGTATGAATTATCGTACTTTTGAAGAGTTTGTTTTAAGTTGTGTTACTATTATTTTTGCTCAAAAAAAATTGAGACCCATGAAAAGCATGATTTTTTTTTTTTTATAACAAATGAAAAGCATGATTAACACAATAACAACCAAGGATATTTTGTTTCAACCTAGCTTTCTATGGACCTAACTAAAAAAATTGATAAATAAAAAAAAAACCAACTTTTTTTTAAGCTTTCAAGATGAAAAAAAAAAAAAATTATCTACCAAACTTCCAAATTTTTTTTTAATCCGGTGAACCCAAACCCTAAGGGCCGCAACCCTTCTCCGATGTTGTCAGCAACAATGATCCCTCTCTACTATTTTTCGTATGTCTCCTCTTTCTTCTTAAATTGCTAGCATACATCTTTGCTTTCTCTTAATTTTGGTAAACTATACACATTGATTTTTTTTTTTTTTTTTTTTTGAACAATATACACATTGGGTTTTAGTGAATATAAAAATCAACCAAACTCCATAGCCGCAAGGCTTATGTGCATTTTCACTTCAACACCTTTCTATCTGCCCCCTTCAACAACTACAATGGCTTGCACTCGAGTTAAGCCCAACAAACAAAGGGTGGGGCCCCACCACGTGAACCCTAGTAGACCTTTTGGTTTTGCTGCCAGCCACGTGGCTCTTTGTGAACCTCTAATTTCAAAAATTGCCCGATTCAACAGCCATAATTAATCTAAACTCTGAAAAAAATAACCAAAAAAAATTTATTTAAAATTTTCAAAAAACTTACAAAGTTGATACTTTAAAAATCTCACAGAGTTTAAACACCCTTGCAAATTAAAATTTTAAAGTTACTAAAAAAACTACGGCGATAATTATATGTGGGGATAAAACAAAGAAAACATTAAACAAATAAAAAATATGTTTGCGGATAGTAATCGCTCTTACTTTTTCCCTTCCTCCATCCAAACAGGTAGACTTGCACAAAAGCAATTACTATTTAGAGTGAATAATGAGAGCAATTTCATTGTTCTTGCCCTCCACCAATGGGTAGAAATGCTCTTAAGAGTACCCTAGTTTGTAATATTAGTTGAGAAGTTGGTCTACATACTGAAATGGATGATACTTTGATTTGGACTGATTCTTCTGATGGTCTTCTCACGCTTTCTTGTGCTTACAATATTAAACGAAGCAAGCAACCTTTGGTGGTTTGGGACCGTTGGGTTTGGAATTCTTGTTTTCATCCTAGAAATTCTCTTTTTCTATGGAAATTCATGAATGGGAAAATTGTCACAGATTATGTATTACAGGACAGAGGTTTTGCTCTTCCCTCCATGTGTTCCATTTGTTTCTCACAGGTTTTGCTCTTCCCTCCATGTGTTCCCTTTGTTGCTCACATGTGGAAACTCCGAGACATTTTCATTTTGAATGTTCTTTCTCACGTCAAGTTTGGTCTTCATGTTTAAATTGGTTTGGGGTGATCTCTCATTTTGATGATATTATGACCTTCTTCACTTATCCTACTTGCAAAGGCTATGGTTCTCAGATTCAACTTCTATGGTGGGGTTTAATTGGAGCCTGTTTATATTGTATATGGACAACACGTAATAAGCTTCGTTTTGACAATAGTCAACCTTCCATTACTGCTATTGTCTGCTTAATTAATTGTCAGCTCCTTGAAATTGATTCGCTAAGCAAGGAAACCATGAAATATTCTGTGGAAGAACTTTGTATTCTTCGTGCTATTGGTTTGTCTGGTTGTCCTGCCAAGTCACCTCATGTTATTCAAGTTTTATGGAAACCACCTTCTCTACATCAGGTCAAGGTGAATACTAATGGTGCAGCTTGTGGATCACCGGGATTTGTGGATCACCGGGATTGGCTGGTACTGGCGGTATCTTGCTTGATCATTTTGGTTCATGCATAAGGCTACTTCTTTAGGGGTGGCTACCTTTTTTGAAGCTGAATTATATGTTGTAATTCATGCGATAAACTTAGCTTGGGAGAAGGGTTAGCGATCCCTTTGGATTGAGTGTGATTCATCATTGCTGTTCTTTTCATTTCTGCTTCTCATAATCGTGTTCCCTGGCATTTGAGGGTTCATTGGTTGAATTGTTGAGTGTTTCTTTCTTCTATGTGCATAAGAGCTACACATATTTTTTGCAAAGGGAATCAAGTGGCTAACTGTTTGGTAAATTTTGGAGTGGACCATCCTAAGGTTTATTGGTGGGGCTCTTGTCCTCCTTGTGCTACTGTTGCGTATCATCATAAACTTTCTCTTCGCCCCAATTTTCGATTTTGTTAGGATGGGTTTTACCTTATTTTTTTTGTAACTGGGGGTTTCTTGTTTCAAGTAGTTTTCTACTTCTTGTTAGGGTTCTGCTTCAAAAGTTGTTTTTAGCAGGTATTGGTCTAGTTCCCCCGCTTGTATTACTTTTCCTTTTTTTCTTCATATTATTAATAAAATCAAGTAGAGAGGGGACCCGTGGGAGGTTTCTGGGTGCAACGGTCCTTTCTCCTTTGGGAGAGGGTTGGTGACTCGCAAATGACTATTGACGAAGAGCTGATCTCGCCTAATCCATCTCTACAAATTATTTAAAAAAATATATACTTTATCTAACACTTTTCTTTTAATTAAATTGATCTCCAAATAACTAAAATCTATGGAAAGAAACGACAGAAAAATTCAATTTAATTTATTGGACCCATAATAATTATTTTTGTAAAAGAATTTCCCTTTTTATTGGCTGTGATGAAGTTTGTGCGTGTATTTTTATTTTTTTTGGTCAAAATTTGTGTGCGTGTACATAGTTAATATATAGTATAGCGCAAAGGGTAGGATATCTTTTACAAACCACAAAATTCTGTTACAAGAAGATATAACAAATTGAGTCATATAAACTGGTATGCATCTTCTTGTCAGCTAGATGGCAGCTTCAAGGAACTAAGCAAAATAATTATATAGTGGCACCAATTTAAGACTGTGTCAACTCCCTCATTATAACCTAGCCCAGCCCCAACCTCCGTGTGGCAGGACAATGTTGACATTAACGTAAGAATTTAACGATGTCCTTTTCTTTTTGTTCCTACCTCCACCAACATGAAGGTTATATTCCAAAACAATATATATATATATATATATATATATATATATATATATATATTACTAATCACCAAGAGACAAGAGCGTCTGGAAATTTCATGTGGCATTTGTTAAGCATATATTACAAGTAACATGGAAGTTAAGCATGAAGAGAAGGTAAGTATACGTGAGAATGTGAATATGATTGACATTTTATCCTCTTTAATTGACAACCTTAATTAATAGAGTCTAGATATTTATAAATTATTATATGTACACAAATTATTATGATTTTTTTCCCCCAAGAATTAGATTCCCTAGATCCATTCCACGAATTCACAATGCTAAAGTTATAAGAGTTGCTAAGGAGACTCTCTTGATAGTTGGATTCTCTGTTTTTTGACACAATATTATTAGTTAAACTGTAAAGTGACAGAGAGTCCATAGAAAGTTCCATTTTGAGAGACTCTCTTTAGCATTTCTCACGTTATAATATTTTTAGGTAATTAATGAAGTAATTGAATAATAATCCATTGTACCAAACCATAGCATTGCTAAATAAGAGAATTTTTTCAGTGTACCAGATTGTGTGCCCAGCACACACAATCCGATACATCAAAATGATAATACAAGTAATTTAATTTTTTTTTTTTCAAGTATCTAACCACTTGTATGATGACACTTCAGCGTACTGAGCCAGATCCTGACATTGAAAAATCTCCAGCTAAATAGATCTTAACCTGCAGGATGGCCCAAAATCCGTGGCGGTAACGCTCAAAAAGTAACATGGGTTGGATTCTCTTCTCTTGGATAATAGGTTAGGAAGATTTTTCAAGAACTAATGGCAGAAGAATTGCCACCAAAGCAGTATAAATGTGTAAGGGTTTTCTTACTTCCACCAACTTCTTTTGTTTTGCTTTAAGCCTCCTAAAATTATGGAGTTGTTATAAACTTTTTATTTAAGTGTGATTGTATAAATCCTAAATTAGATTTGATTCTAGTTATTCTTCTCTATTAGGACTTGTATTTGTTGGAGGAGAATGATTTCTTCCCTCCCTTATTACTATAAATAAAGGCACTGCGTAGAGGGAATAATAACATCCTCTACACAACCCTACAAACACATCTCTCTCTATATTTTCTCAGTGCAACTGGCCCCCTCTCCCTGTCAGTTAAATATAGGCCACAACACGTTATCAGCACACTACTACCGTTGTGCTTAGGAATCTAACGTGGAAGTTTTCTGCATCAAACCAGTTCATCAATATCATCACGCAATCAGGTTTTTTCAAAACAACGGTTTTTATCTCGATATTTTTGCAGCCCTGATAGCATGAACATTCACCATAATGCAAGGCCCAACTTTACGTTTTTCGTATTTCAGATTCTACATAAATTGTGTATGCATTATATCCATAAATGTTGAATTATGTGAATTGATATTGCCATGAATTGCATCATATATCTATCCATGCATTAAATTAGATGTTGAATATGCATCATATTTCATTAATTTTATAACCTGGAATTGAATTATAAAAAAAAAAAAAAAAAAATTAGGGTTTCATTGAAACCCAGCCATGTCGCATGGGCCATCCCCTTCCCCGAGCTAAGAAACCCAATCCTGGAGTCACGGCTCCAAGCCCAAACCCTAAAAAAAAAGCCTAGATGGCGTCGCATCTCCTGCACCGTCGAGTAGCATGGCCTGCAGCCATGCCTAGCCACCACAGCTACCCTCCCAGACAACCTGACGTTGTCACCAACGAGTCTTGACTGATATTCGTTTGAATCTCATCAGTTTTTCTTTTGAAATTTCCAAATAACAACATTGAGAGTTTTTACTTTCTCTTCAAAATTTTGGGTTGTCGTTGAACCCACGGCCTTCACCATGATTATTTGCACCATAACACGACCGCCTAAAGCGGTGGCACTGATTTTCTTCTCCGCCGAGCTCACCAGCCTTTTGGGCTTCAGCATTTCTCTTAGCCCAACACCGGCCTATTGGCCACGGTGTTCCCACCACACTAGATCTCAACTGCTATGCTAGTGTATCCGTGTCTATATTGCACACTAGTGGCACCCTTATTTGGGCCATAGTCATATGGGCCTGCATTTGCAGCCCATGTTAGTGTATATGGGCTTCTTACTCAAAGCCCAGCTAACAAATAACACCAGCCCAATTGGGTTTTGGTGTCTCTATGTCCCCACTGCAGCAGAACCTAGCCCCTGTAGGGCTCTATAGGCTCTATGCACCCAACCGCACTAGATCCTAGCTCGTAGATGGTGATTCAGTGCACTTGACTTATGACGTACTCGATCGTGCCCCCCGGGAACACATACGCAGCGAACCAGCAGATCCGTGCCTATTTGTCTTAGGCCTATAGCCCAGCAGAGCCCAATCCAACCCAATTTTTGGGCCTTGGCACACGTTTTAAATTACTCAACCCACTCATGGGCTTTAGCCTATTATTTTGGGCCCCGAGTTTAAATGCCCTTTTTTTTAGGCCATATGGGTTTTATAATTTTTTTCACCCATAATTTGTTTTTTGGCCCGAAGTCCAAATAATCAATTCAATTCTTATCAAGACCTGAAGATCTATTTGCATATTTTCTTGTTGAATGTTTCTGTATATATATTTGTGTTTGTCTGCAAGATATGAACCTAAAGTTCATAATTATTTCGAAACCTGAAGCTTCTAGCAACATGCCTTGTTTGAAAACCTGAAGTTTTCCTTCAAAACATTACCCATGAAAACCCGAAGTTTTTTTTCATGTAAATTTAAACCAATACATGTCTATTAGAACCTGAATGTTTTACCCTTATGTGAATGGATTGATTTTTTCTCCACTACACTAACAACATCTTGTCCATTTATTTTGTAATATGAACATGTTGAATTTGAACAAACTCGACTCCACATTTTGGAGGTCCCTGGAATAAACTACCCCAAGTGGGTCCAAGATGTGAAGCTCCATCTCACCACAAAGAATTTGTGTCCTACCATTGAAGATGTGACGGACAATCCAGTTGGCGAAGCTAAAAAAACCACTACCATGATCTTCATTCGAAGACACATTCATGATGCACTGCAAACTGAATACCTTGCTAAGGAAGATCCACGAGCACTTCAGGTTGCTTTGGCTCATCGCTTTGATCACCGAAATGACATCTTCTTGCCTAAAGTAAGACATGACTGACAACATGTGCACTTCAAGACTTTAAGTCTATGAATGAATATAATTCTGAAGTTTGTCGAATCTGATCACTTCTTAAGTTCTGTAACGAAACCTTGACCAAAGAGGATCTCCTGGAAAAAAACCTATTCGACCTTCTCTGCTACTAATATTGTCCTGCAACAATAATATAAGGCTCAGAAGTACACTAAGTTTTCAAATTTGATCTCTGTTTTACTTCTTGCTGAAAAGTAGAATCAACAGTTGATGAAAAATCATCAAGCTCGGCCTACTAGGGTTACTGATGTGCCTAAAACAAATTATAGCACAAACTAACGTCTAAAACGCTAACATAGGCGTGGTAGGGTTGGCCAAAAGCCACATTGTCAAGGTTAACAGAGCCAAGGCCCACCTAAGGGAGGAAACCGAGCCTAGAAGTGCCATCAAACCTCTCTCTCAAGGCCCTAAACCATGGAGGCTGACATGTGTTATCGTTGTGGTTCAAAGGACCATTGGTCCTGTGTTTATCGAGCTCCCCATAAGGTTGTAGCTGAATGTCATTCTCATCATCTGAAGTTTGAATCAAACTTTATGCAAATGGAAGAACCAAATAGTACCAAGATGAAGGTTTCTGACTTTCAGGAGGATACCAACCGTCTGGAAGATTAGAATCTTAGTATGAACTATTTTTTAGTTAAATTTAGAACCCTGGGGGCCAAATTCCACCTACCTTGTTGTAGATGTCAAGAAGGTAAGAGATAGAATTATGGCAATCAATATTGTAAAAGGACAAAAACTCATCAATGCGATTAGTGTGTACACACCTCAAGTAAGGTTCGATACGAGTTTGAAGGAGAAATTTTGGGAAGGCCTTGGAGACTTGGTGCAACGAATCGCTCAGACAGCGAAGGTATTTATAGGAGGAGATTTAAATGGACATGCGGGCAAGGAGACAAGTAACTATGGAGGTTTTCATGGTGGCCATGGTTTTGGGGATAGAAACGAGGATGGGGAAGCCATCTTGATTTTGCAATGGCATGGGATCTCTTCCTAGCCAACACCTTATTTAAGAAGAGAGAAGAACATCTCATCATCTACAGGAGTGGGTCTTCAAAAACATAAATAGATTTTCTTCTAATAACGAAAGGGGATTGTATAACTTATAAGGATTGCAAAGTTATACCGAGAGAGAGCTTGGTAATCAACATCGCTTGTTGGTGATCGATGTACATATCAAAAGAGAGAGAAAAAAGAACAAGACCTTGAAATGCCCAATGACTAGATGGTGGAATCTAAAAGGTGAAAAACAAGCCATTTTCAAAGATAAAGTAATCACCCAATGCTTTGGGATTGAGAGGGGGAAGCTAGCCAAATGTGGGATTCCTTGGGTAGTTGTATCCAAAAAGTAGTAAAAGGGGTATTAGGGGAGTCTAAGGGCTTTGCTCCACACCAAAAGAAATCTTAGTGGTGGCAGGAGGAGGTACAGACAAAGGTTAAGGCCAAGAAGGAATGTTTTAAAGCCTTGTACAAGGATAGGACCAATGAAAACGATGAAAGGTATAGAATAACAAAAAAGGAGGCGAAGAAAGCTGTGAGAGAAGCTAAACTAACGACTTTTGACGATATGTATAAGCGACTAGACACCAAAGAATGAGAGTTAGATATCTATAAACTAGCTAGAGTAGGGGGAAAGATACAAGGGACCTAAACCAAAGACAGATTGAAAGGTTATTTTCATAATTTTTTCAATGAAGGACATGAAAGGAGTACTTCTTTAGGGGAGTTGAGTAACTCAGAAGAGTGTAGAAACTACTTCTTTTACCGCCGAATTAGGAAGGAAGAAGTGGTTGTAGCTTTGAAAAAAGATGAAGCTTAGAAAAACAGTGGGCCCAAATGATATACCGTTCGAAGTATGGAAAGTCTTGGAAGAAATGGGTATAGCATGGCTCACAAACCTTTTCAATAGGATCTTGAAAGTGAAGAAGATGCCAAATGAGTGACAAAATATCACTTTGGTGCCTATCTACAAGAATAAGGGCAACGTACAAAATTGCATGAACTATAAGGGTATTAAGTTAATGAGTCATACAATGAAGCTTTGGAAGACAATAACTAAGCATAGACTGAGGCAAGAGACACGGGTCTCGGACAACCAATTCGAGTTCATGCCAGGGCGTTCAATCATGGAGGTAATCTATCTCTTACGAAGATCTATGGAAAGATATAGAGATATGAAAAAGGATTTACACATGGTCTTTATAGATTTGGAAAAAGCGTATGATAGGATCCCAAAAGACATTCTTTGAGGATTTTAGAAAAAAAATGAGTACGAGTAGCATATATCCAAACTATAAAGGATATGTATGATGGAGCAAGGATTGCCATAAGAACTCATGAAGGACAAGTCAAAAGCTTTCCCATAACTATAAGGTTACATCAAGGCTCATCTTTAAGTCCTTAGCATTTTGCATTGGTAATGGATGAGTTAATGCGACAAATTCAAGATAATATTTGTTGGTGTATGCTTTTCACAGATGATGTAGTGTTGATAGATGAAACTCAGGAATGAGTAAATGCGAAGCTTAATCTTTGGAGAGAAGTGTTGAAATCTAAAGGTCTTCACCTAAGTTGGTCAAAGACAGAGTCTATGAAGTGCAAGTTCAGTGCAAACGGAGGCACAAATGAGTTAGGGGTGAAGATTGAAGGAAATATGAGAAAAAATTGATTACGATGGTTTGAACATGTGAAACGAAGGCCTACTGACGCTCCAATAAGAAGATGGGACTATGGGATAGAGGTTTAAGGTCGAAGGGGTAGAGGAAAACCTAGTAAGACTTTGAAAAAGACTCTAAGAAAATACTTAGAGTACTTGGATCTAACGGAAGATGAGGCACAGAACCGAGCCCAATGGCGATCCAGGATTCATACAGCCGACCCCATTTAGTGAGAAAATGCTTTGTTGTTGTTCTTGTTGATGATAATTATTTTTCATGTTGACAAATGAAGTGGAAACTGATGTGCTTTTTCATTTTGTGAAAGAAAAAACGACATGAGAGTCGAATAATCTTGTTGATTAATCATATCTTTATCGCATATACGTGACATTGCCCTCTTCTCTTCATGATTTTTTATATCCTTTAGATGAATTAAAAAAATAAAAAAAAGTTGTATCATATCATATCATATATGTGATCAATGTTTTATAAGTATAATGTTGAAGATTAATATTTTGTAAGCATGGTAATTCATACTCTTAAACTTGATAATCATGGATAACCAGTCAAATGGAACAGATTTGGAATGAGAATTCGGCTATATTTTGAATATGGTTATTGAGGTCTCTAATCCATATCCGTCACCGAATCCGAACCTAGTAACACACACACACACACACGCATACACACACACACAGTGCCTTTATACAAAGGGATCCCCATATTTTGGTAAGAATGAGGACTTGTTGTGGGGCCTGTTATATATCGAACTTCAATGATCCGGATTGTTTATTTTCTAAGTCTTCATTCATCTATCATCCTTACAAAACATCAATTCGATTTGAAACTATTTACTTATTTGATTGTCATGATGAAATTTGAAAGTTTCTTAGAACATAATGTTCGTCAATTTCTTTGAACTCAATTAGAGGCCTCAAACATTTTTAGTTTGGTTAATATTTTATAAGGATGATTTATAAAGTGCAACTTGAAAAACTAATGGTTCAAATCATTGAAGTTTGATGTGCTGTGGGCCGCACAGCTAGTCTCCATTTTTACCCAAAAGTGGGGATCCCTTTGTATAAAGGGTCTTTATATATATATATATATATATATATATTATTCAGCGAACGTATTACCCTGAGAATATAAAAGTTGCATTGTGTGAGTTGCATTTGTGGGAAAGTTTAAAAGTTTTGAATCAAAATCGATGAGAATTCAATGGTGCTTATGGGAGATATCAAAGATTAGCCAACATCATCAATATTTTAAATTCTTTTGTTGAACAATAGGTTTTGTTAGATTAGGTCACCGTCAGAGTTTGAACTCACGCCGTCATGCAAGGGCTCAACATTTTCCACCATTGTGGTAAGGGGTCACTTGCCAATGTTTTAAATTCAATGCCTTAATTTTTATACTCTACAAGATTGGTTCGTTGAATCAATGTATACATCAAATATTCTAGGTTTATCATCTCTCTTCAAGAGTCTCAAAGTCAAAGAATTGGTGAATATTTAATGATGAAATTAGCATCTACTAGATTATACTACGTCAATTGAATAAATATATTTTTTTTATTGACAAAGATTTGGATATATAACCATTACCTGATGGAGAATCCATTACCTAGTGAGTATGGTTATAGATAATGTCCGATGGTTAATTTGTTGTATGGATATATTAATTTTCGTGGTTATGGGGATGGATATAGCATTTCCATCCCCAAGTAGAACTTTTGTCATTCCTAAGTGTTTTGTTTCATTTTCCAGTCTCATTGTGTTTTATACATGTCCTTGAACGTAGTATGTAAAGCCTTATAATTAAATTTCTTAATTTATGCATCCTTAATCAAAATTTTAATTTGAATATTTAAATATGAATATATAACCACTTTTTTGAAAATTGCTAAAAGAAAATTTGATAAAATATATTTAATGTCTAATGGAGGTACTATATACGAACACAAATAAAACTAGTCTACCAATCATCTAAGAAAATAGTTCAAAGAAATATCATCTTCATGCATTTATAAATCTGTATTAGTAAATAAGATGATATATATATACATACATATACATATACATATATATACATACATATATAGGCCCTTTAAAAAGAGGGATTCCAATTTTTTTTTATTGAAATAGGGACATCCTCTTAACCGTTGGATTGGCTTTAATGAAATTATATTAGTTAACACAATTAACTTGAGATGTGGATGAAAGAAAAATTTGAGATGCGGATTAGGAGCAAGGAAAAGGAAAACTAATATGTAATTCTAAAATTATTTAAAAAAAAAAAAAAGAAAAAAAAAGAGCATTGTTATTGACAATCCAAGTTTTTTATATCCAAAAAGAAAAATTTTCTTTTGACGAGTACACAAGTAGAATTTTTGAGGCCAATAGTTCTCAAGGATAATCCTATAAATAAAGGATAACATTGATCACAATTTTTTTTTTCGAAGGTAAAAATTCTTTAAACGGAAAAGCCTTTAGCACAACAAGTTCCAATACAATCAAACTTCAAGGTCATGAAAACTAAATCAAGAAGACAACAGTCCTAAAAGGTGAAGGTTAGCCACTGATAGGCCAACGTTAGCTGATTTGTCGGCCACAAAGTTTGCTTCCCTAAAAACATGATGTTAGTTGATATTCAAAAAGCCATAAACAAGCCATTTGATGTCTTCAATGATTGGAAGGAGATGCAAAGGGGGCTTCCACTCCCCTTCACAAGCTTAATAATCAGTAAAGAATCATCTTTGATTTTAAGCAACTTGACAATTTAATAAAAACCAATTTCACGCACATCCGCTGACGGAGGCAAAATCCAATCGGACCAACCCATGGTCTTCGATGAAGGGAAAGTGAGGTGGATTGGGGGGTATGGTTGAATCTGATAATGACTGCCTACATATTTCCGGAAATGATAATCAAACCACGGGCATAATTCTAAGAAAGAATGGCATGAACCATCCTTGATCAGTAGCCTATGACGGGGCGTTGGGAGATGAGTTCTCCGTAGACATGTCTACGCTTAGGTGGTAGCGTAAGAGCCTCTGTTACGCGTTATGAGAATATGTGTGTAGTAAAGAATATAAGACTTAGAGAGAGAAGTCGAAGAGAGAGAGATGTGATGTCTAGTGATGTCTATAAGTCTGAGAGAGAGAGAGAGAGAGATAGAAGTCGATGTATATGGTAGTCTTGTAAAGAATAAAGTGGTCCTCCTAGGGAGAGATAGATCTGAGAAAGAGATGTCCAAGTCCCCTGATAAATACCCAGGCTTGTGCATTTATATGGATCTTCAAAGTTCTTGTAGGGAAAGTAATCTTCATCAAATCAGGAGACTATCTAGGAGGAAATCTATTAAAGATACCCAATCTTCCTAGAATCATGATTATATTGCCCAATCCCTAAAATATCATAGTTTGACTTTAACTAGGGTTTCCTTTACTTGGGAGACAAGTAATATCTTCAATATGCCTAAGCTTATCCTCCCGGGCTACACTTCATGGGCTTCGAGCATACCGATCATTCTCTCCACGTATTATGGGCCCAAAAAATCATGGTCCCACATGAATATTGAACCTAACCCAAAATAGACTAAACTCAATAATGACTTACAAAATAGTATATGAAGTTTACTTTACAAATAAATGAGGAATGCTAGCTCCCTTCCCCACTTGCCTTTCCCAACTTGCATTTTCCCACTTGTCTTTCTCACTCAATGAATGTCATGTGGACTTATCTTACACCTAAATCTATGTATTAATTGTGTTTAAACTTCTTTCTTCTCTTTCCACTAATGCCCTTAATTAAATCTCATATGTCAACCAAATCATTAAATTTTGTACTCTCCTTTTTAGCCAAAAGGTCCCTAAAATTGGCATAATTCCTCACTATGGTCCCTAAAATCGGCAGAAATAATCTCTGAGTTTGTCCACCATCAATCATTTTGGTCATTCCGTGGAAAATCTCCATTAAATAAGGATAAAATGACAAAACTACCCTCAATTTTTTGGCCCATTGTTGATTAAATTAAGGTTATTTTTGTCATTTTGGTCCATATTTAACATAATTTTCCATTGAATGATCAAAATGATTGATGGTGAACAAAGTCAAGGACCATTTTTATTAATTTCAAATCTGAGGGATCAAAGTAAGAAGTTATGCCAATCACAGGGACCACTTCTGGTTTTAGGCTCTCATAGGGTTTTGGACTCTCCTTTGACGTTTTGGTTTTAGGGCAGAGCTCACTACTAGTTCAAATACCACCAAATAGATGTACATGTCCCTTTCTGCTTCTAGCATGGATAGTAAAAGGGTGAAGTCAGGTACCGCTTTAAATTTTCTTTTGCTTCAACCCATATATTTTTCTTATTCAATTAATATTTGGAGGACCCACTCTTCAAAACAAATAAATAAAAATTTAATTTTTATGATATGGAGTTGGGGCATTACTAGGACCCACATAATAGAATATTAAAAAATAATTTGACATCAAATTATCACATATATCAAAATTGTTAGCACAAAATAGATATGTCAATCCACATAGGATTGGCGTATCAGTTGGAGCTTCTATATGTCAATCCACATAGGATTGGCGCATCAGTTGGAGCTTCTATCTACCTTCAAATTTTATTACGTGGCATTCCACTTAGGATTTACCATATCCTTTGGAGTTTTTTTTTTTTTTTTTTTTTTTTTTTTTTTTTTTTAAAATTATCATCAGTAAATGAGGGTTCGAAACTATTACAATAATTTAGGAATGAAGAGTTTTGAACTTGGAACACATGAGTGAAAACTCAACATCCTATCTACTAGAATATTGGACCACGTGCCAACTTTAGATATGGTCTTAGGTACTTAATCCATATTTTAATGATTTGATTGTCATATGTGATTTAATTAGGGGCATTATTGAAAAGGGAAGAAAGAAATTTTAAACACAACTAAGACACAAATAAAAGTGTAAAATAAGTTCACATGAAATAAATAAAGTGGAAAAAGCAAATAAAAATGATAAGTAACGAAGGTGTTAAATTTAGCTAGCATTCCTCTAAATAAATTTGGTTGATTTGATAAAAAAAAAAAAATTGTTAATTTTGTAACAATAAAAACTAGTTTTGCCAAACCTCTTAGTGGTTGGTAACTATTCTAAAAATAAAATAAAATAACCTCTAACAAACTTACCAAATAAGAAATAAAAAAATAAAAAAAAAAAACAAAACAAGAAGGTCATACATGGTTAACATTAAATAATCAAAGATTGACAAAGTATTGCTCCCCACTGATGATGACTTTGACCCAACTTCCCCGTTGCCCCTCATTTCTCCATAATATTAATTTGATCATTTGCTTGTTAACTTCTAATATAATAGACTATATGATTAATCAATGATTTCTCTTTTGTTCATATATGTAATTGGCTACGATGACTGTATCTGCAGCTCCTAGTTTGTTTCCCACGGTTTTTTCAGAAACCTTTGAAAATACAACCCTAGTTAATAATTGGATTTATAAGGAAATCAACAAATATTGGATTTGTATTTATAAATTATTATGTGCACAGCTAATGTCCACGTACGTATCATGCAGCAAAGCAGTGTTTGACCAAAC
Organism: Pyrus communis; assembly: GCF_963583255.1. Classification (NCBI taxonomy): domain Eukaryota; kingdom Viridiplantae; phylum Streptophyta; class Magnoliopsida; order Rosales; family Rosaceae; genus Pyrus; species Pyrus communis. Next base: position 13,745,841 of record NC_084805.1, on the reverse strand, counting down.
TTGGTCTCAATTGGAGAGCTAGCAAAGCTCCCATTGGTAGTGTCACTCTTTTGACTAAGTTTTCAAAATAAACTCGCATGTGTTTCACTCTACCATCTCTGCAAGTGAGATCTTTATTCAAATGTAAATATATCTTATATTCTTTTATGAATAATATATTTTTATTATATAGCTTTCATCATAATTATATCGTTTAATTATTTAAATATATTAAATAAATGAATGTTAATTACTTAATTTGCTTCAATTGGAATATCAATTTGTTTATACATTTAAATAACTAAACGATATCTAATTTGAATGATTTTTTTTTTATTTGATTGATCTTTAAATTTTTTGGACAATAGGATTACACATAGGAATTTGATAAAATATTATACAATTAATATACGAGACATTCTACCCGTAATATCAACGAGGCTGTATGTAATAAAGCACAATACCTAGTATGTTGGCACAATATCGGTCATCTTGATTGTGGACTGACTGTTGGGCGTAAGAAGTTTATCATGGTATTAAAGCAGGCTATTCTCTTGACACGTCCTATACTCGACTTAATGATACGGACTGTTGGACTGACTGTTAGGCGTAAAAAGTTCTAGCTTAATGATATGGATTGAACGAATGGGCATTTGAAAAGATTGACGTTGGCTCCAGTGACTGAAAATACCGATCGAGGCGTTAGCTTCGGTATAATGACTTGACCAGTTCGATATGGGAACTGGTTTCCCTTGTGACCCCATGTGAGTTGTGGGAAGGTATGTTGAAGAATAGGATCTCACATTGAGCATTTTACAAAATAATATACAATTAATATATGGGAGAATCAACCCCTAATTTCACCTAAACCTTTTGTGAAAAAAAAAACCAAGACATGTGGTTAAGTTGGGACAATATCAGTGATGTTGGTGGTGGATTATATTAGGCTTATAAAGTTGATCACAATTAAAAATTAAGATTGGATAATTCCAAATATGAAATTTATATGGCTATTTGTTGCCGCAAGAGGTGAAATGTTTCCATTCACCATGGGGATGCAAGTATTATCTGAATATTAAAACAAGCATGGACACAAAGTTAAGAATTACTCTAGTGAGGGCCACTTCATGTGAAACGATCTCCGATATTTATGATTTTATAGCATGAAATATATTCTAAAGTTTGAATGGCTAAACAATTTTCGACATAAGGTTTTGATAAGTCCAAGTTAAAAGGGATATTGTTCCAAATAAGAGTTCCGCCGAGAATCTCATCTATATATAAAGGCAGGTCTCGGCAAAGTAGTAATACTTAGGAAATGAGTCTTCGTGAAAAAGGTTCGTCGAGGATCTAAGCTTTATATTGTTGAATCCCATATCGGCTAGAGGGGAAGGAGAAAAATAATTTAAATAGATTCTATTTAAATTGCTATTCTCTTTGCCCTCTAGCCGACATGGGATTCAACACATATAGGATTCAACCAATGTGTTTTCGTCTAGATTCATTAAACGGATAAGGTGAACTCCGGGGAATCCTAACCCGAGATAGATATGAATTGGTTATGGAAACAACGATGTGCGGAAAATAGTTCAAGTTCTTGGTGGATTATGATTGTTGCTTAGGCCTATGGATACTATAAATACATGACTTCATGCAATGAAGAATATGTCTCAAACCAAACAATTATCAAATCTTTTTACGACCCATCGCGATTGTCAACCCTTTGTTCCATTCGCTACATGATTAACTACTCTATAACATTGTTACCAATGTTCGTCGAAACTTGTGATGACATCTATCGATAGCTACTGTTTTATTCTAGCATTTACTTCTGTCAAACTGTGCTCAGGCTAGCAGATTGTCAAGACCCACCTGTCAAAACTTCTTGAGTAAAGCATTACGTCGGACATATGGTGCGCACAACTGGGTTGCACACAAAAAAAAAAGGAGAAGGAAGACACGAGAAAGAAAAAAAAATTGGAGAAGGAAGAAGCAACAATAGGTTGTAATTAAATATTATTCCCTCTCTACTTAGTTGGGGTCAAAAATAAATCTATTGACAAAATATCCATGGGGTTAGAAATCTGTAGGATCATGAGTAGCTATTAACTCTAAGGTGGCTCCACTGCTAGTCATACTTACATACACTATTAACATGATCTCCAATCTTTACTCAATCAATTAATTAGAAAGATTGCTCGCATCCAAACTCCCATCCAAATGCCACATTTAGCAAAAATCATACTGATACATAAGTTGATGATGATGATGGTGAAATTCATTGGTTGACCATTATAGTAAAGTCAAATAAGATTAGAGAATTTTTATGATGCTCCCAATACAGAATATTTCAGATTTTTATTACCATTAAAATTTTTATTAAAATAAAAAAAAAATTTAACGGTTAAATAATTTGAAATATTACACACTCCGAAACACCATAAAATTTTCGCAAAAACTAACAGCATTGTGTCGCAATTAAGACTATTAAATTGTCCACCAGTGACTCTCTTTGTCCTCTCTAGTTCACACCATTTATACCCTAGGCTCACCTACATCCTACCACAACCTCCATCAAAATTAAAAAAAAGGGCTTCAAAAGTCCATCGTTGGTAGGCGCCAACAAATTTATTAAAAACCCCACCCTATAAGCTTTTGCTCGACAATTCTCTATATAAACGCTTTCAAGTTCCTATTGCTCTCTCATAACCATAAGCGCTTTCTTTTTCTCTCTTCTCTCTGCTCTCTGCTCTTCACATTCGCAACCAAAAACCACACGTTAAAAAAAAAAAAAAAAAAGCTCAAAGCAGCTTTCGTATTGCGAAAATAGCCAAAACCCAAATCCCCATTTTTTGCAAATTTTCAGTTTTGGTCGATATATTTTTTTATTTTGATATCCGAGATGGATTACCAGTATGTTCTTGGTGGGGTGTTGGTTTCTCTGCTGGGCTCTGTTTTCTTCATGATCATCAACACCACTCTCAACGGCGAGAAGAAGAAGGTGGTCGAGAAAGTTTCCAACGGCGTTAACGGAAATGGTTACGTGAGGATGCCGTCCCAGAACGGTAATTTTCAACCGGAGAGTGCCAGTGGCACGGACGTTGTCATTGTCGGTGCTGGAGTTGCCGGTGCTGCCCTTGCTTACACTCTTGCGAAGGTCACAAAATAATTCTCTCTACCTATAGAATGAATATCATGGTTTTTAAACAGTTTCCAAGTTCCTTAATATAATTATTTTAATTGAAAAAATTTAGAATTATGATGGTGAATAAATGAGAAGAAGTTTCCTGTTTGGTGACGGAGAAAATTAAAGAAAATTTGCATTTCATTGCTGTTGAACAGAAGACGCAGTCAATTAATCATGACTAGAACCTGTTAAGTACTTTTTAAATTCTATTCTCCTCAACAGCCCAGCTAAGCTAAAAGTTAATTAAGCAGTCTAAGCTTCAAACTGTTTTCTGACTTTTTCTTTTTTATTAATCTCTCATTTTTTTTAAGAAGTAAAGGGACTTAAATATATGCTATGAATTTTTAAATGAACTCTTTCTTCCTTTGATTTGTTTGTTTTGGGAGAAGATTTCAACTGAGCGCTCCAAGCCATTTAATTATTCTTTTTTCACACTGCTAAACTTGGGTATCTTATTGTAAATAGTTCTTTTTGAGAATGCTAGCAAATTAAGCAATCAGATCTTGGTTAACAATCTTTGATCATTTGAGCTTTTTAGTCTAAACATATGTTTTTCCTCATTGTTATAGGACGGACGCCGGGTACATGTGATCGAAAGAGACTTGAGTGAGCCAGACAGAATTGTTGGTGAACTATTGCAGCCTGGAGGCTATCTCAAATTGATTGAGTTGGGTCTTGAAGGTAAGCAATTGCTTAAAATAGTTTTTAATCAATTTTCATAGTTTCTATTCTAATTGAGTAATTAGTACTAAATTTCTCACGCATCGATTTTGATCAACAATCTTTATTGTGGCTTGTAGACTGTGCAAATGAGTCCATTGACGCTCAAAAAGTATTTGGTTATGCTCTCTACAAAGATGGGAACGACACAAAACTGTCTTATCCCTTGGAAAACTATCCTTCAGATATCGCCGGAAGAAGTTTCCACAACGGACGTTTCATTCAAAAAATGCGTGAAAGGGCTACAGCTCTTAAAAAGTACTTCCCATTTTTCGATGTTTTCGTGGTCTTTCGATTGTTTTGATATTTTATATTTTTCAATATGTTGCTCATGTCCATGTCCCTCGAATTTTCTCTACAGCGTGACACTAGAACAAGGAACTGTGACAACCCTAATTGAAGAAAAGGGCACCGTCAAGGGTGTGATGTACAAGAACAAGGCTGGAGAGGAGATGAGATCAAATGCTCCATTAACAATAGTATGCGATGGGTGCTTTTCAAATCTCCGCCGCAATCTCTGTACTTCCAAGGTTGACAATCCTTCTTGCTTCGTCGGCTTGATCTTGGAGAACTGTGACCTTCCTCATGCAAACCACGGACACGTGATTTTGGGAGATCCATCACCTATCTTATTTTACCCTATTAGTGGTACCGAAGTTCGTTGTTTGGTAGATGTTCCCGGCACAAAAGTACCTTCAGTAGCTAATGGTGAAATGGCCAAGTACTTGAAAAATGTGGTTGCTCCTCAGGTATCTATTATTTGCTTCACATTTAGAACTTCTAATTTCTAGTCATTTTGATCTCAATCTAACAAATATTCAACAATCGAAAGGGACTAATCCGAGGACTTTGGTATTTCAGGTTCCCCCTCAGCTCTATAGATCTTTTCTCGCAGCAGTTGAGAAAGGAAACATCAGAACAATGCAAAACAAAAGCATGCCTGCTACTCCTCAACCCACTCCCGGTGCAATTTTGTTAGGGGATGCATTCAACATGAGACATCCTTTGACCGGAGGAGGAATGACCGTGGCTCTTTCCGACATTGTTCTTCTAAGGGATCTTCTTAGACCCCTAAATGATCTCAACGACGCACCAGCTTTGTGCGAATATCTAGAATCATTCTACACACTTCGCAAGGTATAAATCAGCATTCATATACATTATTTATGTTCTCTTGTTAGTTTGATATGCTATGTTATAATATCCTTCAAAGTCTTACAAACATTACACTTGACGTATCTTAGCAAACAAACATATATATCTTGTATGTGAAATGTTTGCAATTTCTTCTTTGTTGATAATCGTGGTTTGTTTTGAATTGCAGCCTGTGTCATCTACCATAAACACATTGGCCGGTGCCTTGTACAAGGTGTTTTGTGCATCACCTGATCCGGCAAGACAGGAAATGAGGGAAGCTTGTTTCGATTATTTGAGCCTCGGAGGCATATGTGCAAGGGGACCAGTATCTCTACTCTCTGGCCTTAATCCTCGTCCGATCCACCTTTTTCTCCATTTCTTTGCCGTGGCTGTCTATGGAGTAGGTCGCTTAATGATTCCATTCCCTACGCCTAAACGTGTATGGCTCGGGACCAGATTGCTCCTGGTACGTTCACTAAATATCCCAGACTCCCAGTACTTTCTCACATCACCATGCTTGTCAATTACAAAATGATACATACTAAACTTTTCAATTAAACTAGACTTTATGATTTTTTTGTTTTCAGGGTGCATCAGGAATTATATTCCCCATTATTAAAGGTGAAGGAGTTAGACAAATGTTCTTTCCTGCAACAATCCCAGCATATTACAGAGCTCCTCCTCTTAAATGAAGAATTGGAAACAAGCATACATGAAGAGGATAAAAAAATGAAGAACCGTAATCGCTTTTAATTGCTACGAGAAACTAATTGTATCTTATCAGCAGAAACCTCCCCAAAAATAAAATCACGGTGCGTGGTTAATGCCTGTAAACAGGAGAGAAAGAAATTACATATGTTCTTAATTCTTTTTAGCATTTGTTGTTCTGCAAAAAGGGAACAAGACTGCCTCAAGAAACTTGTATCAAACTCTAGCAGTCCGTAAATAATTCGCACGTAATCTTTGGCTTAATTATGTTCTACACGTTAAAGATCTTCAACTCTTGCACGTTTCCAGCCTTTTTTCAAGTTTAAAAGTTTCAATCTACCCTAGCTTTTGGATTTTCGTAGTTTCACACGAATATGCTTTTGGGGTCAGCTGGCTTGTCAAATCCCAACTAACACAACTTTATCTCCATTGGCACTGGCGATCCACATAGGTATGCTCTATCCGTCTCGTCAACTATTGCTACACATGCAACTGTCTCATGTTCATTTAACGTTTTCTTTTAATTATAACTGGCAAAATGCTTAACAAAATACCTCAAACGACTTGAGATATCCAAAAATAACTAGCCAAATTGGTATTCAAGCTTTATCTTGTCTGCAAAGAAAAATTCTTGGATTCGCCATTGTTTATTACCGACGAGTTTCCTTGTGAAACACGCATGAAAAGTTACACTTTTAACGTGAGAGGATACTATATATATATATTTGGAGGGACCACATAAATATAAAGGGGCTGAATTGGTAGTTGCTTTGCATTATGTACATACATCTCTTTTTTTTTTTTTTTTTTTTTTTCTTCTTGTGCATAATTATTCACACGTCACACATTTGGCCAATAGGGCAGATTTTTGAATTATCAATTTTGGCGTGCTGTGAAGAGAAAGATATCCATAATACGGTGATATGTGACATTTAAGTATATAATAAAAGGCAGGGGGTCCATGGAAAGAGAGGGCCATATAACCTAACAGTTGTCCTAAATTATTAATTGTATATGGTTCAATTTTGGTAGGCTGAGTCTGAACCTGACCTAACTTTTATTCAACTCGCAATTCGATCACTAACCTCAAGTCTCCTTCCAAAACTTCTCTAAATTGCTAATTCCAAAATAATCCAGCCCACGCCATAACTCAACGATATATGACATATAATAAAGGACATGATGGGATGCATGTGATGCAAGTTTTTTTAGGTGGTGATGTAAGTTAGAAAGGGTAAATGTTGTGGCGCGTGAGGTGGTGTTTAACATCGGAAAGTTAAATTCCGTATGAGCTTATAAGAAGTTAGATCATTATCTTTTTGTTAATAGGTTTTTCGGTGCAATCTCAGCTTTATGTAAGAGAAAGGGAAAAAGAAACAAAGATTTAACAATGAATTGTGTGGGTGGATTGCCTGGTGATAGTTAGGGACTTCTTTTCCAAACTCTCTTCCCCCACTTTAACGTAGATTAATATAGAATATCGCTTGTACTAAACAGAAAGTCAATAATTAAATACTATATTAACATTAGATTTAATTTATAATTCAACAAACTTAGGTCCCTTTTGGCATTGTGTTTTTTTCATTAAAAACTGTTTCACATTGAAGTTAAGCAATAAATAAGAGGAGTCTTAATTTAATAAGAGTATTAATTTAATAAAACTTAATAAATTCTTTTATGTGTGGTGGAACTGATAGAATTAAATGCACACCACAAAGTAGCACACAAATGTCTTATTGATTTTCCTTATTAACACTAAGATTTGTCAACTGTAGCATATGAAAATAAGGGTCTTTCCCTCAAAAGATTGTTTTATCTAACTACTTAAAATGTCACAAAAACTGTGTTGCTGTCCCTACTGACCAGCCACCGAAAAATAATTATTAGACCGACTTACACTTATATAAAGTCTACGAAATTTTATATGAAGACACTAGACACACAGAGCTACACTCACACAAATTTTTGGAATTTTTGGAGTTGATTTGCTATTTAAATTAAATCAAACAAAAACAGGACAAAAACAGATTTTAAGTAGTTAGCAAATTTAGAAAAACGAGTTAGGGGAATTGCTATCCACCACCAAATAATCACGCAAACATGTTATGTTTCATTCAAATTCCTTTCATTTTCGGATGAAGATGCTCAAGTTGGCTCAATGTTAGAACTCAACCTATTACTCTTTCTTATGTAGTATGTTAAGAGAATGACGTTTTCAACTTAACCTAGTCCCTAACATGCAATCTAGAATGGTGTGTTCATAGATTTAACAAGTAGAAATCATTAAGAACGAAAAGAGCTTGAGTCATCACAAGGCATCGTAAGTACTAGCGTTGTCTTACGTATCCTAGAAATTGATTCACATGTTAATTGCAATTAACAAGTACTACTCTAGAACATATGTAGGTCCTCATTCGACAAGGGCAGGCACACACATATTCATAGCATTAGAATCCTAGATATGCTTACTAAGTATGCATCCATAGAAAACACATAAAGAATTCATCAATGAGACAGGTAGTGAACCAATTTTCATCCATTCATAAAAGTAATTCAAACGAAATGTCATAACAAACTTGCAATCATATTCGGGGCTTCAAAATAGCCCCTAACTACTAAAAATTAGTTACACACATTTTTCAAATTAAAACCAAAAGAAAGACATGAGTTTGAGAAGACAAAACCGAAAGAAGAGAATGCCAAGATTTCCTCCTTCCTTTCCTTCCTTTCCTTCCTTCCCCAATGCAGCAGCCTTGCCTTTTTTCCTTGCTTTCCTTCCTTTTTTTCCACCTTTTTTTTCACTGTTTGCCGCTGCAACCTGCATCCCTTTCTTCTTTTCTGCTGCCACAGTTTTTTTTTTTCATAACTCACCCCACTAACAGTCATTTAGTGATGACAATAAGTGAGAGGAAATGCTAAAACAATTGTAACTCTTTGGGCAGCCTTTATGCCCATTACTCCCATTTAATTTTCCATTTCCTCTGATATTTGAATAGGTGTCAGCTGGCTTGTTCTTGGCTGCATCAGTTTTGGCTGCTAGTTTTATTGAATTTATTGCTTTCAATGCTTTCTTGTCAGTTACAAACTGCTCAGCCTCTTGGGAACCTTTCAGTGTTAAAACAGCCATAACTTCTTCTAGAAAAATGTGAAATGCTCCAGAAAATAGACATCCGTAGCTTTCTAAGCATATAAGGCTCATTCTCTAATTCATTCTGAGCTGTCCATAACTTGCTTCCAAAGTCAGCTGACCTGCACAGGCAGTTTTGACGAATTTGTTACTTAAAATTCCACTTGTGTTATTTTTCTTTTCTTTACTTGACAAATCCTACAAAACACAAAAACAAAGTCAAAAGCTCAAAAATATAAGGAACTAACTAAGAAAAGACAAGTGAATTTGATGTAAAATTTATATAAATATGAGCTTATCAAATACCCCCACACTTAGCTTTTGCTAGTCCTCGAGCAAAACAAAGAAAACATGAAAAAGTAGCAACATGAAACACATTAGCTTCCCCCGATGTGACCCTCATAGAATTTCATTCAAGAAAACAAATCATCAAGAACCTTAGCTAGCACCAAACAAGCTAATCCAAGCTCATCTTCCTTATTCAAATGTTAACAGCGACCTTTTAATCATCCTTGAAGTGTAGTGTGTGTAATAGCCATACTAATGCAATTTCAAGTTTGGTTTTAAAACACCACATGCAAACTAGTGACCTTCTCACGAGACATACACTCAATCACACATATGTTTAGTTTAACGTGTTTCGCTCAAAGAATCAAATGTGAATGATCTACCATAAGCTTGCATAAAGATCTCATCTCCACAATCATAATTGCAAAACTAAAATCAAGAGGACTTTTATTGGATATAATGAGGCTTAGGGAGAGGGTTATAGAAATGAAAGGATAGGTAAACACAAGTTCCAAGCTACAATGCAAGCAATTCTTTTGTTGAGATTTATACGAACTCAAGCTCTCCAACCACTCTACTAATACCTTCAATCACTCCCCTAAACTTTTTATTTGCTTTGTATACAATTTTTCTTTTTTTTTTTCTTCTTTTTTTTTTTTATTTTTTTATTTTTTTGAACCAATTTTCGCACATAACTAAATACAAACATGAAACACCCCCACACTTATTCTTTTGCCAAACTCCTTCAAAGTACTTCACAAACATTTCTCATAAGACAATCTCACATTGCTCACTAGCTAGCTTGGAAAGGGTAAGGAAAAATGTTTAAGGTATAAAGGTAGACATATCTGGTGATAAGAAATAAAAGGCTCAACATATATGGCTCAAATTGGCAATCTAATGATATCATTTTTCTTTAGGAAACATGCTTATTTGGGCCATGGTGATAAACCTAATGCCTCTATCCTTTTCAAGTTCATGCAATCAATGACAAACATTTCGAAAGATCGTTACGCAAGTTCTAGAGATGTTAGTCACATAAGTTCATCGCACATGAAAGAATAGGAGTGTATGAAAAATGCACACACTTTCAATAGGCTCAAAAACTCACATAGGTTGTATATGGTCACTATGTTCACATACGAAGCTTTAAATCATGCTTTAGTTTCACATCAATAAGGCTATGTGCTTTTGGTTTTTCAAAGATGATTAAACATGTACAAAACTAACAAGAGAATAAGGAATTTCACACAATACATGCTTACTAGTTCTTGATCACCGTGGTTCAAATTCAATCCAATTATATCATTGGGTCGGGAAACTAACAAAAATCTAATTCAAAACAATAAAGAAAATAAGACTATTTTTGGACTTTTTTCATTCTCAGAATTTTCTCTCTTTTTATTTTTATTTTTTATTTTTTATTTTTTTAGAGTCAACAAAACTAATTAAGAAAACAAAAAACAACAAGGAAACAAATGAAACCAATTCTTAGTCAAAGGGACGAAAATTTTCAATTTGGTCATTTTTTTCAATCCTTACCCCCCCCCCCCCCCCAAAACTTAAACTGGACATTATCCCCAATGTCAGAAAACACAATAATGCATAAAATAAAAATAAAATAAAATCGTAAGAAACAAAATAAAGCATTTGGACTGAAAACTTCCCCAATTTGTAGTAAAATCAAATGATGACCCCAAAACTTCAATTCTGCAATAGACTCCAAGGGTGGACATAACCAAATATTCCTACAAAGAGAAGAAATAATTCAATGTAGCACGCAAGAAAACTCAGAAAAAAAAAATGAAAAATTGAAAATGACATAAAAAGACAATGAATAGAAATATTGGGTTGCCACCCAATAAGCACTTGCTTTTACATCTGCAGCCGGATGGTACCAAGAGTAATCATTCAAGGGTTTGAGTCTATGTCCATTCACTTTGAACACGTTTCTGGTCTTTGCACTTTGGATTTCCACTGCACCATGAGGAAAAATATTAGTTATAACAAACGAACCAACCCATCAAGATCGAAGCTTGCCTGGAAATAACCGAAGGCGAGAATTAAATAGAAGAACTTTCTGTCCAATGGCAAAGCTCTTCCTTGATATCATCTTGTCATGAAATGCCTTTGATTTCTCCTTGTATATTCGACTAGACTCGTATGCATCGTTCCGAATTTCATCTAACTCATTCAATTAAAGCTTCCTCTGCTGTCCGGCAACACTCATGTCCATGTTGTAGGCTTTGATTGCCCAATAAGCTTTGTGTTCTAATTCTACTAGAAGACGACATAGTTTCCCATAAACTAATCGAAATGGGGACATTCCAATTGGAGTCTTATAAGCAGTCCTATATGCCCACAATGCATCGTTCAAGCGCATGCTCCAATCCTTCCTACTAGGACTCACAGTTTTCTCCAAAATTTGCTTCACCTCACTGTTTGATACTTCTGCTTGACCACTAGTTTGCGGATGATAAGGTGTAAAGAAAACCATTTGAAGATGGAAAAGGTCCCATGAAATCATTTGAAGATGGAAAAGGTCCTATGAAATCAATGCCCCACACATCAAAGATCTCAACAATCAAAATAGGGGTTTGTGGCATTTGATTTCTTGGGCCCAAGTTACCTGTTCGTTGACAACGATCACATGTTGCACAAAACTCGTACGCATCCTTAAACAAACTAAGCCAATAAAAACCACTCTCTAACACCTTAAGGGCTGTCCTCTTTGCTCTAAAATGGCCGCCACATGCATAAAAATGACAAAAAGTTAGAATAGATTTAAACTCAGATTCAGGGACGCACCTTCTAATCAATTGATCAGGGCAATATTTCCACAAATAAGGATCATCCCACTCGTAGTATTTGGCGGTTTTGACAAGCTTATCTTTCTGAGCACATGTAAAATCATCTGGAATCTTTTTGGTGACCTTGTAATTGATAATATCTGCATACCAAGGGTCAGTAACCTTTAATGAAAACAATTGCTCATCCGAAAAACTCTCACGTAAAGGGATGAGATATTCCTCTGTATTTGAGTGCACAAGTCTGCTAAGATGATTTGCTACAACATTCTCACTCCCTTTCTTATCCTTGATCTCCAAGTCAAACTCTTGAAGCAGAAGTATCCATTGAATGAGTCACGGTTTTGCATCTTTTTTTTGTGAGTAAATACTTCATAGCTGCATGGTCAGAAAACACAATAACTTTAGTTCCAATCAGATAAGATCTAAATTTTTCTAAAGCAAATACAACAGCTAGAAGCTCCTTCTCTGTTGTTGAATAATTCAACTGTGCATCATTGAGTGTTTGTGATGCATAATAGATGACATATGGCACTTTGTTGACATGCTGTCCTAGAATTGCACCGACAGCATAGTCGGCAGCATCGCACATTAACTCAAAAGCTAAACTCCAATCTGGTGGCATGATCACAGGAGTCGTGGATAATAACTCCTTAAGTTTGTTGAATGCTACCACATACTCTTCATTCATATCAAATGTTACATCCTTTTGAAGCAAACGGCACAAGGGTCTAGAAATCATTGAGAAGTCCTTCATAAACCTACGGTAGAAACCTGCATGTCCAAGAAAAGAACGAACCTCCCTGATAGTAGTAGGGAGAGGTAAAGAACTAACAAGTTCTACGTTAGATTTATCAGCTTCAATTCCATCTTCAGATATGATATGCCCTAGAACTAATCCATGCGAAACCATGAAATGACATTTTTCCCAATTTAAGACCAGATTAGTTTCTTGACAACGTTTTAAAACTAGGGACAGATTATGTAGACATGTATCAAAAGAATCACCATAAACTGAAAATTCATCCATGAACAATTCAATTATTTTCTCAATCATATCAGAAAAGATACTTACCATACACCTTTGAAATGTGGTAGGGGCGTTGCAAAGTCCAAACGACATCCTCCGATATGCAAATGTGCCAAATGGACATGTGAAAGTCGTCTTTTCTTGATCCTCCGGAGCAACTATAATCTGATTATATCCAGAATATCCATCAAGAAAGCAATAATGAGAATGACCAGCTAACCTTTCTAACATTTGATCAATGAATGGAACTGGAAAGTGATCCTTGCGTGTGGTGCTGTTTATCTTCCGATAGTCTGTACAGACTCTCCAACTATTTTGCACACGTGTAGGCACTAGCTCACTAGCTCTATTCTTAACAACTGTGACTCCGGATCACTTCGGAACTACTTGAACAGGGCTCACCCACTTGCTGTCCGAGATAGGATATATGATGCCAACATCAAGAAGCTTGATAACCTCTTTCTTGACGACCTCCATCATGAGTGGCTTCAAACGGCGTTGAGCTTCCCTTGTAGGTTTTGCACCTTCCTCCAGCAGAATCTTATGCATACATGTAGCTGGATTTATACCTTTGATATCTGCAATGCTTCAAGCTATGGCAGTTTTGTGATCCTTCAGTACCCATATTAGTTTCTCCCCCTCTTCTGCTGTGAGTTGTGACGATATGATGACCGGTAATGTTTCATCCTCTCCCAAAAATGCATACTTCAAATGTTCAGGAATCAGTTTAAGCTCCAATTTGGGTGCCTAAATCACAGAAGGAAGAATTTTTTCGTTAGAAGTAGGAAGAGAAATAAAATAGGAAGAAGACCCTAATAGATGTTGCAGACACCAAATTTCTTGGATGCTAAACCCTTTCTATGGGTAGAAGTATTAATAAATTGTTTGTCATATTAGAAAGAAAAAACTGTTTCTTTTGGCATTACAATTTGTTGACATGCTAGTTTGTCCTCCCATATTAAACAAGCATTATTTACCGTGCTCTCTGACCCTTCATGAATAAGTTGTTAGCCCATGAAAATTGAGGCCTTTGTTTTACTATGAAGATTATATGAAAAAGATCAAATAAGATGCACACATAGGAGATGCCATAGTGCTGTAAAAAGGCTCCAGTTGGAAATTTGAAACTTAAATAAGATGCAGTGAAGCAATTGGTAGGAAAATTCGGAGAAAAATTTCAAAAAGCTCTGTCACTAAAGAGCTAAAAACTAGGAGGAGACAAGGGACTAAGTACTGGTTTGGTACTCAGCTGTTTTTATAAAAAGTGAGTATAAAAAAAAAGTTGAGCTCAAAAAGGTGTTTGGTAAACAATTAAAAACAGTTTATTTTCACAGTTTTGGGTAAAAAAAACTGAAAACGTGAAGCAGCAAAAATGAGCTTTGAAAAAAGCTGAAAACATGAAGCAGCATAAATGTTGGATTATGATTTCTTGTTAAATGTTGGATTATGATTTTTTATTAAACGTTGGATTATATGTTTAAGAAAAAGTTTATAAATGTATTTCTTTTAAAAATAAAGTATATTTAGTAATTCACCTTTATTTGTTAAGAAAATTAAATTAATGGCACATCCAGTATTATACTCTTTTTGGTCATTTCACACAGTCACAGTTGTTTTACAGAAAAGTTTACCAAATACTATAATATGGCTTTCCAAAAGCACTTTTACAAAAAAGTTTACCAAACACTCTATTACTTTATTTCACAACTACTTATTCTCACAGCACAGCAGAATCAGTTTTTTTTCAAAGCACAGCAATACCAAGCCAGCCCTAAAAGCTCTATTTCAAAGAGCTCAAGGTGGGAGGGGAGAGAAAGGACCGAAAAGATTTTTGATCTCGAGTTTCCTTAAAAACACAACCTTTGAAGTATCTTCTTATGCTCAAGAAAATCTATTATTCCTACATGCAAATAAAATCACGGGGAGATGAATATCAAGAAAACAAGAAATTTAAAAGTGTCAGGTTTTAAGAAGATTCATAAACAAGTAGAAACTTCATCAAATTATTTAGTTTGAGATTTTATTTTCTAAATGGGTGTAAAAATAAATCTACATTTTGAATTGGGTTTGAGAGGGTAGTTTAGATAATAATTTTGGGTTTAAAGAGATATTAATTCTTTAACTAAAAATAACAAGGGTTTAAAGAGTAAGTTAGGTGTAAAAAGAAGTTGCATGAGTTCAAATAAAATTTCTCTATTGAATTTTAGGATGGTTAAATGTACTAGAAAATTAAAAATATTTAGCAAAAGTTATATATATTGAGCAATTGGGATTAAAAATTCAAAAATATGTTAAATAAAAAAACGATTATGTTATGCCCATATGGCTTGAACCAAACTAATCGTATTATATATAACCAAATCAAATCACTATATTGTAATTGGTTTGGTCATGCTTTTGGAGTAAAACTGATCCAATTTGACCCTTCTCTCCCTAATATAAAATGACAAATTGAGACTTGGACCTTAAGATTTTCTCAAATTATAGATGAGGTTTACTTGAACTTAACTCTAATTCATAAAATTGTTCACATCACATGTCAACCTTACAAAGAGCTTCAATTCAATTTAACTTCTTTTTTCATTGTAGGAAGTCAATTTTGAAAACTCTTCCAATGTTAAAAAAAAAAAATAAATACTTATAACGAATAGGCTTATTATGTTAACATCTCATAAATTGTTGCATGAACTCCACATATTTCATATACCCCACATTTACTTTTCAATTAAAAATTATCTTAATACACTTCATGTACTTCCCCATAATACCCTCACACCCCACATTCTCAATATACACCTTACATTTTCTATATACACCCCACATTTTCTATACACCCCACATTTTACAAATCTTATAACATTGATTTTTAATTTTAAGGACTAAATATAAACATTTGGACGTTTAGTTTGCCAAATGATTTCAAACCATCTGAACGTTTAGTTTGCCGCTTGATTTCAAATTGAATGATTTGAAAAATGTTTAGATTCATTTGAACGTTTCAATAATAATAATAATAATAATAATAATAATAATAATAATAATAATAATAATAATAATTTCAAAGCTACCATGCTGTATCCATTTTCTTGGGCATATTTTGTCCAAACCAAGTCGATTTGCAATAAAGCATCTTAGTATAGTGCAAGAAAGCAACTTATGAATGCCATTGACTCACTCTACAATCAATTCGGGGGCCCTGGCTTTTAAATTATAAGATTCATAAGTGCTAAGTCTTGAATTATGAGATTAAGTAGGACTTCGGGGGCCATGGCTTTTGCCCCCACTCTGCATTCTGTTCATGATCTCCCAGAAGAATATGGCCATACTATATTCTACAACCACTACCTAGTTGAAAATCACCATTAAAAAATGTTACACCCCACCCCCAATTATTTTGTAAATTTCATATTTTCCCCAAAAGGTTTTTGAAAATTTCTTTTTGGTCCCTTATCCTAATCTAATCCGAACCCTTTATCTCGATTTCTCTTCTCCCCCACGCTGCCACGTGGCAAACACCAAACTCCTATTCTCTTTCTTTTTTTCCTGATCTCCATGTCTCTCTTACTCTCGCTGTCTCTCTGTCACTCTCTGTCTCACCCTCCCTTAACTCTCTCTCCCTCTCGGCTCTCTCCATCTCTAGCTCTCTCCGAGGGCTTTTCTCACCAACAAACAACACCACCAACCTTGAGCTCCCTTCCGGCATCATTGAAACTCGACAAAGGCAAAAGAGTTACCGAGCTCCGGTATGGAGGATGAGCTTCGAAGTCTTTTCTCGAATTCCAATCACGATGGTAAGTTCTAAACCCTTTTGATCGTCTTTCCCTTATTACTGGTTGAAAAGTAACCCCTTTGTACTTGCTTTGGACGTCAAAACCAAGAAGAACCAGTTAGGGGATACTTTCTCAGTTTTTCGGTGAGCACCACCCCTTTCGAGGAAACTTCTGGCCAAACCATGGCGAATTGGCCCGCGTGCAAGGTATCAATCTCTTCATGTCATCGAGTACTACAACTTTCCTTTTTGTTTCACCCAATTTTGTTGAGTATTGAAGAAGTTATATCCATTTGTATCTTACCCAGTTTCCGGCGGATACCCGTGGATTCCAGGCCGTTTTCCGGCCAACTCCTGCCACGATGACGGGAACCAAGGGTATATTTCGATTCCTTACCTTTGGGGCTTCAATTTGGTATATTGAATGACATGTTTTGGTTGCGTTTTGAACTCCATCGGAGCTTGGGAATTCTCCGGCCGAAATCCAGCCTTCTCCTTCCTTGGAATCTGGTGACCCACCAAACCCAAGGCCTTTAGGCCTTTCCTGCCGAGCCCAACCCAAACCCATTTCCTTTTTATTTTAATTTTAGTTAAATTGTTTTAAACCAATTAGGGCCCTTTGGGCCATTTTCTGTTAAGGGCTTGAGCCCGATCCCCCTAGACCCTTTCAAAACAGGCCTTCGGGCCTTGGGAAAACTAGGGCCTTCGGCCTGTGTAGCAAAACCATAAACCCTTGGGCTTTAGGACCTAAGCCCTAATCCAAATCCAAACCCTAAGCCCAAGACCCTTTGACTCGGTCAACGGTAAGCGTTGACTTTGACTTTGACTAGTCAACGATCAACGTTGACTTTTCGTTGATTTTTTCGAGTTTTCGTCCGAGACCTTCCTAGGCTAATTTCGACGTCCTGAACACGTTTCCGATGTCCATTTTTCCAAAATAAGTCGTTTGAGTAGAGTTTGACTAAATGTACCCTTTATGTGCTTAGGGGCAATTAATTGTGGCGTTTCCGTCTTCGCTAATTGTGTGGCTCTTCGGCAGCTGAGTAATGTGAGTGGACCCCTTCTAAAATTACATGATTTCATAGTTTAATTGCATAAATGAAAAGCATGCCTTACGAGTTTATGGATTGATTTTATGTTAAGCATGTTTATCGAAATGTTGATTATCGTCTCGTTATTTTGTAAGGAATTAATTGTTGGCCTATATTGAGCTATATTTTAATATATCATATTTTCTATAAAAACCATGAACTGGTAGACTATCTGATGGATGACGATAAGATGCTAGAACATGTTTTAGAAACCCCTCTTTATAGTATAGACGATGGATGACTTTATACTATGAAGTGGTTATTTATGAGAGGTGTAACTATTTGTGCATACCTAGTGGACACAATGCCGCCTGGGGCGAGGATCTGGTGTTGGCAGTTAGGCTGGGAGAAATAATCCCTAGCTACGGGCTGAGGGACACGGAGCAGGCATTGGGCCAGGAGTTGGTAATCTCTGGCTACGAGCACAAAGACCACGGTGCTGGCATAGGGCCGGGAGTTATATTTATTCAGTGATCTTACTAGCAGCACACCACACTTACGACACGATCTGTGAGATGATTGATATTTTGATTTTCGTGATGTTTTTCCTCGATGTCTTTTGAGATGTTTTTGGCATGCTAGGGTTTTCAGTAAACCTATCACTTACTATGCTAGTAGTTTTCATTATTAAAACTTGGGGGTTGGTATGTTCACAACTGTTTTTATATTATGTATGTATATAAACTTGGTCCATTCACCTTTGTTTTGCGCCCCTATTCAAGTCTTAGAATCGAGGCATACAATCCCGACGTTAAGGCACTTCAACATCGGCATCTTCGAGTCGTCTCAATGTAGGACCCACTCCTTTATTCATTCAATTTTATATTATTTCTTTTAGTATTCTAATTAGCTGTATGCTCTAAACATGTTCCTAAATTGTTAATTCATTGTATTTCAATTCATAACCCTTATTTATTTCTTATTCTTAGCTTTTGTATCAATTAATTAATGGCTTTCGTCACCCTCGGGTGTCGGCCAGCACGTGTCTATCCTGGTATTCGGGCAATATCAAGGTTGGGGCGTGTCAAAAAAAGCCTTATTTTTAAAAATGTACTCTCACTAGCACTCAATATGTTTCAGTTCAATTTCTAAATCAAGGCATATCATTTAGATGGTGGCTACATTATTTAGACCTAGTAATAGCTTAAATCGTTCCACACTATCTTGGTAGTTGGCGTAAAGGTGTCGAGCTTATTTACTACAAGAGTATGCCAATTTTGTGCAACCGGTGGCATGGGATGTGCTAGTGCCAAAGGTAGTAGTACAAAACAAAAGGAGTCTATTAGTTTTCAAAAACAACATTTCATGTTGCAAAAAAAGTAAGTCAACTGTTAGTACCTGTATAAAGTGACTGTCATTGACTAAACCAATAGCAATGTCAGGAAGATTAGTGGCCTCATCTCCTAATACATATAAAGGTAGGAATGAGAGACATTGTAAACAGAATAAAAAAATCACCACCACACAACATGAAGCTATAAAATGGCCCATATATGGGATGTTCATCCAATAGAGTTTCGGTGCATATGAATTTTCAAAATAGTCAAGTGTTGGGTCAATCTTAGCACGCCTCTCTTTCCAACCAAAAGCTTGCTCATATAGGAATGGGCAACCACGTACTTCTGTCAATAGGTCCTTATGTGCCCTTGGCCATGAATCTTGACCAAATCCCATTACCTCAGCTATGACTCCATATCCACAATTATCATCTCCAAGGACATCAATCGCAATAGTAATGTGTTGCCTTATTGCCTCAGGGAATTGTCTCGTATATTGATGCGTAGAGGCGGCCAGAATGCATGAAAGGGAGCTATGACTCTATGCCATTCAAGATACTATAAATAAGTATGGTTATACACCCCACACTCAACCTCCAATTTCCATTCATCTCCTTCTCCAATGTTTACTCCTTTCAACATAAACGGGCATCTGCATTTTTTTAGTACAAGTATTCTTGGGTTTTTTCTTCTTATTATTATTTGCATTAGAATTTTGGTCATTAATATCAGACTTCCTCAATATGGATTGATACTCGCCATGTCTCTCATAAGCAAATGTTATTCGAGCTCTCTTCCTCCTTTAGTCAACCCTTCCTGCATCAGACCCATTGATGACGATAACCATATTATTCCTTTTTTCTTGTGTGCGAGTCCAATCAAGCAAATCATTTTTACTTTAGAACACCTGTACATACAGAATCATTGTCATTTGCCACTAACAAAATGTTTGCAGACATGCTAAGATTCCAACCTATATGATGTTCCTTATTATGAACCTAATGCACTATGATGCATAAAAGAATGCAAGAGTTTCCATGAAATTCAAAAATGCACATTGAGTAATGAGTCTAGTTACAGAATCCTTGATAGATTAAAGACTTTGGAAATCTAATTATAATTGAAGGACCAAAAAAAGTATAGAATACAAGAAATAAAGTCTAACCATTTGTAAGGGTTTAATAACATACTAAAAATAGTTACCTCGTCAGTATTAAATGCATTTGTGTAATCGACGACACTTGTTGCAACCTTAATGTCCCCTGTAAAGGTATTGCCTTGTATGTTATCCTGTTTAAATACACCAAAAATTTGTATCAAATCCTCATTTATTTACTAAGAATCATACACCTTAATTATTTGCTAAGAATCATACAACTCAATATCAATATTAGTCTTATGCTTTAATCGGTAAAGGGAGGCATCGTCTTATGCTTTAATCAATAAAACTTTTAATTTGGACAAAAAAATGCCGACTGGAATTTTGACAAAAGATGCAGCCTAGGATTTAAAGCATATGTGAGTTTGTTTGCAATTCCACCATTGAAACCCATATGCGTCTGGTTTTAATATTTAGTGGTAATTTTAGGTGTTTAATTGTTCATATAATCCATGTGAATCCTAAAAAACGAATACAAACATAGAAGCTTAAATAATGCAGCAAAAGTAGGATTAAATAATTATTGACGTCGTTGAAATCACTAAAACAATGAAAAATACGAATTCTTACCTCGTGAAGTTTTCGAAACATCGATTTCATGTTCCATTCGTCAAAAATATTTTTTCTCAATCAACATGTTTGTAGTTTCATTGGTTAGGGTTTGGTTCAACAATGAGGGTGAGAGGGGTTTTGATAGTTGAAGAAGATAAATAATACGCTAAAAGTAATTTGGGGGTGTATTTAGAAATTTTTTATTTTTTTAACCTAATAAGTTCAAAATTGTCATTGCATAATAGGGTACATAAGTCATTTAATATTAAATTTTAATGTAGGATGCATTCGGGAAATTTGGACCCCATATAGAATTATAACCATCCTTTTAATTTTATTATAATTAGAACCAAAAGTTGATATAAAAAAACTAATATACCATTTTGACAATGAGGGAAGCAATTACGCCCACCATTGCAAAGAATAGAGCTGTAACCACAAAACTCGTTTTGGTGTTATCTGATTCCAACACCTTATCTTTTGGAAATCAACTCCACAAACAGTTGATCTGCAGAAAGGACAATCCTTTTTCTATAAATCTTGTTACAGATCAGAGCCCAATTTGATTTTAATGTGTACTTAAATCCAATTTGATCTTCAACAAAGAGAAATGCAAGAGGGAAAGAAAGGGGGAGAGCATACTGCTTAGTGGTTACCTTGAATAAATGATATGATTGTCTTCGAAAAACAAATTGTAAAATTGCGTGAGGCTCTAAACTCTGGGTTTTGCTGGGATGGGAAGAAGATGACAAAGATTGGGATTTTTGAAAAAATTTAGAAAAGTAACTGTTAATATCAGATGGAAAAATAACCAAGAGCTTAATAAAACTTCTCATCAAAAATTGGCTGAGTTTTTGAGCTTTTTGAGAGGGTTGGAATTGTCTAGGTTGCTGAAGTGAGGTTTTGAATTTCTTTGGATTTGTTTAGTAAAAAGTTTTAATCATAAGGGTGTATTAGTACTTTTATATTAGATTTTGGTTATAATTATCATAAATTTAAAACGTGGCTATAATTCTATATAAAGTTCTAATTTTGGTTATTTTTCCAAATTTCCCAATGCATTCAACATTTTGTGGAATGCTAATATAAAAAGCCTAACAATAAAATTATTTAATTTTTTTACTTGATCGCATTATAATCAAATTACAAATTCCAAATAAAGAATATTTGATTGAATTATACCTGATCATCCATCTCCATCAACCCTCTCATTGCAACCCTAGCTAGGTCCCTTGTGCAGTAGCACTCGGAGGAACTTAAGGTAATTAGCGCGGGAGGAAGTGGCTCAAAAGAGAATTGTCTTTGTCCTCACATCGGTACCGCACCATTTCAAATTTGCTTAAGAAACACAACAAATTACTCCTCTTCTCCGTTTTCCTCCTTCCGCCGCCAACGTACCTCCCCGAAGATCTGAGCTGCTTGCATTGAGGTTCTCTTTTCATCGGTGTACCATTTGAAATCCACAGTTCTTCCTTACTCAACTGATCATCTCCTTGAAGTGTCATTAAAAGCACTTAGAAAAGGGTCGGAGAAGGTATCGGACACAATTTTAATTCAAGGGTTTTTAACACAAATGGTCTCTGAAATTTACCATCACCATCAAAATGTTCACTGAAATTGAAAATCAATCAATATAGTTCCTAAAAATAGGTGTCGCAAATCAATGTGATCAATCCATCATAATTTTGTTAAAAATTCCGTTAAGTACTGATGTGGCAAATAAATGGGCCACCACAAGATTTACAGGTTTTTATTACAAAATAGTCCCTGAAATTGACTCACTCCATCAAGATGGTCCCTAAAATTCAAAATTGATGAATGTAGTCCTTGAAAATAGATGTCGCAAATCAATATGATCCTTCCGCCACAATTTTGTAAAATTTTTTGTAATGTGCTAGTGTGGGTTTAATAATTAATTTAAAAAGTTTTCTAAATACCTTTTTGCACAATAGAATTTTTTTTTTTCTTATAGGACCTACTCCGAAGAGAGATCCCTTCCTTAAATTCTCAAACGCACAAGGCTTAACCAAGACCTAAGAGGGGGTTTGGGAATAGTTTTCGACCAACAATAGACGCACCTCGATTATAACCTCATTATCTCAAGGCAAACCTCGTCTTTTTTTGAGTCACCAGACCACCAGGGAAGTGCCAAACACGCCCTCCAAAATTATGGTTGTGAGGATGTTGATCGCCTAAATGTTAACAGTGATGTCCTAGAAGTTGTTGTCAATCAGCCAAGCCATCACCAAATGTGATCTCAATCCAGGTTCAATTCGGTGAAGGTTGTCGGAGTGTGTAAAGATGGGTGTATTGAGATTCTTTTTTTATAGAATAGACAGCGAAGGAGGTAGAGGAATGTGGACTGGGAATTGAGGTGATTGCAGGACTGGGTTTTTGGGTTCACAATTTTTTATTAACTATTAAATTATTAAACCTATTTGTAATTTTTTTTAATTTAATTAGAGACTTGTGTGATCCATTTATGTGTCACATCAGCGCATAACATAATTTTTGACAAAATAGTGACGGAATAACTACATTGATTTGGGACACTTACTTGTTGGACTACTTGATCGATTTTGAATTTCAGGGACCATTTTGATGTTGCAGGTCTATTCCAGGAACCATTTTGATGTCGTTTGTCACATCAGCACTTAATGGAATTTTTAATAGAATTGTGTCGGAAATACCACATTGATTTGCGACACCTATTTTCAGGGACTATATTGACTGATTTTCAATTTTAGGGATCATCTTGATAGTGAGGGTCAATTTCAGGGACCATTTGTGATTATAAATAAAATAAAATAAAATAAAAACCCTTTAATTTATTAGTTAGTGTCTTTATGCCTTGGTATTAAATATTAATGATCCTCGAATACTGAGCGGAAGACGTACGTTGTTCTTCAGGAAAAGATGGCAAGTGCAAAGCTAATGGGGTATCTAATGGCTAGTGATGATGCAATCTTAGAAAGTATATCACCAAGATTAGTAGAAGCAAGATCGACACTGTCGAGTATAACTCTGACTTATCCTTTGGTCGAGCTACGGCAAGTCTGCGGAAAGTTGCTAGCATGCCTAACCCCATGAGTTGGTCCCGATAACAGTACAGAAGATTACAACAGCTTCATTTTTCATTTGGTTTGCTGTAGCCGTATATGGATGTACAGTTTTGTTGTATTTTGAGTTCACAGATACTTTAAATGGTAGCTGTGTAATGGAAAATATGTTGCAATGGAAAAGTTGGATGGTTTCTCTGCCTTATTTCTTTACACACTTTCCTAATTTTTTATTTTATTTTTAATCAAGATTCTAAAAGACGGTAGAACCTAGTCGGGCGGCGGGCTAGGGCTTAGTGCCTAGATACTTAGGCAAAGCCTAGGTGGGGGCCTGGTTGGACTAGGTAGATTTAAATAAATTTATTATATATTGTATAAATAAGTGTGCCTATTTATTCTTTAAAAAAAAAAACACACACATAATTGTATTGGGTTATAAATTGAAAAATAAAATGATATATAAATTATAAAGTATTAGAGCATAATATATACATGGGGAGCAAGCATATAATGAGTATTTATCCAAGTATTTAATAAGTTTCTTACATTTTATTGACAAAATAAAATGCAAAAATAAAAGTTATCGATTTTTTGTTTAAGTAAGAGTTGCAACTTAGGCAGGTGTCTAGGCAAACGCCTAGGCAGACGCCTAACCGGGTCTAAGCGCACTTTCTTAATTTTCAAATGCCTAAGGACTAAACGGGGGGATGGCCAACCACCTAGTGCCTAGGTGAGGATTTTTAGAACAGTGTTCTTAATACAACCGATAGTGGGAGAATGAATAATCAAACTTGAGACCTCGGGTGTTGTGGGAGGATAAAATCCGGTTTCGATTCATGGGCCAATACCAACCATCCAAAGAGATGATGTTGTGCAAGACAAGAAGAAACATGGTAACTCCTTCTCACTCGTGCATGGGAAGGGAAACGTGTCAGACATTGCACGAAGAGTTCAGAAAAGGGAGAAAGAGGTAGATAACCACCTCCACTATGGAGGACCACTAAGGAAGAGGGAGAGAAGGACATGTCGTGGTACTTGTTCTCTAAGCATCATAGTCTTATAAATATGGAGATGAGTCAAAAACCAAGATACACAAACAAAACCCTAGACTGGAGAACATAAATTCAATTAACTGACTTGAGCGTCGGAGTATCTCTTACGAATTCCCCCGCCTAGACATGGCTCCGGAGAAAGACCGTTTGTGGACGCTTCTTACGAGGGATTCGGCGAACGTGAGGATTGCGGTCAACGAATCTGTGGAGGTATTTCCTTGTGTAAGAAATTTCACTCCAACAGTTGGCGCCGTCTATGGGAACGAAATAAAATCAAGTTACAAACATGATTGAATCCACACTAAAAGTTTTGAATCCTTCCGGAGATGCAAGGACTCAATCAGTGCACGTGAGGTCTCAATCCCAAAACAGTGAACCCAGTCTTGTCATGGAACAATTTAGAAAGCTAACGAAGGAATTGCATGAAACAAAAAAGAAAACAGAAGAGGCTTTGAAGAAGGCTGATGCAAGAAACGCAATGGAAGATGTGACTGGCACCAAGAGACAGCGTGCAGAAGAAGAAGATAAGGAGGACAACTTCAATAGAGCGTCATCCAGCAATCACGTTGAGGTAACAAAAAATAGGGCAAAGATGATCACAAGGACAAAGAATCGAAGAAGGTAAAAAATGTCGATATGTGAGAGCAAATTGAAAAAAATTTTAAAGGGGTACAAGCCATAGACCTCAGCATAACTTGCCTTAGAAGCAGCCATAGAAATCTGCAAGTCGCTATTCACAAAAAACATCCTGAAAGCTAAGAAACCTGACAAGTTCACCCAACCAAAGTTCAAGTTGTTTGAAGGCACAACTGACCTCATCGAGCACATTTACCACTTCCAACAGCAGATGAAAATTGAAGGAGACGACGAGGCCCTCTTATGCAAGTTATTCCCCTCAAGTCTTTCGGGATCATCTTTAACTTGGTTCAGACAACTGAAACCAAAGTCTATCGGAAGTTTCACGGAGCTTAGTGAAGCATTCATATTTCAAGAGTTGCTAAAACTTTTTAGGTGCAACATGGATGTTTTTGCACGGTCTCATAGGGATATGCCGGGGATTGACTTGGAGATGACATGTCACCAGCTGAGCATTCATATAAGTTATCCTCCACACCAGTAAAAGTATAGGAAATTTACACCATAACGAAATCAGATTATCAGCACAACAGGTGAGAAACTCTTTGAAGTTGGATTCAGTCATGATGTTTGATGCCCAACTTGGGTTTCAAACGTCGTCGTGGTGGGCAAGAAATAGAAGGCGTGTGTGTGTGGATTACACCAATCTAAATTGACCAGACAGTGGATGCTACAACTGGGTACACTTTGTCTTTCTTAGATTCTTATTCCGGTTATAACCAAATTCTTATTACGGTTGAAGATCAAGAAAAAACTGCTTTTATCATTGAGCGCAGATTGTATTGTTACACTATAATGTCTTTCAGACTTAAGAACAGTGGCTAGACTTATCAAAGGTTAGTGAACAAGATGTTTAAAAATCAAATTGGAAATACAATAAAGATGTACATTGATGATATGGTCGTCAAAAGCATCGAAAGGTATCAACACATCGATCATGTACACAACATTTTCGACGTATTAAGAATATATCGCATGCGCTTAACCCGACAAAATGTGCATGTGCATTCAGTGTATCATCTGGTCAGTTCTTAGGGCACATAGTGAACAAACGAGGAATTGAACCAAAACCAGCGAAAGTTGAAGCCTTGTGCAACATGTCGGATCCATTAACACCTATAGACATCCAACTGTTAACTGGGCGAATTGCTTCCTTTAGACGCTTCATCTCATGATCATTTGACCGATGCAAACTTTTTTTTTCTAGACATACGAAACCAAAAATGAGATGTGTGGGGGCATGAGTAAAGGGAAGCTTTCGAACGGTTGAAGAAGTATCTCACAAGCCCATTGTTGTTGACTATTCCCAAACAAGGGGAGCCGTTGTGCATGTATTTGGCCGTAAGCAAAGAGGCAATAAATGCTACGTTATTCAGAGAGGAAGGTGTGGTTTAGCAACCCATATTTCACGTGAGCAAAAGTTTAATTAATGCAGAAAAGAGGTATTTACCCACTGAGAAGTTGGTGTTGGCCTTCGTAACCACAAAGAATAAGCTTTGTCAGTACTTCGAGGCACACACCATTATGGTGTTAACTAATCAACCGATCAGGGCTATTTTATCTAAACCAGACCTATCAGGAAGAATTACAAAGTGGGACATCGAACTTAGTTCTTTCAACATAAAGTACCGACCTTGGAGTGCAGTCAAAGGTCAAGTAATTGCCGACTTCCTTATAGAGTGTTATCCTTGTGAAAGTTTGCAGGGTGAATGCGAGGAAATTATGGAAGTTGACCCTAGCAAAACCAAGTGGGAGATGTATGTGGATGGGTCATCCAAACAAGCAGGAGCGAGGGCAGGGATCATTTTAATTTCCCTTGAAGGGGTTGACCTAAAGTGTTTAGTCCAATTGGATTTTCCTACATCAAATAATGTGGCGGAATACGAAGCCCTGATATTAGGCCTCTAACTTGCAAAACAATTAAAGATAAGTCATGTTACCATGCATAGTGATTCACAACTCATAGTCGCCCAAACAAATGAAGACTACACGACTAAAGATACGAGGATGGAGGCATACTAGCATCTAGTTAGGGTTGGCAAATAGATTCAATATTTTAAACTGAAGCAGATACCTAAAAAGATGAACGAGATAGTAGACCAGCTAGAGTGTGCTGCGTTAGCTGCGCAAGAGAACCTGCGGGTAACCAAAGTAGAATGTTTGCACTCTCCGAGTATTAGGATAGTGGAACCAGATGTGATGCAGATAGAGCGAGCTCAAGTTAAAGATGAAGATTATTAGGTGATGCCAATCGTAAACTACCTGACGAAAGGAATCCAGCCATTAAATCAAGTAAAAGCAAGAAAGCTCGGAATGAAAGTAATAAAATATACAATAGTCAACGACACGCTTTATATAAGGTCCTTCGCAGGACCTTACCTTAGGTGCTTAAATCCAAGGCAATCAGAATGGGTCCTGAGAGAATTACATGAAGGAATGTGTGGGAATCACTCCGGAAGAAGAAGCTTAGCACATAGAGCATTAACTCAAGGCTACTTTTGGTTGTACATGGCTTGAGACACGGAGTAGTATTTAAGGAGGTGTGATAAGTGCCAGAAGTATGCCTTGGTTATTAAAAAACCCGACGAATAACTCAATCCAATCGTATGACCCTGGCCATTCACAAAGTGAGGCATGGACATTGTAGGCCCATTGACGAGGACGTCCGGAATAACAGGTTCGTCCTTCTCGCCACAAACTACTTCACTAAGTGGGTAGAAGCAGAAGCGTACATTTCTGTTACACAAGATGATGTTGTACGATTTGTATGGCGGAACATTATATGCCAGTTCGGCATACCAAGGGCGATTATAACAGATAATAGGACACAATTCGATAATCGAATATTTAGAAGTTATTGTATAGAGAAAGGTATCACATTACAAGATATCACATTACAATTCTCTTCCAGAAGTTATCCCTAGGGCAATGGCCAAGCGGATAAGACAAATCGAACAATTTTCAATTACTTTAAGAAAAAGTTAGAACAGTGCAAAGGAAAATTGCACTAAGAACTCCCCAATGTATTGTAGGCTTATTGCACCACAAAACGAAAGCCAACAGGTGAAAGCCCATTCTCTCTCGCTTATGGCATTGAAGCGGTTATCCCCACAGAAGTCAGTCTACCTATGATTAGAACATTAGTTGTGGAAAATGGCAAGAACGATCAGCAGCTAGGCCATAACCTTGACTTAGTTAAGGAACAACGAGAGATTGTCGCACCACGAGTTGCGAACTACCATAACCAAGTTGCCACTTACTTCAACAAATAGGTCAAGTCAAAAAGGTTCAAGATAGGTGAATGGGTATTGAGAAAGGTTATGGAAAACACGAAAATTTTGAATGCAGGAAAGCTTGGACGCATATGGGAATGACCATATGAGGTGACCCAAACCTTTAGAAAATGAGCTTATAAACTCAGGCATGTTGAAATAGGTTGGTATGTATCGTGCCCTTGGAACGTAATTCGTTTGAGAAAGTACCACATTTAGCTTTCCATGTTTATGTTTTTCGTATTTAAATTTCTGTTTCCAACAATGTTGAAGGGTGAATCCCTTTTTGTCTTCATTGCATGTCAAGGGGCATATCCCTAGATGTCTATTAACATCTCATTATTGTATGATAAATAAATTTTGCACTTCGTTCAAATCTTCGACTAAAGTCTAAGGCTGAGAGCATAAACTAAAGATTGAGAGCCAAACACCCTAGGCCAAAAATATGAGGCTAAGGATTGACGATCGAATCAAGATCGAAAACCCAAGATCGAATGGGCAAAGACCCAATAAGGATCGAAAACCTAAGATCAAGTGGGAAAAGAAAACCCAAGATCGAAAGGGTGAAGACCCAATTAAGGTAAAAAATTCAAGGTCAAATTGGTGAAGACCCAACCAAGATCAAAAATCCAAGATCTAATGGGTAAAGACCCGATTAAGAGAAGAATTCAAGGTCGAATGGTTTAAGAATGATAACAAAAGGCGAATTAATAAATTTTTGCAAAGAATGATTTTCCTCCTCGAACATGTTGTGTGTTTGCAGAGGAAAAAAGGGCATTATGTGTGCAAAAATAAAAGCTCAAGCAGTGGGACATTGTTTTTCCCAGCCGTATAGGGGAATATCTTTTATTAACAAGAGGAAAACCTCTTGGACGTTGGATACATAATCCAATATAGGATGAGAATGAAAGAAGAAATAAACTTACTAGTCATTTGGTCATCCTAGTAGAGGGTGAAAATAAGGGCAACATCACTACTAGATATTCTAATAGAGTTGGACCTAAAGGCCCAACTTATTACAAGAAAGATTAAATCTAATATAACGGGATGGGTTTATGGAAGGCAATGTCGCCTTAACCTTGGAGTTGAAATAGCGTAGGTCTTGTTTGAAACCATCATGTATGCCATTTGAGTGAGCAACGGACACGATATGATCAGCAACCATTAATTTCCCTTTGCGACGATCCACTTGGTGTTCGCCATGCTGCAAGTATCCCTTCAGAATTTCACATTCATCCAACAATAGGGAGTAGTCAAAGCATCGGGGGCAACGCAGGTGGTGAGGGGGAGGTGCACGAGAAGGATCCACTTCATCCCTTGCATAAGGGTCTAGAAAATGAGCGATAGAGTCAGGAGCCTGAGTTGCATAAATCCTCCCCAGAGATACCCTTCTATCAGCAACAAAGTCAAGAGCCCGAGTTGCATAAGTCATCCTCGGAGAAATCCTTCCATCGACAACTGAGTTAATAGCCCATTTTGCATCACCTGACCTTGCTTAAGACCGGTACGTGGATTCACGAAAGGTGTTAGGAACTTCAAAAAAGTGAGAAGCCCTCCTTGGCAAACAAGAAAAAGAACTAGAACATAACTCAATAACATTCTTAAAGCCCTTGGAACCCCTTTGTGTAGGAGAGCTCCCTTTTTGGGGAACATTAGCACAAAGCCAGAAATGGAGTTTCACATTCCGATTGTTAGCTATGAGACTCAGGTACTACCTACTTACCCTCAACACCTCTTTATATAGAGACATTTCAAGGTTACTAGAAACAAGAATTCAAAATCTAAGATGATCACATCTTACCGGGATAAGTTAATCCCTTGTATAAAAACTCAAATTTAAGGATAAAATATATTGCTCTCATTTATTTAAAGCTAAAGACCGAAAGGAACGGTGAGAAAAGGCATGGGCAACGAAAGGGCGAAGGCTCAACTTACAAGAAAAAATTATACTAAGATATAATAGATAAAATAAGTAAAATTATGGACAACATAAGTACAAACATAAATGGGCTTTTAGCCCATGAGAATAGTTCGCGTGATCACATCAACTATTGAGCGCCAAAATGAAGGCCAGACAGAAAGCCTCCAAAGCCTGAACCGGAAATGGGTGCGCTATTAGTGACAAACCCTTGTACCACTCATATCAACCAAGCTAAATCCCCATGTGGTTATCGTACACATCTACTCGGTTACAAATCGATGTTCAGGACGCTGCTGGCTTTGCACCCAACCAAATCTGAAGCTGGAAGCCATCTCCTTACGTATATGTTCCATGTTCATCTCACGCTTAGTGGCCCTCACTAGTTTTACCGCGGCCAACTCTTCCTTCGCATAATGCACTTCAAACGTCGAAGCAACTCAAGCTCTCTTTAAATATGTGATCTCTTCCTCATATTCGTGAAGTTTAGCTTAGCAATCCCTGACCTACTACTAATTAAAGCTGAGGGATTCCAACCTAGCAGCTAGTCTGTCTGATTTTTCCTTCTAGAGTGCAGACATCTGAAAACAACGGTATGGTTAAAGCTTACAGGAATGATAAGATATACCAAGAATGAGATAATACCTTCAGAAGACAATGAGACTCATATGAGTCGAGATCGTCATCGAGTATTACCTCAAAGTGACCAGCGTCATTAGGATGAGTCAAGCCTCTAGCTACAACAGTAACAACACTTGCATTGTCCATAGATTATCGCCAATAGTGACAAAAATTCTGTTTCTTTTTCTGAACTCAAGCCTCCAAGCTTGAGATTAATTATTAGAACTATTGCCACTGACCGAGCTGAAGGTAAAAATGACCGACCGCCATTGCATGGGTCTTGGGGTCGTGCCGTAGATAGTCGGTAAACCACACCTAGAATTTTTAGGCCTATCCACCACCAAATGACGTTTATTCAACCTCCCTGCAATTTTGGGCATTGGAAGGTCATGAGAAGGCGATGCAGCATAGATGGGTGAGGGAATGTTAGGAAGCGGTGAAGCCATAACGGGAGAATAATCTGGGTCAGAGTCTGTTTCCATTTTCCCTATCTCCTCGTCTTCTTCTTTTTCGTCTCCTTCTTTTGAACCCTCCGCTTGAGAGTCTATCACAAGAACGGAAGTGTCTGCGTTGAATCGATGCTCAATATCAAGAGTGAAGAAAGATTTCAGTAAAGGGTCTAAGGACAACGACTAGTCGAACAAACAATATGGGAAGTAAATGATAAAGTCATAGAGAGAGGTGATCTAAGTAAGAGTTTCAACAACTTCTCTAGAGCTTCATACCTTCATCGTCACAAACCTTTTTAGCCAACACTTCCGGCCTTTCGAGATTATTTGTTCTAGGTCATCTGATAAAGTTGCGAAAGAAGCTTATGGTAAGTTATGTTTACATATTTATGGAAAAGCTGATAGCAAAAGTAAATTTATATACCAGGTTTAGGACCAAAAGTAGAAGGGATAGACAGTTGAGATGGCTTGGTAACCTTCCAATTCCCTGAAATCAGAAGAGAGCGATTCTTCCAATCTCTAGCTCTTGAGGGATCTAATGACAAGAATTTCTTGCGATACCTAGGTTTAAAGAAACTAGTTTCACCTTAATGGTGATCAAGTCGAAAAGATAGAGAAAATCTATAAAATCTAAGGATAGGCCTAGCTTCAAACCCAAGGCCAGGAAGGTCGACATAATCAAGTATGAGTCCTAGAGGTGACATTACTAGGTGTCCCTATGAAATGTTCTATGATAGTGAAAAGTAATGTGTTGACTGCATTTAGGACTCCTATTCCGATACGTTCATCAAAAATAGGTGTTCCTTCTTCCTTTCTTTTGACTGCGTTTTTTATTTCATTTCTGGATTGTTTAGTAAGATGATTTTTCCACCAGGAATGGAGCATTCCTGTAAATCCGGTGACCAAAAGTTTGACAACTTGGGTTTGACTGAGGTTATGATTGGTAATATAACTATTAGCAACCATGGAGATGTGTTGTAATTTGTTCAAAAGTTCTTATTCTGATAATCCATCTATGTTCCATTCATAGAGTTTATCAACTAAGACTGAGAATTGATTTTGGATGTTTCTTTCCTCAAATTGAATATCTGGAGGTGTTGGCCTTGGATACCAATTTTTGGTAAGAGTTGTCAGGTTGACTTTTTTTGTTTGTAATTCATTTTAGTTCAAGATTTTGAAAAGCTTCTTCTACTTTTCCAATTGAACTCGTTTCATTTTCACCTTCTGAATCCCATAATGGAGAAGTTGTTTCTGCTTGAGATTCTTCTAGATGACGCAAGACATTGACTATTTTTTCTTGTTTTAATTCTTGTAACATTTGATCTATTAACTAAGGAATTAATTAAATCTTGATCTCGACCCACCATATCGGCTGATGTGGATCCAGAAAAAGAATTCCTACTTGGTTCTAAAGATTTGTGTGACTGGGCTAATCCGTGTAAGTGGACACTAGATTTTTTGGCTAGAAGGTTAAAGTTGATTTTAACTATTTCATTAAAATACAGTTCTATGTTGTCTAGGTTGACTAAGCTATTTCGTATGCTTACTGGTTTACTTTCATTAATCAAACACCGAAGGTAGACTGATATCTGACCATTTGATAGTTATGGGTATTTTGATGTTTGCGTTTTCTTGATTGGTTTGTATCAAGAGTGTGTGGTCTCTAGAACTTTTAACTAAGGCTTGGAAATTCATGGTTGTTCCTGTGACTTTGTAGTAGACTTTAAAAATTAAAGCTAATGGTTGGACTCCTTCAAGGACTTAGTACCCTGAAGTTTTTATGTTTAATGTGAGTGCTTTTAGCATATGGGGATCTGAAAGACTTATTGTGAGATCTGGGAAACAATCAAAATAAATTGGCCTGTCGTAAAGACTTGACTTTATCATCCCAAGAATACTATCACTGAAGTCAATGAATCTTGCATCTCGGAGGCATAACAAAATAGAGGTATTGAGGCCTTTTCTTGTTAAGGCCTTGACTGCTATTTGGACAAGACCTATGTGAATGTAATTGTAACCATCTTTTCTATGAGTTTTGATTTGTTCTGGTGTGAATAACTGACAAGTTTCATGTTCTTTACTAAGAGCATAAGCTTTTTCAACTGTTTTAACGTGATGTTCACTTCTAAAAAATGCTACTAGCCATTTCTTTTTGTAAATGTTTTTACTAGAAACCTTGGGGATATTCCAATCTCCAAAGTTGACACTGTCATCTATTTGAAATTCTAATTTTTGTTCTTCATTTACTATGTCTAGAATTTTGCTTAAACTGGATCTGGAGTTAGTATTGGCCATTGAATTAGATCTAAATAATCCACTAATAATGCTTAAAATGTAGGTTTTCAATATACAGAAATCTTACTGGCTTTACCTTCCTCATGTATTTGCTAAACTCTCTCTTCGTTCATGCAATCCGCTCATGCCAATCCTATGGACTTATTGTTTGGAACATGCCTTACTATTTGGGTTGAGAGCAAATAATCCTACTTAGAAAGTTAACAAATAAGATCAACTATAAATGAGAACTTGAATGATGAACATAATGTAGTGATTATAAAGATGATAACTCAATTACTACTCACTTGGCTCTGATACCAAATGGGGCGGAATATCTAATGATAATAACGATGAGGGCAATTGAACCAAGGGCAATGATGATTAGAATTGAACCAAGGGCAATTATGAAGTCGAAACAGGTGAAGTCTACAGAATCAAATCAGTCAAGTGGTGGGATAAATTCAATCATCAAAAGACCGTCAATTAGGTCCTCACTGAATTTCCCATTACTCCATTTCCAGTCATTCCGGCATAACCAGCACTAATAGTCATCCCGGAACAGTCATTATCAGACATTAGTCCATCCTCATCCCTCAAACAAACAATCAAATCTTCCAAATTATTAGGCTCAAATAAGAATAAAATCACTCAGCTCAAAGATTTAGCACAACAATTACTTGCAGAAGCAGCGATGCTCCACACTAAAGAAGAAGAAGAAGTTTCAAACTCGGAATCTTCAGATGCGTCCTCACAGCAACCAACAAGGTCAACGAGTCAAAAAACACAGTCAACTAAGTGGGTCGATTACCAGGACCCACTTGCATAAGGTCATGTGAAAACTTCAGTCATCATGTCAAGTCACCATGTGAACACTAGAACAATTACCATGTGAAAATTCAATAATCTTTCCAAAATCACCATGTGAAGTGTTCAGACAATATTCGCACCAATAACTCCAACAAAGCATGAAATTATTCAATCAACCAGCACGTTCCCACCAATGATTCTGACAAAGTTTGGAGTCATTCAATCATCCATATTCTACAGTTAAAGTAGCAATTATTCCAACAAATTTCACTGTTCATCAATAGTGAAAGCAAGTCATCATTCATCAATAGTAAAAGCAAGTCATCCAAGACCTTTTTCCAAGTCTATAAGAAGTGGACTCCGAAAGAAGATAAATAATAATAATAATAATAATAATAATAATAATAATAATAAATAAATAAATAATAAATAATAAATAAATAAAAAGGAGTTTGGAATTTCCACAATTTCTCAGTAAAAACTTTCTTTGAGTTCACACTGTACCCAAAGAAATCAAAATTGTAAACACTTTTAATTTTCAAATGTCAAGGATGCCTGCATGCACCAATATCCTTTTCATCAGTCATTTTCTTATTTGTTGACTCAATCGTCAGTAAATTAATTGTAAGTCCCAGTGTAAGTTTTGCAATAAAACTTATTTTCAATTTATATCTGCATCGTTACTTTGAATTCATTATTTTCATTATGAAGAATATTTTCATAACAACTAATTTTGAATGGCATTAAATTCTTACACACGGTCAGTTCATCAAGTACCTCAAGTTCAAGGTAAACATAGATCAATCATTTGTACAATTCTTTTTATTCATTTATAACAGATGGTTTCATGGCATATTTAATCTTGGTTATCCTCCACATTAAGTTTCCAATTATTCAATTAACAATTCATTCAATTCTAATCATCATTGCCCTCGGTTCAATTGCCCTTATCGTTATTATCATTAGATATTCCGCCTCATTTGGTATCAAAACAATGTTTGTTTTAAAATTGCCCTGGTTATCCTCCAGATTATAGTTTATCTTATCTCTCAGTCCTCTAATTTGTTTGTTTAAACTCTCCAACCAAACAGTAAGATGTGGTCCAAACAATAAGTCCCAAGTAGAGACATGAGCAGAGCGCATGAGCGGGGAAAGGGTTTAGCGAATACGTGAGGAAGGTGAATGAGTATAAGTTTTATGTATTTTGTTTGCTTGATTTGTGAATTTCATGAGTGGATTATTTAGATCTAATTCAATGGCTAGCACTAACTCTAGATCCAATTTAGGTGTTCTACAAGATATTGTTAATGAAGAACAAAAACTTGATTTTCAAACTGATGATAGTGTCGACTTTGGAGATTGGAACATCCCCAAGGTTTCAAATAAAAATATTTACATAAAATTAAAGGCCGTAGCTTCCAGTTCGTCTGTCACCCAGCAAGAATTAATAAATGACTTAATCAACATCAAGCTAAAATCAGTAGAAGCAACCTCTCAGGTTACACATCCGGTTTACCAACCCCAAACCCAAGATCAGGGAGAACAAACTTCTCCTACAAAATCTGATTTTGACGCAGGTCAGATTCATCATCAACTTTTAGTTCTAAATAAACCTTTTAAACCAGATAGAAAAAAGCTCAATGCTGATATTGAAGCTGAAGAGAATATTCCAAGAAGGAATATTTTCAGAAATAAATATACAACAGAAGAAAAATTAGAAATCCATAAAAAATGGAAAGAATTTATGCAAACCCATAGATTTGAAGTACTTTTCTTTGATTATGTTGAAAAGTATTATGAATCTGAAAAGAAATTGGAAGTAATAACTAAAGAAAATTGGCTTAAAGAAGACAAAACTATTGTCTCTTCTAGTCATCCCCCACAAGAAACAATTCTTATCACAACTGCTAATAAGCAAATCCCAGCTACTCCTTTCAAGCTTCCTAAGGAAGATGCAGGAGTAAAACCAGTCATCGAACAAAACAATTTTACTAACCAGAGTCTCCATACCATTGGAAAACAGTTAGATAAAATTGAAACTAAAATTGACAAACTTTCTCAACCAAAATTGTTAATAATGGAAAAACCCCTGGTTAACTTCCTAGAATCTTCTTCAAAAGCAATAGCTTTAAAAACTCTCTCCACGAGTTAGAAAATTGATCAAATGTTAACAGAATTGAAACAAGAAAAGATAGTTCATGTCTTAAAATATCCTTCTAGTCAATCCCAATCAAAAATATCTTCATCCTCGTCTGAGTTAGATGATGATTCAGATTCTATTCGAAAAGTTGAACAAGCTTTTCAAAATCTTGAACTCAAAAAGATTACCAACAAAAAAGTCAACCTAAGATCCCTTACCAAAAATTGGTATCCCAGGCTAACACTGCTGGATATCCAGTTCGAGGAAAGAAATATCCAAAATCAATTATCAGTCTCTTCTAATAAACTCTATGAATGGAATATAGATGGGTTCTCAAAACAAGAACTCCTAAACAAACTTCAACATATCTCTATGGTTGCTAATAACTATATTACCAATCATAATCTCAGCCAAACACAAGTTGTCGACCTTTTGGTCACTGGATTTACAGGAATGCTCCATTCCTGGTGGAAGAAACATCTCACTGAACAATCCAAAAATGAAATAAAAAATACTTTTAAAAAAGATGAAGAAGGAATACCAATCTTTGACGAGCAAATTGGACAAGGAGTCCCAGATGCAGTCAATACATTGTTTTTCACAATAATAGAGACATTTCATAGAAATACCTAGTAATGTTACCTCCAGGATACATGATCAACTCAGCAATCTGAGATGTCCAACTCTAAGTGACTTTAGATGGTACAAAGATGTGTTCATGTCTAGAGTCATGCTCAGAGAAGACAGTAATCAACCTTTTTGGAAAGAAAAATTTATAAACGGATTACCAAACCTTTTTGCACACAAAATCAAAAGTGTCTTAGTTAACGAAGAAGGTATTATACCATATCATACCCTTACTTATGGAAATATAATTAATATTATCCAGAAGGAAGGCTTGAAAATGTGTATCGATATGAAAATTTCAAAACAAGTTAATAAAGATAAATCTATCGCTAAGTATGAGCTAGGAACGTTTTGTGAACAATATGGATTACCTCCTATTGCTCCTTCCAACAACAAGAAAAAATCTCAGGTTTATCATAAGTACTCCAACAAATACTCAGGTAAATCTTATCCCAAATATAATAAATACAAATCCAAAAATAAACATTTTGAAACTAATAAGTTTTATGAAAAACCCAAATTCAACAAGTGGAAGAGGAAACCCTCTGGAAAAATCCACTCTAAAAACACAAAACAAAAAGGAAATTGCTACAAGTGTGGCAAGTATGGCCATTACGCCAATGATTGTCGTGTTAAGAAAACTATCAATTAGCTGAAGATCTCTGAGGAAGAGAAACTTCAGTTAATCCAGTCTTAGAACTCAGGAACACAGACAATAGTCAATTAGAAGACGATTTGGAATTATCTTCTTCTGATAATAGTTCTTCGACCAACCTTTCATCTCCCGACATCAAGTTAGGATGTACCGATGCTTGCTATAATAAAATCTCAGTGCTTAATAAGCAAGAAGAACAAGATCTTTTTATCGAATTAATAAGTAAAGTCGATGACCCTGAACTCAAATCTTTTTATCTTAAGAAACTTAAGAAATTAGTTTCTTCTGATGAATCCAGCACTAGCCAACCCCAGCCAAATCCAAAAATCTCTCTTAGCACAACCTTGGAAAGGTTTAATAAGACTAAGAAAGAAATCACAATCAAAGATCTCCAACATGAAGTTAATAAAATAGTTCTTCGACCAACCTTTCATCTCCCGACATCAAGCTAGGATGTAAGCCTTCTCTGGCTACTGCTGTTGCCTGACATTCACTTATGCAGGTTTTATCATCTGGACGGCTTCCACAAGTTATGCGACAGTCGACCTTCGTAAATTATGCTTTAGGTGACAGTCCATGTTCGTAAATTATGCGAAGACGTCAATCCACGTTTCTAAATTTTGCGAAGATGTCAGTTTACGCTCGTAAATTATGCGAAGATGCGTCAGTGTGAAGATGTCAGAGCATTCGTAAGTCATGCAAAGACGTTAGTTAGCTTTAGGGTGCAAATTACTCGAGAAGTGTTGTTCGTACGTTATGCGAACCGTGTAAATTATGCAAAGGTTATGCCAGACTGTGAGTTGGCTTTCATATGAAAAGAATGTCATTGTGCAAAGAGTACTTTCATGAATTACGCGAAGAAAGCTAGTAGAGCATTCGTAAGTTAGGCGAACGAAATGGAGGCTTTGCTAAATTTACCTTCAGTAAATTTGGCCTTAGAAAAGTGACTTCCACAAATTTGGTCTTAGCAAGTGCTTAAAGTTTTAGCTTGCCTTAGACAATATAATTTCATGGCCTCATGCGATTGAAAAACTCAATCTTCCCCTATTTTTCCTTAGAGAATATAACTGACTTGAGCGTCGAAGCATATCTAGCAAGCACCCCCCCTAGACAAGGCTTTGGAGAGAGACCATTCATGAACGCCCCTTAATTTGACGAACATGAGGATTGCGGTTAACAAATCTATGGAGGTATTTCCTTGTGTAGGAAATTTCGCTCCAAAAGATGCAAGGGTGAATGCTTTTAAGCAATTGTGCGAAAAGCCCTTTGCCCCGGTGTCAAGCATAGCAAAAACAAGCCTGCTGCTCCCGCTCTCCCGGAGGGTCACTGTTGAAAATCTGAGTTGATAACAAGAGCTAACAGACTTCGAAACATGAACAAGCAATGCAACTGAACCAAAAATCCCCCAAGGGTTAAACACGACATAGATTTCGCGTGGCCTCGGGTGGATACGGTGTTACATCAAGCTCATAACCTTGAAAAACTAGTTCTAATCTGGAAAGTAAAATTGAAAATCTCCCAACATAGAAGGGAATGAATTCCTCCGAGACTTGAAGCTTCATATTACTTCTTGTGATGGTCTGAAAATCATCTGGAATCTCAAGGAAATATTGTGAAGATTATTTGTAAATGAGTGCATCACGCCCAGGCCCGACGCCAATGTAATGGACAGGTACACCAACCAGTTCTTCTATCCTTTCCACGTACTGACGTGCAGCCTTTGGAAGGTCAGAGTAGTTTCTGACAGAAGAAATATCCGTCTTCCATCCAGGCAATACTTCGTATTCCACCTGAACATAGAAAAGCAGTAAAACCAACAAGATTAAACATGAACATTAGATATCAAAATATAAGCAGGCGACGAAAATTCAGTAAAAAAGTAACATCTAAATAGAGGGGAGAGGTGACGACATGCCTTTAGTTGCTCAAGATCACGAAGGTCTGCAGGGAACGATTTGATCTGGGTACCATCAATCTGTTTGTAGGCAACACCCAACTGAATTTCAGGAAGATCAGACAAAACATCAAGTTTGGTGAGATTGAGAGAAGAAAAGCCATTAATCTGACAGCAATACTTCAGTGCTGCTATATCAAGCCAACCACAACGACGAGGGCGGCCAGTAGTTGTGCCAAACTCCTGACCAGCAAACCTAAGGAGGTCACCCCCGTGACCCAAGATTTCTGTGGGAAAAGGACCAGAACCAACTCTTGTAGTGTACGCTTTCACCTGCAGAGACAAAATTCAAGTTAGCAACATTACACCACCACCTCAATTGGCCTTTGTACAATTCCATTAGTGAAGCAAAATGTATAGGCAAGAAGAAAATAACTAGAAACAATAATGTAAAAGACCTATATACTGTAACCCGAAAAAATAAAACTATATTCAGGCCAAGGGTGACAATGACTACACCAGTCAAATGAAAATGAAATTTTGCAACTACAAGAGTAACATCTATTTACCACTCCAACCAGATCACCTAAAACTCTGGGAGCAATTCCGAGACCAGTGCAAATCCCACCGGCTGACGGGCTAGAGGATGTTACAAAGGGGTAAGTTCCAAAGTCAATATCCAACATTGTTGCTTGACCCCCTTCGACCAAAATCTTTTTCTTCTCAGAGATGGCTTCATTCACAACAAGCACAGTATCAGCAATGAAGGGTTCCAATCTCTCAGCAAATCTCTTGTACTTTTCAACCTCTTCTTTGAGCACATGGGGGCCATACTCAAAACCTCGGAATCTTGATGCAACATCTGATAATAGAAGATCTAGCTTCTGAGGAAAAGTATCCATGTGCCTCAAGTCACTCACTCGAATTCCATTTCGGATAACCT
This sequence comes from Pyrus communis, assembly GCF_963583255.1. NCBI lineage: Eukaryota > Viridiplantae > Streptophyta > Magnoliopsida > Rosales > Rosaceae > Pyrus > Pyrus communis. Next base: position 13,704,660 of record NC_084805.1, on the reverse strand, counting down.
TGTTAGAGTAACAAGGTCCAATACCTCTCTTGGTAGTGCCAATGAAAGATTTAGCAAGCTCAGATTCTCGAAGTCCATCCACTACTTGGTGAAAATCAAATAACAGGTGAGCACGATCAGAGACCAATATCCTTCCCTTGCAGGAGACTCCATTAGATTGAAGGCCATCAATCTCTTTAAAGAGCCCTGGAAGATGCACCACAACTCCGTTCCCAATAACACAAAGAGTTTCTTCATTAAGAATACCCGAGGGAACAAGGTGAAGTGCAAACTTCTTTCCCTCTGCATTGTAAATGGTGTGTCCAGCATTAGCTCCACCCTGAGAAGATAATAAAACTCATGAGAAAACAGCAAAATGTGGCTACACCAGTGCGAGATTTTATGTTACCTGACAACGAGCAACGATGTCAAAGTGCTGGGCCAAGATGTCGACAAGTTTTCCTTTACCTTCATCACCCCATTGGCAGCCCAACACCCCGGAGACCTGGGTCAGTGACTCAATTCGATTAATCCCCTGGTTGGGGGACCCGTCAACACTTAGAGGCGATGGGGTGGCAATTGAGGGCTTCACCGAGCATACGACGGCATTTCTCAGGCGCTGGATGAGAATCGGCCTGTGGTGGTGGGGCCCAAAGGAGCGGGGGCTGGCGAGTGGACTGGAGTCCAGGGCTCTCAAAGAAGAGAGGTTGTTCATGGTGAACCCCTGAAGTGAAAAATAAAATGTTTAATTAAAGAGACTCATCTCAGCTGTAATTTATAACCTGCCCCTTTTGAGTTTAAACTTTAAAGGATGACTTTCTTTAATCCTTGTTCTTGTCAATCAGTGACGAGTAATAACACATACAGACAGACATTAAAGTTGAAACCTTTTCCAAGCAGATGCTAAAAATACAAAAAAGATGTTAAGCTTAAAGACCTCGATATCCAGCTTCGGATAGTTAGCAAGTATCTGCAAAACCTTCCCTTATATGCTACAAATTCTGACCTTAGCTTAGGAGCAATGGAATTTGATTAGAATTATTCAGACTACAACAATACCCGCTAACACATCCGAAATTCTTTAAGCCGCGCGATATTGCTCAATATATCATGGAGTATTAATTAATCAGATAACCACAATCAAGACAACAAAAATAAAAACAAAAGCAAAAATTCCATGCTGAAATTAGTAGAGAAATTTCATTTCTGCTGTAACGAAATTGACATTAGAATCAAGCAACCAAGTTAACAAATACGAATTTATAATGAATCCGTGAAATCAAATATTTAAACCCTAAAAAGCACCACTGCAAATAGCATAAGAAAATCTAAATCAACCCTAAGGAAATTGGGAGGGAAGAATCTGAAAAGGGAATACCTTTTGGCCCTTTGAATTACTGAAAGAAAACCCAACAGAGGAAAAGCCTCCAACTCCAAGACTGCTCTGGGATTTTAGAGAGAGAGAGTGAGAGAATCAGAAGAAATAAAGCAAGAGAAGCTAAAGGAGGAAGAAGCAGCAGCCAAAGAGAAGCAGAGGAAGAAGAGGGGGAAAACGAGGGGCGGGCTTGGCAGTGGAGAATAACTTTTCGTATCCCTGGGACTCCAGGTCAGCATCAACCACAACCACTCAAAATATAGCACGTGGAAATTGTATTTTCAAATTAAATTAAAACTCAAGGGTTTGTCTCAAAATCACAAAAGTCTGTCTTGTATAGCGTCCAACCGAAATAGCTAAACATAGTTTATTTCAGAATTATAACTATGTAAAAAATTATTTTTATATGATCAGTGTTAGGTCATATTCATATACAATCTTTAACTGGATGGGCTAAACACAGTCCTCTCGATAATTTATTAGTTTTAACTTTATATTTTAAATTTATTAATTAATAATTAAACTATCGTTGGATATTTTCAAATTTAGTCGTTGAGTTTGAATCAATTATTATAACTGAGGAGTTGTGCCCCAAAAAGGGGCTAAGAGGAGGGCTACATTTGGCCAAATAATAGTCTGGTACGTTCCGTAGAATTATAACCCAATCATCAATTGGAGAATATTTTTTTTTGAGAAATCAGGTCATTTTTTGGCTTTTGGACATTTAGCTCTTTCCATTGGAGATGGCCTTAGTAAGAGTTGGTTTGAGATTGTGGTTTTGTTTTAGTATCACCAGACCGTAGTTGTAACAACCCGTTCCAAATTTTACGTTTTTATTTTATTTTAAAAGCGTGAATTTACGAAAATGCCATAGAGATAAAGATTTTGACTTATGTTGACCATCGTCTAGAGAGACGTATGACTTATTCTTTTAACATATTCTCGTAGTACTTGTTGGTGTGAAGGCATAGACGAAAGCCGTTTGCAAGTCCGGATTATAACGGTAAGTTACGAACGTTCGAAATTGGTTATTCAAGATTTATTTTTAATTAAATTAAATCCCCACTTTGTGGGGGGAAGCAAAAATCAGAAATAAGAACGAAAGATAGAAGAAGAAGAAGAAGAGGAAGAAAAAAAAAAAAAAAAAAAAAAAAAAGCTCCCTACTTTCCATGGGTTTTCCACTCACGACCACCCATTTTTCAAGGCCGATTTCGGCTAACTCCGGTGGAGTTTTTCGTCACCACCACCACCATCTTGAAGCTCTCATTCCCCTCTACAAAACTCACCCAAGAACCACCTTGATTAACCATGGTATGTGGCAGTTGGAGGTCACGAAAGTTGACGAAAATATACGGTGCTCGGGCCACTCTTTTCGATTTTCCGGCAAATCGGCAAAGCGATGGCCGATGCCACCACTTGGGCTTTGTAGCCCATCATCCCAGGAGCAAAACCCAACCAACCTTGACCCCATTGGACCACTGTAGAAGACGAATCGACACCGGGTAGTTTTAGGCACCCGCTAGCTTTGTGGGAAAAATTGACCATTTTCCGTCCACTTTTGGACTTCGTGGCAGGCTCCAATCATTCGGGACGCCTCGATGCGTACGCTAGAGAATCATAGCATGGACTCTAGGTGAGTGGACCTTTTCCTTTTATCGTGCATATTATTGATAGTTTCATCAACACTTTTAAATTGATTAGGTATATTACCTTCATATAATTATTGTGAATTCTTGAAGTACTAAATGAACTACGAATGGCTTGATCCCTGTTTAGGATACGTAGACAGTCTAACGAGACGTTAGATGCAGCCATAATATATTTGAGACAAAAGCCTTATTTGGGAAATTGAGTAATGCAAAGGAGATTGGTAAAGGCAAGTTTTAGTTTTGTGAATTAGTTTGTTAAATTAGTGTTAATTGGGTTGTCATGGATAATTATCCTTGAAAATAAGTAGTTTGGGAGTATGGCGTTATTGATTGTACATTTCACACCGTATTGTATATAATTGAAAATGCTACGATATGGTTGAGTATTAGATTGCATCATGGTATATCCATATGTATATTACTTGCACATAATTATTATGAATGCTTTCAAGTGCAAAGGTGAACGCAGGACACCCAGGTAAGTTCAGGTGAGTTTATGGTATTAGTTAAATCGATTGAGTTATAGCATGACTACATCTATGTGTTAGGCAACTCCGATACTGTCGTACTGGTTGCCATGAGTTGCGCATGTTATATTGAGATGCATTGAGAGCTCATAAACCTGCACCCCGATGTTAGTGCTCCCGTCCATGGTCAGGGTACAGTCCTTCACGTGATGTTCACCTTCCGCACCTTACGCTCACCTTGGATTCAAGGTAGGTGCACAGACCTGTCGTACAGACCACTATAGGTGATTCCGACTCGTAGGTGACCCGTGATTATTCGCCCAGTCTTTACGTGATCGTAGCACTTGAGCGTACTTATTTACACCTAGTCTTATCGTACAGACCACTAGAGGTGGTTCCGACTCGTGTGCAGGGATGTTTGATGAGCTATAGATTAAGTCGTACAGGTACTATAAGTGACTTCCGACTTGTATGCTAATATTGATTGATGAGATATAGATACCTGCACCCCGATGTTAGTGCTCCTACCCGTGACCAGGGCACAGTCCTTCATGTGATGTTCACCTCCCGCACCTTACGATCACCTTGGACTCAAGGTAGGTGCACAGGCTTGTCGTACAGACCACTATAGGTGGTTCCGACTCGTAGGTGACCCGCGATTATTCGCCCAGTCTTCACGTGATCGTAGCACTTGAGCGTACTTATTTACACCCAGTCCTATCGTACAGACCACTAGAGGTGTTTCCGACTCGTGTGCAGGGATGCTTGATGAGATATGGATAAGTTGTACAGGTCACTAGAGATGACTCCCGACTTATATGCTTGCATTGATTAATGAGATATGAGTACAGTCGTACGGGTCACGTTAGGTGATTCTGGCTGATGTATCATTTTATATTGATTCAGTTCATTTGGCCTACTTGTTAATGCATTGTAGAGTCTATGGACACGGCATACTTGTGGTTTTGACCATTTTATTAGCATGGGTGGATATATAGATATATATATATATATATATATGTGTGTGTGTGTGTGTGTGTGTGTGTGTGTGTGTGTAGTACTGTCCTACAGAAAACGATAAGGGAATTACAGTAAGGGGTTATTACTGTTAGAAAGGTAATAGTTTTGGGAAGCTTGGTTTTACTGCTTACTTACACTTTCTGTTTTGTACCCCCCTTCAGGTTTTAACTACTGAGTTCATATCAACGAGGATATATGGCTAATCTTAGTATTGGTGGCTACTTTTAAGGGTATGATTCTTACCCACACTACTGTACTTTACTTATGCTCTGACATCACGTGTGAAATGTGTTCGCTCCCACTCGTAGCGCACTCTGGTATTTAGACACTTTTAGGTTTAAATTTATTCACATTTTATACACTATCACACTTTATGACTTCGTCACCTTTTAGGTGTCGGCCAACACAGCTCGATTTGGGGTCTTAGTGGACATTCCGGGTCGGGGTGTGTCAGTAGTACTGAGTGACAAGATTGTGGTATTTTTTAAAAAAAAGAAAACATTTTTATTAAAAAATTTGGAACATCAAACGTCTTTAGTAAAACAAAAAAAAGCTCTTTAAAAAATAAAAAAAATAAAACTGTTGTCGATGATAGAAGAAAAGTAGAAGCAAGGTCTTTCGCAAAGCATGGTAATCAATGTCTAATTAATGAATTTTCAAATAACAAGTATACTCCCATATATTTTACAAAATTACAATCATTGTTCCTACATTATTCTTATCAACAATTATTTATCACATTAAACACATTTTTAGTCATTTAACATATTCACATCAATTTATATAAAATTTTACCAAATACCCAGACACTCTCTTTTCTTTTCTTTTTTTTTTAAAGCACTTTTATCAAAAACAAAAAAAAAAGTTTACAAAACACTCAACAACTTTATTTTACAACTACTTATTCTCACAGCACAGCAAAATAAGTATTTTTAAAAAGCAAAGTAATGCCAAACTAGGGGTTAATTACACTAACACCCCCTAAGGTTTATCATGTTTTCGCAAAACACCCTCACATTTGAAACATAACACTAATACCCCTTGAGGTTCTAGTTTACTTTCGCATAACCCCTTTAAGGTTGACATCACCTTAAAATATTTTCTAATATTTTCATAAAGGCAAATTTGCCCTCATTTTTAATTACTTTAAAAAATAAATAAATAACCTTTTTAAGAATCAACGTAGGGTTTAGGGCCTCCCCTCCGCATTCGCCACAACATAATGAAAATTCTTAACATGCTTCACCTCCTCTCTAGCCGTCCTCACAAGAAGTTACTCCTTCGTCTCGGTTTTTCGATCAATTAGCCTCTCCACAAGCTTGGCCTCACTCTCCGTCATAAAAAAAAAAATATGAAAACCATCAAATTCCCAAGAATCTTCCTCACAAAATGCAAGTTGTTGTTGGAAACCTTGAACTTTTTTATGCCAAATTCTGGAGAAGATCCGAGTCCATGGTAGAAGAAGAAAGATAACAATATTTCTTTAATTTTCTTTTTATTCTTTTTTATTGTTTAAGGTAAGATTTTAATTTGAATTTTTATTCTATTTATTCAAAGGGTTTTTCATTTTTTAAAAATATAATTAATAACGAGGGTAAATTTGCCGTGAAGGGGTTATGTGAGAGTAAACTAAAACTTCAAAGAATGTTAGTGTTATATTTCAACCCTAAGGGGGTTTTACCCGCCAAACTAGCCATAAATTACGGGACTCATATAGTATGTAAAAAGTATGTGGGTTTATTTTATCAAGTGTCAATTTTCCTATGATAATACAATGAGAGTGGCCCATTACAAAAATTTTAAATTAAATTTTCATTTATTTAGTAATATGTAAAAATACACATTTTATTTTATTTTTTTTATTATAAGTGATTAAAAAAATGTTGAACTCAGAATGTAATGGGTTGAAAATCACTAGGATAATCCACAGCATGTGTAACAATGCGTATCAGTGTAAATTTTTTTTCCAATGATAAATTGTGTATAAAAATTTCGTGTGTACATATGTATCGTACAATACGCTTATAATATGTTTTATTTATTTGCTAGAAGACTAAACCCACAACCGTATGCTTTTTAAGACTAACTACGGTTCAGATCAAGTTTGTAATGATTTAAAAATAAAAAAAATAAAAAAAGATACATAAAGTTTTAATGCAAGACATTGAAATTATATTAATTTGTATCTTCGGTCTTGATTGATTATATAATTATTTATTAAAATTGATGACATAATGAGTATGAGAAAAACCTCATCAATTTAATCGGAATTAGACATTCAAACAGACAAAAAAATATAAATTGACATAATTTCAAAACAATTACAAATAACTTGACAATGTGTTTTCTAGAGGCTAAAAAATGGTATCTGACCAATTTCAAGAACGGGGTTCATTTATATTCCTCGTATAGTAGATGCTATCACATATCCTGAGAAATTTCGTATGGTCTTTTGAGGTGCGTGGGTGCAGATCGAGCGTTTTCGCTAGTAGCATTACAGAGCACGGCGACACTTGGTATAGGATTCTTCCAAGAACAAATTCACTTCCCTCAAGCACATCATCAGAAGAAGAAAAAAAAAAAAAAAAAAAAAAATAGATCATTTGATGTTTTTGCAAAGAAACTAAGTTGTAAATGCTTCTTACTCTCCTGTTTGAGGTGACGAGTAGGGTGCAATTCTCAACTAGCTTCCTCCTTCAGAGACAGAATGGGTGGAATGGATAACCGTGGTTTGCCACCAATTGTACCGGTTTTAAAGAAGAGAACTGTTAGCATAGACACATCTATCTTGATTCCACTAATTAGAAGTTAATAGTTGTGTTAATTGATGGTTAACGAAAATAAAAATTCATTTTTTCACTCTCTATAGCTAGAATAATTATGGAAACGAATTTAAAGATTTTTGCAGCAGCTGAAAAATGCTTTGCATTCCTAAGATACAGAATCCACAAATCAATAGGAAATGGAACTTAAGTTTGCTACTCACGTACATGAGATTTTCACCTCATACGGCTCCTCATTCAACATTGAACATAAACGGAGGCAAGTCTCGATTTTATATTCGGATCAAATATTGTATAATTGCTTGAATCTTTCGCAAGCTTCTAATACATTTTTCCGGTGACCAAACGCGCTAACCCTGACGAAACCTTCACCCCCAGGTCCGAAACCACTTCCCGGCATGGTGACCACATGAGTCTTCTCAAGAATCTCACTGAATACATCCCATGAGCTTCGGCCAGGGAAGTGCACCCACACATAGGGTGCATTCTTCCCTCCATACACCTTAAAACCAAGAGACTCGAACGTCTCCACAATTATTTCAGCATTTTTCTTGTAGTAACCAATCACCTCGCGCATAGCCTACAAGGAGTTGAAATCAAACTATTGTAAGCACTGCGTGTAAAAACATATGCATGCGGATTTCAACTTCGAAACTTTAGCAACGAATCAAGACACATAAGAACGGACCTTAAGGCCTGTTGGCGAAAGGCAAGCAAGACCGCCAGCTTGGGATATATTGGATGCACCATTGAAGCAAGTACAAACAATGCGGTTGAAGTCCTTGGCAACAGGGAATCCATCTGAAAAGAGCAACTGCTTTGGAACAACAGTCCACCCCAAACGAACTCCTGTGAATCCTGCATACTTACTGAACGATGATGTCTCAATTGCAATCTGCAGTGGCCTCACAGAAACAGAGAACAATGGGGATCACTTATGAAAGGTGCAATGACAGGCTAAGGAAATTTCAGATGTACAATGCACATATGCAAACTATTCCTAGTAGCATTAATCTCTAACAAACAAGTGATCGATATAGCCGGCAGCTGCACATAAATTTTCAATAAAAGAAAGGATCAAGAGCATTGCAAATATGCAAAGTATAGTTTGCATATTACCTCTTTAGCTCCAGGGATTTCAAAGATTGACCGTGGATTGTCATCTGACATATACATGACATATGCCAAATCGTATACTATGATTGACCCGTTCTCCTTAGCAAACTGTACAAGTTGAGTCAGTTGCTCCCTTGTTGCAGCAGAACCAGTAGGGTTGTTTGGAGAGCAAAAAAATATGATATCTGTTCGAGAAACAGCGCATAAATCAGGAAATAAACCATTCTCAGGAGTACACCTCATGTACTCGATATTTCTGAACTTTTCGACATCTTTCTGATACTGTCCAGTCTGGCCCATGATAACACTCAAGTCTACATAAGCCTGCAGAAAAGAAAAGAAACTTCTACTTAATTTAAAGCGGTATCTGAACAGTTCGCATCGAGTTAACTGAGCAAGATAAACAGGCAACTAAGACTGAAAACAAAAACTACCGGATAAGATGGATCTTGCACTGCCATTGTAACATTAGACCCAAAAACAACCTACAACAGAGTACTACAAGTATGGTCATACTTATCAAACGATGAACATGAAAATTTTGAGAAAAAAAAAAAAAATCACTGTAAATAAAAAGTAAAATAACCTGAAGGCGGGATATGTCACATTTTGCACCGTCAGAAACAAAGATGTCATCTTCCACGATGCCAAGGTTGTCATAAAATGTTGAGGCAATTGAAGCTCTTAGTAGCTGAACAGATTAACAATATGCCTTTAGTCTTCATCATCCCTAATATTATATATGGGAGGATGTAGAAAATGATTTTCCCTTGTTTATTCATTCCCTGAATTACAAGATATATAGAACCTATTTGATACAATAATTAATTACAATTGAAATCACCAAGTCAACCCTATACAATCATTCTAAATATAACTCAATCAAGAGGATTGAGGAGAGATATGTGGAGATGATGGAATCTTGCTAACACCCCCCCGCAAACTGGACGGCCTCGGTTGGACAAGTTTGGAGCAAAGAAAGGTGTGACGCGGCTTGTGCAGTGCTTTAGTAAGAACATCAGCTGGCTGATCGACGGATGGCACAAAAAATACACGATGACTCCCAACAGTGACCTTTTCACGGACGAAGTGGTAGTCAAGTTCAATGTGACGAGTGCGAGCATGGAAGACAGGGTTGGCAGCCATGTAGGTGGCGCTGAGATTGTCGCAGTAAAGGTGAACAGGAAACTGTATAGAGACACCGAGCTCATAGAGAAGATAGGATAACCAAGTTGTTTCTGCACAAGAGTGAGAGAGGGACCTGTATTCGGACTCGGCACTGGATTTAGCAATAGTGGGCTGTTTCTTTGAGCACCATGAGACAAGGTTCGAACCCAAGTAAATTAAGTAACCACTTGTTGAGCGGCGTGTATCAGGGCACCCCGCCCAGTCGGCATCGGAATAAGCACAAAGGCGGGCAGTTCGTAATTGAGGTGTAAAGATAAGACCATGATCGAGAGTCCCTTTGACGTATCGAAGAATACGCTTGGCGGCAACAAGATGAGGAGCACGAGGGGCACTCATAAACTGAGAAACTGTATTCACCGCATAAGTAATGTCGGGACGTGTCAAGGTAAGATATTGAAGGCAGCCAACAAGTTCACGAAACTCCGTGGGAGAGGAGAGGAGAGGACCATCAGTATTGGACAAAACAACCTTTGGAGCGATGGGTGTATTGACGGGCTTGCAATGTTCAAGATCGTGCTTTTGTAACAAATCATGAGCATATTTTAATTGATTGATGTGTAGGGAATCACCATGAGTAAGAACCTGCAATCCCAAAAAATATTGAAGTGGACCAAGATCTTTGATGTCGAAACCACTGCCCAATGCATCAATAAAACTTTGTAGCAAAACAGTATCACTACCAGTGAGAACAATGTCATCAACATATAAGAGCAAAAATATGGTGTGAGGACCAAACCGATAAATGAAGAGGGATGGATCAGCAACACTTTGTGTGAAACCGGCAGTGAGGAGAAAGGAGCTAATGCGATGGAACCATGCTCGGGGCGCTTGTTTGAGACCGTAGAGAGATTTGTATAACTTGCATACATAATGGGGACGATCAGGGTCAACAAAACCGGGAGGTTGAATCATGTAAACATCTTCTTGGAGGTGCCCGTGAAGGAATGCATTTTTGACATCGAGTTGGCGTAGTGACCAACCACGAGAAATGGCAACACTGAGAACCGTTCGAATGGTGGTAGGTTTTACGACGGGGCTAAAGGTCTCCCCATAATCAACTCCGGGCTGTTGATGAAAACCCTTGGCGACTAAACGAGCTTTATAACGCTCAATAGATCCATCAGGCTTTCGTTTTATCCGGAACACCCACTTAGAACCAACCGTGTTATGATGAGGTGAATGAGGAACGAGAGACCATGTATTATTTTTAAGGAGAGCATTGATCTCTTCGGACATTGCAGAGCGCCAAGCATGACTCTTGGAGGCTTGAGAAAAACAGGTGGGCTCAAGATCAGAGAGTGTTGTGAGAAGGGCTTTGGGCAGGGGATAGCGGACGGTGCCATCGGTGGAATGCTTGGGCTTGGTGATGCCAAGTCGGAGACGTGTGACCATGGGATGCATAGGTGGAGCAGTGGTGACAGGTGGTTCGTGGTCCATAGGACTAGCATTGGAAGATACCATGGGATCTGCATGAGTTGCATGCGGTGAGACAATGGGCTGTGCAGTCGGTGGCGGTGCAGTCGGTGCAGGCGGTGCTGTCTGTGCAGACGGTGCAGTCGGTGCAGTTATAGCATCATCACATGATGCGGGCGGTGGAAGAGGTGTTGTCGGTGAAGGCTGTGGAGCTGCAATAGAGATAGCAGCTGGGGCCCGCGAGGTGGGGGGTGAGCTCGGCAGATCACTGGAGGGAGAAGTAATCTGCGGAGGAGGGGGAGACAATGGTATATGAGGGCTCGGCAGCGGGGGCTGCGGAGGTGCGATAGGTTGAATGTCCAACAAAATGGTGGGAGAGTCATGAGTGACCTGCAATTTAGTAAAAGGAAAATAATCTTCTTGAAAAATTACATGACGGGAGATATAGACACGACCGGTGGAAGGGTGGAGACACCTATAACCTTTATGACTCGGACTGTAACCGATGAAGACACATTCTAAAGAGCGAGGAGAAAGTTTGTGGGATGTATAAGGACTGAGGTTAGGAAAGCATGAACAACCGAAGACACGGAGATGAGAATAAGAGGGAGATCGATGGAAGAGTTTGGCATATGGGGATTCCCAATTTAGGAGGGGTGTAGGAAGAAGATTAATGAGATGAACCGCGGTGAGAGCCGCTTCAGTCTAATAGGAAGGTGGTAAATGAGCAGTATGAAGAAGGGTGCGAATCATGTCTGCAATATGGCGATGTTTGCGTTCGGCGACGCCATTTTGTTGAGGGGTGTGAGGACATGAGAACCGTTGTTGGATACCCAAGGTGTTACAAAAATTGGCAAAAGCATTGTTCACATATTCGGTACCATTGTCACTTTGTAAGATTTTAATACTAGAGTTGAAGAGATTCTGGGCCATGGCAACAAATGTTTGAAAGTGTGTAAAGACTTCCGATTTACGGCGCATGGGATAAATCCAAGAGTAACGCGAAAAATCATCCGTAAAAAGAACATAATACCGAAAGCCACTAAGAGAGGGCACAGGAGACATCCAAACATCGGAGTGAATGAGGTGAAAAGAAAATGAGACTGAAATATTACGATTCGAAAACGGTAATTGAGTGGATTTGCTTATAGCACAATCCGTACAGAATGTCTTATTAAATTTTATTTCTTTTCCTAACAAAGGTCCTAGGTGGGAAAGAACAGAAGACGACGAGTGACCGAGACGACGATGCCAAGTAGAGGAGTGAAGAGTGGTAAGAGCATGAGGAGCAAGGGGTTGACGGGTGGAGGAAAGTTGAAGAGGATACAAGCCATCTTCACAAGGGCCCTGAAATAAGAGTGCACCGGTGAGCAAATCATAAATTTGATAGAAATCTGGAGCAAAAAGGAAAAAGACACGATTATCTTTAGTGAACCTAGCAACAGAGAGTAAATTTTTGCGAATGGCGGGAATGCGAAAAACATCACGAAGAGTGAATGTAGAAGAGCCTAAAGAAAAAGGGA